>NC_064926.1:387766375-388093875 GCF_023897955.1 Schistocerca gregaria | reverse complement strand
TGAATCTTTGCCATCGTCTGACACAGAAGGACACGCCAGGAAACAACGCTCTCCGGAGCGACGGAAGCGGAAGCGTAGAGCAACTTCCGAACGGGATGCGACACAGCCCCCAGAGGATGGCGACTCCACCATTTGCTGCAGTGTGGCACCACCGAACGGAACTGAGGACAAATCACATATATCTACAGTGGCAAAATCGGATGCCGATATGCAGGACAGATGCCGCCCACCACCTTCTGGAGTGCAAGCACCCATTCCGTGTCCTGAGGAAGCTAGGGAGGCCGATCTTTCTTTGAGTTCCCCGACGTGGGCGGATGACCACCACGACGACGGGGACCACGCATTGGCGCCTTCTCCGATCATAGCGCTTTCATATGCACACACACTCTACAACAGCAGCGGATATGGCGCAGCCAAGGACCCTGGAAGCTGAGTGTGGCACATCTTCAAGGCCCGGAATGCCGTTAGATTATCGCCAACACATGGCTGGATTGAGAACGTCGTCTTCCCCGATACCCATCGACTCTAGCATGGTGGGTGGACTGTGCAAAACCAGCGTTCCGGCGTGTGATAACACAATTCGGAAAAGATATCGCAGCTTGGCATCGTCACACTTTGGACTTTTATAACACAATGCTTCGCGAACTCGACAGCCAACCACCATCTCCAAACCGACAAATGGAAAGCCACCGAATTAAAGGTCAAATATTGTCTCTTACGAGGAAACGTTTGGAGGGGGTCGTAGTGCGATCGCGACGTCAAGAACGAGCGGAAGGAGAAAACCCGTCTATGCATCACATCGTGCTCGACAGCCGCCGACGCCGACAGCAGCTGATCACGGACCTCGTATTGCCAGGTGGTAGCGTCGTGATGACTCAGGCGGCGGTTACAGAAGCCTTCGCAGATCACTATCGCCGGATTTACGACGAGGTCAATACAGAGGACGAGGAAGCGGACGATCACGACAGCACGTGTCGCACACCCTCGACAATGCAGCAGCATCGACGCTGTTAGGTGGAATTACCCGGGACGACACCGAGGACGCGCTTAACAAGGGAGCACTCAACAAATCTCCCGGGCCAGACGGACTGCCGCTCGAGTTTTATCGGACTTTCCGCGATCTAATGATGCCCCGATGGATCATCATGTACCAAGAACTCATGACCCCCGGTTCCCACGTGCCACCTGCATTCGTGGAAGGTCTCCTCATACCGATACACAAGCCTTTCAGAGGTCGGACGGTTTAGGACTACAGGCCCATTACAATGTTCAACGCGGACTATAAAACCTTCGCCCGACTACTCGCCAGCCGCATAAAGAAGGTTCTGCCCCTACTCCTCTCAATGGAGCAAACGACACAGGGCGGAGTGACCAACATGCAAACGGCAACCAGCGAATGCAGGGATTTAATAGCCATCGCCACATCCTGTCGCCTTCGAGCTGCTCTGATCTCCACTGATTTCGACCACGCCTTCGACAGAGTTCACCACAAGTTCCTTCTGTCCGTTATGGCCCGCACGGGCTTCCCGCCTGACTTTCTCGACATCTTTCAGCGCCTTTTCCGTGGATCTGCATCCCGTGTACTTGTGAATGGACGGATTGCGGGTCCCTTTCCGATCCGATGGTCAGTTCGCCTAGGATGCCCACTCTCCATGATCCTTTACGCGATCGCACTCGAACCACTTGTCGGAGGGTTGAAAAACAGGCTCTCGGGCATGTCATTGAGCGATCACACCTTTCACACCTTTACTTGTCCGATCTGGTGACGAAGTACGCTCGGTGATACAATGGATCAATCGCTATGGATTGGCAGTGGGCAACTTCATGAATGTGGCCAAGCCGGCAGTGATGCCCATTGGGAGAACGAATTTAAAAACGAAAATGAATGAGACAACTAAAAAAAAAAATGAAGTGGTCAGCGCGACAAAAAAAAAAAAATGGCGAGGCGACTGCTCGTGATAAGTTGGAAATCTGGGTTAAAGTCCCGGTCAGGCACAAATTTTCATTCTCGTCATTCCACTCTACAGCTGCTGGTTGTCCTTATTGGCAGTTGCTAATACATTTACTCTACATCTTCTAGCAGTTCTGACCCAGCTTCGTGTTGAACTACGTATCGCACCTTGGCGAATATCTTGTGTTATGGACGAGAAGAAATGTTGAACATGCTAGCAGAGTAGCTACATACGGCCTGAACTAGACTAGAAGTCTCATTGAGTCATCTCAATTAAAATTTATTTCGTTTCCCCAAATCTTGAAAGTGTGTGGGCAAGTTGCTGCCACATCTTTGTTTAATCCGCACATCTGCGAGATATTAATCCTCTGTTTTTCTTTGTCCCGTTCCACGCTCCAACGCTTAGCCGATGTTTCAGCAAAGGTGTAAAACATTCTTCGAGTAAGTAGTAATGTTTTGAAACTGACATCACAACCATCGCGTCATTGTTACATGGCTTGTTTAAATTTCGCCCCATCTTGAATCTTTCATATACCACTGGTATTTAATTTTGAAATTAAGACAGGGACAGAATAACAATAATTACTATAATTACAATGGGTCAGACAATAGTTGTATCACCATTAGAGTTCATCTCCACCCCTATCTTTTGGATCGCTGTAGACAGCCAAATGTTTTGGTTTTACTGTCACGCCAATAAAGTTTAAACAAAATCATTCTGTCATTCCAATAGATAAGTTCACGTGCGGTAGTTTCATCACTGATGAGAAACTGTATTCCAAAAATAAGATGGGCTGTATTGCAGATGGCTTTAACTATCAGTCATCATTACTATTACACCAGAGCTCAGTGTGCAGCGGTTGAACAGCGATGACATCTGGTGGGTACATGAAGTCGAATTTGTTGTAATAGTAAAACTAAAATACACTTTTTAGAACCTTAATTTTTTATTATTTGTAGTTATTATATTGGAAGTATTACGAATGGAAAGAAGGAAGATCAATAACGTCTCGTAAGCGAAGAGAGATTGAATAAAATCTCAGGCTGGACGAGGACTGACCTTTCCGATGACCCTAAAATTTTTACACATCAGATGAAACTATTTTCTGTAAGCCTCCGAAAGTCAGTAGACATAAAAAGTCGGAAGCATTAAAAGAAAATGATCGGAATAATTTAACTTATCACATCCCACAGCTAACTGTAACATTCAATTCTGCGTCACACTATGTCCATCTCAACTAAGCAGTGGACAAACGACTTGCTCTCCTGCGTTCGGACAGGGTAAGTTAGTGTATTGCTTGGAGTTTCAAATTTTTGTTTTGATTTATACATCATTCGGCTCATAATTAGTTCCTGATTGGTACTGAAATTACTGTTAGTAATTCACTGGATAAAAGGTTATCTGAAGAGGGGACCTATGAAGCTAGATTTCTAAATGGAGACAGGCCGCATAATTTCGGATAAAACATTAACTAGATGTATTTTTCCTGTGCTGTGTATTCACAGCTGGTTGGAATGACTTCTATAGATATTAGTCGGAGTCAGAAGAATAGAAATTTAGCAAGGTGTGTCTTTAGATTATTCGATCTGTGCTCTGCTGCAACTGGTTTCAAGCGAAGTAACACAGAGAGCAATCACAGCCATATCGAAGAAATGATTTTTCTGTTTCTTGAATTTGTAAGATTTTGGGATGTGAACGTTCAGCAGTGTTACTAGTAGAATGTCTGTCATGACAGTACGAACGTAAAAACAACAAAACACCCAGTCCTCAAGCGGAGTGACTCTCTGGCGCGGGCGGGAATCGAACCCGGGCCTCTTCACCTAGCAACTCGTGGCATGGACTGGCCAGCTATCGAGACGTACATTATCAATAAGATGGAGCTCAACAACTCTAGTTCAATGTATTACTTTTCTTAATAAATGGCTTTCTTAGTTTTGTCTGTCATTGACTGATGCATAATCTTGGTTCAAATGGTTCAAATGGCTCTGAGCACTATGGGACTCAACTGCTGTGGTCATCAGTCCCATAGAACTTAGAACTACTTAAACCTAACCAACCTAAGGACATCACACACATCCATGCCCGAGACAGGATTCGAACCTGCGACCGTAGTAGTTGCACGGTTCCGGACTGCGCGTCTAGAACCGCGAGACCACCTCGGCCGGCCATAATTCTTGGTTAAGATATTTAATAAGCTATCAAAAATCATTAACACTAGCGTATATTTGGCTAATGAAAATATATGTCAATTCGTCCCGAAATATACTGTGTTCCTTTCTACCTTAACCACAACGACTTTCGTCTGGAGATGTAATAATTCCCGTTCGCAGACAATACAATCGCTGAGGACTGAAGATGCTAGCGGCATAGAACGACCAACCAGGGAATTATCAGGTAGGCGCTTTGTAGTCCTTCAATCGCCACCACAGCTTATCCAAACATGCACATGGATCTATCTTCAGCCGAAATGTTTGTGAAAACGGTACCCCATCACCAGTTAACTGCATTTGACTGTGGTAGACAGAATATAATTATGTTACTGTTCATGAAATGTTGACCTGTCAGAGATTATTTTCTTATTGCTTGTTTGAATAATTTTGTATATCAAATGAGTTGTGATTAAGCTTTGTGCGTGTTTTGCAAAGCATCTGACGTCTTGTTCAGGAAATATTCCTTGATTTCTTGATCACTGAAGAATTGGGAACAATATGGTAGCATCAAAATGTGAGATGTGTAAGCTCTGAGACCATCTGAGTGTCAGTGAGGGTGTAGGTTGCTACGCCAATAGCAGAGTGAACTCCTGCTCTTTCGCAAGTAGTTTTATCAGTAGGCAGTGATGTAATCAGTCTACAAAAGTACCGGGACAGCCTAATGAACAGGTTTGCAAATGCCTTCCTCTGTGATCGACACACCGAGCTGCAAGAAGTCCTCAACTTATACGCACAGTACTAGGAAATGATAGAGGGGGGCCTCTGCTGGTCACGTTCATGGCTGAAGTTGGAGGTTTTCTACTGAAGACTTGTCTCATTTCTACCGTCGCTAGGTAGCTGGCCAATTGGTGGCAAACGGCCTCTTAGTACGGACACAAAAAGAGTGAAGGTCCTCGGTCAGGTCCCTAGTATGACAGTAGCCGCCATGGGGAAAATCCAAGTGAGAAAAGCTAACAACTTTTCTAGCGATATGATTTTACATTAATTAGATACGAACATAAGAATAGTGAGGAAGGAAACATTCACACACGAAGAATTCTGACATATCCCCCGCCTACAGAATCAAGCAACAGTGTTTTTAAACTGAGGTAAGTATTAAAATTGTGCAGTGACGTCACATTCTGATCACTATTATGGACCTTTTCCAGACTGCAAGAATTATTTGATGTACTGTCACCCCCCTAGGAGAAAAAAAGAAAAGAACTTTTGCTCGTGAATGAATAGTTATCTCTGCAACGAAATGTGGGAAAGAGGAAGTGTCACACTGAAACTTCGAGTTGGACCGAAAGACGTGCTCAGATAGCTCAGCTGGTAGAAGCGTTCCCTACGGACGACATGGCTCTGGATTTGAGTCGGTGGCTCGTACATTTGTTCAACTTCAGAGAAAGTTCGATAGTAAACAAAACGGTGCTTACTGGTAGATTCGTTGTTGAAACAGAGTGGAGAGATATTAAGAGTTATTTTTCGGAGGAGAATCTGGCTCCAGATACAACAGGGCATCGAAACAAAGGTGGTGAAAGTTGAGAATTTGTGCCGGACCCGGATCTCCTGCTTAACGCTAGCCATTCCCTTAACCGTCTCGGCCATCCGGACACGCTTCCCGTCTGATCCACATTCTCATCTAGCCACGTGCTAGTAGCGTCCACTGTACATTCACCCGCTTCCTCGCAGTAAGTCATGTATTCCCACAAGAGACGCGGACCCCGTTGTGCTTCTGCATAGAAGTTATCAAGGCAGTCACGCCTACAGATTTATGTGTGTGTTTATAGTGTCTCTTCCGTCCGACTGGACGCACACACACATACACACACACACACACACACACACACACACACACACACACACACACAGTATTAAAAGTTGTGCTTCTTCGTAATTGTATAGCAAAAAGAACCGTGTATTAAACAACAACTATGTAAGCTGCATAGCCAAATAAAACCCATTACACACCTCTTTGTCTGTACCTGCTGAATCACACAGCATGAAGTAAGCTACCCCTCGGTTTAAAGAAACTGGGCTTACTACGTAAACCGAAACTTGACGTAGCACATAGAACCGTGTACTAAACAATAACTATGTATGCTGCAGAGCCAAATAAAACCCGTTACACACAATCATTTCTCTACAGCTCTTGAATCACACAGCACGAAGTAAGGTACTCAGTTTCGAGAAAAATGTTTAACTGTGGACATAACAGGTAAACCGGAACTTGACGTAATATGCTAATACTACGTAAGATAAAACGGCGACACCTTGACGCCAAATCCACTTGATCATGAAAACAAAAAAAGTTATCAAAACGTATGAAACACCAAGAAGTGAACAGTTTGCTACATCGTAATGCGGACCCTCTTACACACGTTACACATTGTCTATAGAAGGTATGGGTAACTTTCGACAGTTTTGTGAATCTAATCTCGTTAACGTTGTCGTACATCAGCTCGCATCATTGAATGTAACTGGTGCATGAAGTAAAATGTAGCTGGCAAGACTAAACATGTCAACGCTGCTATGTGTGTCTGATTTGCTAACTTAGACAACAGCGTCCCGCAGAAGTACTTCGCAGTGAATTTCCGCAGCACAGGACCTTCGTCTAAACATAAGATGACTAAGAAAAGATGGCGACTGTTAACTTACCTGTTTTTCAGCGACGCCTGCTCTCGCACTCGCTTTCTACGTCTGTGTTTGTAAATTTAAAGGTTCCAACACCCTTAGGAAGAGAGTAACTTTCACTTTCGCATACTTAATATCACGAGGCATAAGTTAAACTGTATGACAGACTTCGGTATGAGATCGATCGTTACGAAGAAATATTGTAATGTTGCTAGGAAACAGTCCGCATTACTACGTACTAATATTTCATTCTTGATCGCTTGGTCGGGGTCGATTCTGTTGGTAGGCGATTGTTTCTGACTGAAAGAAAGCGTTATACTGACAAAACGTGATATGTTATTGAATTATCAAGAACTTCGTTGTTCTGAGTAACAATAAAACTTAAAATAAAAAGTACGAGTAATGGGAATTTTTTACTTAGAGCACATAGCAGGCTAGGGCCGAATTTAGAAGAGCACCCTGGAATACATCATGTTCCTTACATCTAAAACAAAGAAAACGTTTATTTTTGTGGGTGTGGCAGTGTGACGTATGTAATGTTAGAAAGACTTATTTTGGAGGACATTTACATGAAGATACTTGAATATTTGGGTCGTAAGTATAAGGGCGATGAAAAAGATTCCGTTTGAAGGCCACTATAACTCCTTGACCACATGTCGTTTCTTTTATATCCGCATCGGGGTCGCGCTGTGATGCATATAAACGGCAGCAACGCACTCAAACGGGAGCATTTTATCACCCCTTATACGTAACTAGCAAATGCTATGTCACGAAAATATTTCCCTTAATGAGGAGGAAATTGGGGAGAGCACTTTAATAGCTATAGTCCAATAATGGTAGAAAAGTAAACTACAGCCTTATCATTATTTTTCAATGAGTGCTGCACAATACTTCATTATGTTATAAATTGTGTATTCCAGTTTTACCACAAGAAGAATATGGTGAGACGCACACCTCTGACGAATTTAGGCAGCCTATCTCACCAGGTGTTGTGATTGAAAACGAACTATGCCATCCATGAAACTAAAAAGGAAGTGTGATCAAAAGACACAAAAGTATTAAGGGACGCAGCTGACAAAGTGAGTGAGTTAAACAATTTCAGACACAGAGAGGTGAACCGTGTATTTCATATAAATATTCTGGAGTGCCTTATGCGCAAGGAGAGAAGGAATGAGGAAGCAGAACAAACTCAGATTATAGAATAAGAATAGTCGGTGCGCAACATAATGGATAATTTGAAAAATATATTCAAATTTTAGAAATTGATTAGCATTCAAAAAGATAAAACTTAGTCAAATATACAGTAAGTTCCACAAGAATGTGTACGATATAATATTAAATTTAACGTTCGCAGCGAGATCTCTGGTAGTGGTGTCGAATCTGTACTCAATATGCTTTTGCACAGTGTATAGGTAAACAGTGTGAGAGTTGAGTGACTTGCTTTGTCGATTGCAGTTTTGGCTATTGGCACTTATTTACAGCAAACATAAGCTGACTAAGAATATGCAGTATTTATCAAAAATGCCTTATAAGGTCCGTTAAGAAGCTACACTCATGCTCATAAATTAAAGATAATGCTGATACATGGTGAAACAACGCTCTGGTGGGCGGTTTGCGGATTTAAATCACCTCGGGGTATGACCATGCGGTGCATTTTACCTGCGGCCGTTACACCGTGGTGCTGGTAGCAGTTCACATACGCAGAGGTGTATTGGTGCATGTCACAGTACGGTGTTGAAAATGGCTCAAAGAACACATATTCATGCCGTTATGGGGGGTAGAATACTATGACGACTGGAGTCTTGTAAAACACAGCAGGTCGTAGCACGGGCCCTCCATGTGCCCAAAGTATGATCTCAAGATTATGACAACGATTCCAGCAGACAGGAAACGTGTCCAGGCGCTACAGTATAGTACGTCCACAGTTTACAACACCACAAGAACACTGATATCTCACCATTAGTGCCCCCGCAGACGGCCACGGAGTACTGCTGGTAACCTTGTTTGGGACCTTACCGCAGCCAGTGGAACAGTTGTCTCCAGACACACAGTCTACAGAGACTAAACAGACATGGTTTATTCGCCCGGAGACGTGCAAGGTGCATTCCACTGACCCCTGGTCACAGAAGAGCCTGTAAAGCCTGGTGTCAGCAACACAGAACATGGTCATTGGAACAGTGGTCCTAGGTTAAGTTGACGACACGAGTCCAGGTATAGTCTGAACAGAGAACCTCGCCGGGATTTCATCTAACGTGAACCAGGAACCAGATACCAACCCCTTAATGTCCTTGAAAGGGACCTGTATGGAGGTCGTGGTTTGATGGTGTGGGGTGAGATTATGATTGGTGCACATACGCTCCTGCATGTCTTTGACAGAGCAACTGTAACAGGTCAAATGTATCGGGACGTCATTTTCCACCAGTATGTCCACCTTTTCAGGGGTGCAGCGTGTCTCATCTTCCTCCTGATGGATGATAACGCACGCCCCACCGAGCTGGGATCGTGGAGGAGTACCTTGAAACAGAAGATATCTGTAGAATGGATTGGCCTGCCTGTTCTCCAGACCTAAATCCCATCTAGCACGTCTGGGATGCTCTCGGTCGACGTATTGCTAGGACACTTCAGGAACTCCGACACGCACTGGTGCAGGATTGGAAGGCTATACCCCAGCAGCTGCTCGACCACCTGATCGAGAGTAAGCCTCGTTGTGCGGCCTGTGTATGTGTGCATGGTGATCATATCCAATATTGATGTCGGGGTACATGCGCATGAAACAGTGGCGTTTTGTAGCACATGTGTTTCGGGACGGTTTTCTCAACTTATCACCAATACCGTGGACTTACATATCTGTGTCGTGTGTGTTCCCTATGTGCCTATGCTATTAGCGCCAGTTTTGTGTATTGCCACGTTGTGTGGCACCACATTCTGCAATTATCCTTAACTTATGAGCATGAGTGTATTTCGTTCGAACGAGGAAAAGTGGATGCTACAAGGGGATAGTGATCCGAAACATCGCAGCCATCTCTGTGAAACGTGGAAACAAGGCAATGGGGTACCCACGATGGATTGGCCTTAATGTCTCCGGATGAAAACCCCATCGAAAATGTTTGGTCGTATATTAAGATGAATCTTAAAGGAAAGCCAATATATGGTTCGAAGCAGCTGTCATATAAAATCAGGACGATATGGAGGTCGCTACCGAGAAAGAATATGCAGAAAATCTCGTGAAAAGCATGCCAAAAACGTGCCAAGCTATAATTGATAACGGCTGCGACTGGATTAACTATTAGGTAATTTTGCGATGAGTAACAACATTTATTTTCATGTAAACACTTATTTATAATAGTGTCTTTTATTTCATAGAGATAACGGCGTACACTTTGTTGTGTAGCTTGAAACTTAAATCTCTGAATAAGAATAGTAGCTTAAAAGAAGTGGGTTTTCATAAAGAATAACATGCACCATGCAACTTGACGTACTGTGTACGGAATGAGAGGAGTTCGGATAAATAAAATCAAACAAAGATACACGCTAAGACTAGGCAATTACCGAAACAAACAGTGGCCAAATATGTGTATCAGACAGATTGCCATTAAAATGTATTTGAGGGGACCTAGAGGTATTCCACGTAGAGAAAAAGGGTAGGAAAGTTGATTCATTTGGACTGTAAATAGTAATACACCAAAACGTATTTACTGTAGAAATGTGGTATACAGGAATAGATGGATCTTTTCTGGTGATACTCGTATTATTGGTAAGCTTGCAAACGTTTTGTTTGGTAACTAACATAAACATTTATTTTTAATAATTTTTGTCGGCTATGTTCTAAAGCTTTGATAAATTGTAGAAATGATGTCATACAACGCCGTAAGCTGCTGTTTAATTTATCAGTTAGTGTACAACAGATTTCAGTAGGGGACAATAATCAAGTGCAGAGTTTTCTTAACAGTAAGAGTTACATATGAGTTAAATGACAAAAAATTCTCAAAATATAGTACTTATAAATAATCTTAACAGTGCAGTGGTAGAACCACAGAGTGGCATCTACGGGATGCATCCAAGGAACGCACCAAAATTTTGGACGTTGGGGTACATTTTGATGTAAACTGATGTCTAAAATTAAAGCAACGAACCGCTGTTTCCCCGTCTTGTGTATAATTCACCGTATAATCGTACAGGCTGTCAACAAATCTCCGTACAGTCGTCTTCTGCGCGGAAAATGGGGTTCTCGTCAACGGAAAACCACATCAACGATCACGTCAAGGGACCTATGCAACGGGGTAGTTTTTACTGGGTAGTCCCACATCCAAAATCGCTGTGTATACAGTCAACAACGGTGCAGTATGGCACAAAGTAGACACCTACCAAACTCTCTGTGATAGAGGGCCGTAAGAAGACTGAAAGTAGGACAGTCGCAAACTGATCAGTCCTGATGGCTTAATGTGACTCGTTCTGTTGTTTCTCTGATGTGGTAAGAATTTATAGGGACCGAAACAGTACGCCAGAGACCAGGGCAGGACCGACCATGTATGATATCAGAAGGAGAGGACTGTTTTCTGGATGTAAGGGCAAGACGGTGCCGTCTTAGCACTGCACGGCAACTGGCATCTGACATCGAAGCATCCACTGGACGTGTTGTACAGAAACAAACTTTGTCCAGAAGGCTTATTATTGGAGACATGCGCTATGAGTACCTCTGGTGCGTCTTTACAGAATGGAATGTCTAATGTGGAGTCGTCAACACACCAGTGTGGGCGAGCAGTGGGCCACTTTTCTTTTCAAAGATGAGTCCCGATTTAATCTGGAGAGTCATTCTCGATGGATTCGCATCTGGAGGGAACGAAGAACGCCATTTTGGGACTCAAACGATATGGAAGGAGACCAATATCGTGGAGGATCCCTAATGTTGTGTGCAGGGATTATGTTAGCCCCATGAACACCTCTTCGTGAAACTGTATGGATGAATCAGCAAGGATTAATTGTTACCAGGTATTGTGACGAGATATGGGACCTCATGGGCGGTTGTTACGAGATGGTGTAGGTCCGCAATATGTATTAATGGACGATAATTATTTACAGCGATACAGATGGCCGTACCGTAGGTGCAACCACAACGGAGGGGTATCTGTTGAGAGGCCAGACAAACATGTGGTTCCTGAAGATGGGCAGCAGCCTTTTCAGTAGTTGCAGGGGCAACAGTCTGGATGATTGACTGATCTGGCCTTGCAACATTAACAAAAACGGCCTTGCTGTGCCGGTACTGCGAACGGCTGAAAGCAAGGGGAAACTACAGCCGTAATTTATCCCGAGGACATGCAGCTTTACTGTATGATTAAATGATGATGACGTCCTCTTGGGTAAAATATTCCGGAGGTAAAATAGTCCCCCATTCGGATCTCCGGGCGGGAACTACTCAGGAGGACGTCGTTATAAGGAGAAAGAAAACTGGCATTCTACGGATCGGAGCGTGGGATGTCAGATCCCTTAATCGGGCAGGTAGGTTAGAAAATTTAAAAAGGGAAATGGATAGGTTAAAGTTAGATATAGTGGGAATTAGTGAAGTTCGGTGGCAGGAAGAACAAGACTTTTGGTCAGGTGAATACAGGGTTATAAATACATAATCAAATAGGGGTAATGCAGGAGTAGGTTTAATAATGAATAGGAAAATAGGAATGCGAGTAAGCTACTACAAACAGCATAGTGAACGCATTGTTGTGGACAAGATAGACACAAAGCCCATGCCTACTACAGTAGTACAAGTTTATATGCCAACTAGCTCTGCAGATGGTGAAGAAATTGATGAAATGTATGATGAGATAAAAGAAATGATTCAGGTAGTGAAGGGAGACGAAAATTTAATAGTCATGGGTGACTGGAATTCGTCAGTAGGACAAGGGAGAGAAGGAAACATAGTAGGTGATTATGGATTGGGGCTAAGAAATGAAAGAGGAAGCCGTCTGGTAGAATTTTGCACAGAGCATAACTTAATCATAGCTAACACTTGGTTCAAGAATCATAAAAGAAGGTTGTATACATGGAAGAATCCTGGAGATACTAAAAGGTATCAGATAGATTATATAATGGTAAGACAGAGATTTAGGAATCAGGTTTTAAATTGTAGGACATTTCCAGGGGCAGATGTGGACTCTGACCACAATCTATTGGTTATGACCTGTAGGTTAAAACTGAAGAAACTGCAAAAAGGTGGGAATTTAAGGACATGGGATCTGGATAAGCTGAAAGAACCAGAGGTTGTACAGAGTTTCAAGGAGAGCATAAGGGAACAATTGGCAGCAATGGGGGAAAGAAACACAGTTGAAGAAGAATGGGTAGCTCTGAGGGATGAAGTAGTGAAGGCAGCAGTGGATAAAGTAGGTAGAAAGACGAGGCCTGCTAGAAATCCTTGGGTAACAGAAGAAATATTGAATTTAATTGATGAAAGGAGAAAATATAAAAATGCAGTAAATGAAGCAGGCAAAAAGGAATACAAAAGTCTCAAAATTGAGATCGACAGGAAGTGCAAAATGGCTAAGCAGGGATGGCTAGAGGACAAATGTAAGGATATAGAAGCTTATCACACTAGGGGTAAGATAGATATTGCCTACAGGAAAATTAAAGAGACCTTTGGAGAGAAGAGAACCACGTGTATGAATATCAAGAGCTCAGATGGCAACCCAGTTCTAAGCAAAGAAGGGAAGGCAGAAAGGTGGAAGGAGTATATAGAAGGTTTATACAAGGGCGATGTACTAGAGGACAATATTATGGAAATGGAAGAGGATGTAGATGAAGACGAAATGGGAGGTAAGATACTGCGTGAAGAGTTTGACAGAGCACTGAAAGACCTGAGTCGAAACAAGGCCCCCGGAGTAGAGAACATTCCATTAGAACTACTGACGGCTTTGGGAGAGCCAGTCATGACAAAACTCTACCAGCTGGTGAGCAAGATGTATGAGACAGGTGAAATACCCTCAGACTTCAAGAAGAATATAATAATTCCAGTCCCAAAGAAAGCAGGTGCTGACAGATGTGAAAATTACCGAACTATCAGTTTAATAAGTCACAGCTGCAAAATACTAACGCGAATTCTTTACAGACGAATGGAAAAACTGGTAGATGCGGACCTCGGGGAGGATCAGTTTGGTTTCCGTAGGAATGTTGGAACACGTGAGGCAATACTGACCTTACGATTTATCTTAGAAGAAAGATTAAGAAAAGGCAAATCTACGTTTCTAGCATTTGTAGACTTAGAGAAATCTTTTGACAATGTTGACTGGAATACTCTCGTTCAAATTCTGAAGGTGGCAGGGGTAAAATACAGGGAGCGAAAGGCGATTTACAATTTGTTCAGAAACCAGATGGCAGTCATAAGAGTCGAGGGGCATGAAAGGGAAGCAGTGGTTGGGAAAGGAGTGAGACAGGGTTGTAGCCTCTCCCCGATGTTATTCAATCTGTATATTGAGCAAGCAGTAAAGGAAACAAAAGAAAAATTTGGAGTAGGTATTAAAATTCATCGAGAAGAAAAAAAACTTTGAGGTTCACCGATGACATTGTAATTCTGTCAGAGACGGCAAAGGACTTGGAAGAGCAGTTGAACGGAATGGACAGTGTCTTGAAAAGAGGATATAAGATGAACATCAACAAAAGCAAAACGAGGATAATGGAATGTAGTGAAATTAAATCGGGTGATGCTGAGGGAATTACACTAGGAAATGAGACAAAGTAGTAAAGGAGTTTTGCTATTTAGGAAGTAAAATAACTGATGATGGTCGAAGTAGAGAGGATATAAAATGTAGACTGGCAATGGCAATGGCAAGGAAAGCGTTTCTGAAGAAGAGAAATTTGTTAACATCGAATATAGATTTATGTATAAAGAAGTCGTTTATGAAAGTATTTGTTTGGAGTGTAGCCATGTATGGAAGTGAAACATGGACGATAACTAGTTTGGACAAGAAGAGAATAGAAGCTTTCGAAATGTGGTGCTACAGAAGAATGCTGAAGATTAGATGGGTAGATCACGTAACTAATGAGGTATTGAATAGGATTGGGGAGAAGAGAAGTTTGTGGCACAACTTGACTAGAAGCAGGGATCGGTTGGTAGGACATGTTTTGAGGCATCAAGGGATCACAAATTTAGCATTGGAGGGCAGCGTGGAGGGTAAAAATCGTAGAGGGAGACCAAGAGATGAATACACTAAGCAGATTCAGAAGGATGTAGGTTGCAGTAGGTACTGGGAGATGAAGCAGCTTGCACAGGATAGAGTAGCATGGAGAGCTGCATCAAACCAGTCTCACGACTGAAGACAACAACAACAACAACTATTTACCTCATAGAGTAAGAGCGGTTGATGTTTTCTTGTAAGTAGAAGATATTGTACGAATGGCGTGGCCTGCTCGCTCTCTCGATTTGAATCCCATAGAGCATGTATGTGGTTCACTAGCAAGACGGGTTGCATCACTTCAGCATCCACCAACCACTCTCCAAGACTTGCGAGCAGATCTCCAGGAAGAACGAACGTTACTGCCTCTGTGTGAGATTGATGACGTCATTCACAGCATGCTCCGTCGTTGTCAGGCCTGTATTGGTGCCCTAGGTGGTCACACCCCATACTGAGGAGTGCCTGTGCATATTGCAGTTGTTTATGTTGTGTATTCTTTACGTTGCTTGTACTTCACTATCACCTTTTTTCACAGTTTTGTGGCAAAATAAACACAATCTTGCAAAATTTACTTTTGTTGCCTTAATTTTGGACACCAATGCATATATGTAACTCTTCCCATTACAACGCTGTCACTAAATTTTGGGCGTTACTCAACTGAAAACAGCTCTTATGCAATCGCGTGTTAGGCAAACAGACAAGCACAGATGTGCTGATATGAATTTCTCAATCGA
Organism: Schistocerca gregaria; assembly: GCF_023897955.1. Taxonomy (NCBI): domain Eukaryota; kingdom Metazoa; phylum Arthropoda; class Insecta; order Orthoptera; family Acrididae; genus Schistocerca; species Schistocerca gregaria. Next base: position 388,078,210 of record NC_064926.1, on the reverse strand, counting down.
GCCTGTTAGAACACCGCAAGATGGTCGGCATGACAGTGCAGAATAGTCATGCAACTACAAGCTGGCCTGCCGAATATTTCCACACCAAGGATACACTGGGGTGTTGATCTGGACGTGCCCGGAAGCAATGTATTGTCACAACAACTGTACTTTTAACAACTATAAATACCTTTCGATTCTAGAAGAGTTATGCAGTCTGACAGTACCCTCCGTGACAATGTATCCACGCGAGTCTCCATCTCGTTATGGGCTCGCCAGCAGCCGATGCCAGTCTGGGCAGCCGACCCTACCATACCAGTTCTAGCTTTGGCACCCATAGACTTAGAACAACACAATGGATGAGCCGACTCCCAGACGTCCCAGTAGCAGCGACCTTCTGCCTTGTAGGACAATGGTTCTCAGTCAAGGCGGCGCTGCCACATGCCCCCACACCAGGCAAGCTTCTAACCCAATAGCTGTGGCCTCCTACAGGAATTCAGTGGTCTCAGTGGTCGTTTGTGTCCCTGGCACTGCTCACTTACGGCCGCACAGTGCTGGTTCAGGTACACGCTGCTGGTTGAAGTAAACAGTGTTAGCAGAACAGGACCCAGACATCAAATGGCCATCTGCTAGCCTCGCCTTCTGACGTCACCGGCAACAGTGGACCACGCACATGCAGAGGGCAAGCCCAGCGACGTCGCAACACTCCAGCATTGCAACCCACGACGAATAAAACATCTTGCAGCGAAATTTTTCGTAGCCAACACTGGCCAGCACCACCGCCTTCAGAACCCGCCACTCCACCACCTCTAAACCAGAGCGGCCCCACTCACCCTGGGTCGCTACAGTGCGGGGTCAGATTACCAGACACATCACATTTCTGTGTAAAGAGAATCGCAGTGTGCATAAATGAGGAATTTAGATAACTGTGGTGCTGATGGAGTACGGTACACCAAATGAAGTTGGTAGCTAATATGGAAGTTCCAGATTATATGGTTCGTTAGTCACTGTGTTCCAGGGTCATATGCAAATCACTGATAACACTGGATTGTGTAGTAATTTGGAGCATCTTAGGGGTATGGTTAGACTGAGATGGAGAAATTATTGTTTGAATTGGAGGATTTGTTTTTTCCTTGAGGGTCTTTACCAGCAACACCTATAACATAGCATCATCTCCTTAGAGGAACTGAGCCACCAATATATCACAGACCTTACCGTAGACATCTTAACAGCAAACTATAACCAGTGCATATTTAGTTCTGAACATCACTCAAACTACTAACAGTTTGGTGCAGTGAGAGTACTTCACTACCTTAGATCAGAGAAGTGGGTGCCATGAAATAGAGATATACCTGGAAGATTGTCTGACAACAGGGTTCACAGTCTAATGGGGTCATTTTCAGCATTGAAGACTACCATTGAGGTTAAAAAATGCTTTGGTAACGTTTCAGCGCTTTCTAGATGGAGTATTGAGGGGACTGAAACTTCACCAGTGCCTGGTATACTTAGATGATACAACTGTGTCTGACGCAAAGTTTGTGAAATGTTTTTAGAATATTAGAGCAATAAACGTAACATTAGTCATGGAAAATATCACTATGAGTGGGAAGAAGTTACATATTTAGGATTTATGACATGTTATTAGCAGTGAAGACGGATCTGAGGTTCATTCAGGCAGTACAGGAATCTCGGATTCCTAGCAACATCAAGAATATACAATATTTTGTAGGTTTAGAGAATTATTATTGAAAATTCATAAAAAGGTTTGCACATATAGTAGGACCACTTTTGTGGCAGTTAAAAAAGAGGATGAAGTTGGAATGGACAAAGGAATACTAAGACGCATCTGAGGAGTTAAAGAGAGCATTTACATCAAGTCCAGTACTGATTTTTCTGGACTATGAGACAGAGTTTACCTTGTCAACTAGAGCTTCTAATCAAACTATAAAGTGTGTTCTCAGTCAAGCAATAAATAGAAAGGAGCATCCAGTAGCATATACCTCTAGGCAGTTGAACAGAGCACCAAAGAATTACTTCACAACAACAACAACAATAAAAGGCACTTAGTGTGATATATGAGTTCATGTATTTTTGACATTATTTTAAAGGGGACATTTGAAAGTGGTAACTGACCATGAAGCTCTTAACTGGTTGCTGGCTTAAGGACCCTTCTAGTAGACTGACTAGGTGGCCACTGAGGTTAAGTGAATTCAAGTATGAGGTTATACACAAGCCGGGTATAAACATACAAATGTGGATAGTTTAAGCTGAAAGATAGCAGCGATATAGACACTGGGTCATGATCTTACACAACTACAAGTAGCACACCGAGCTGACATGGAATGCAAACACTGTGCGTCACAGCTGCAATTCGCTGTGTCGAACTGGTTGTTGTGTAAGTAATGAGCTTCGTACTAAAGGCAGTAGTCTTAGTAAAGGTAAAAGAGTAAGTGCTAGAAGAGGAAAATGACCGCAGACTGTCAGGACATGGCGGTTGTAGAATAATGAAAAGATAGGTAGTTCAATGCTACTTGTGGAAATCTAGACAGAAACATTTGGATCAGTATGTAAGGGATTGTGTGTAATGCATGCAATTGGCAGATATGAGCCATAAGTTAATACCTTTGAAGAGGTTACCAGAAATAACAGAACCTTGTCAACTGATTGTGTTGGATGTCGTTGGGCCATTCAACAGAACTCTAGCTGGGACTCGATTTGTGGTAGCTATTATTGATCATTTTTCTAGGTTTGTGAAAACGATTTCAGTACCTGATCAACAGGTAGCAAAGGTAACGTAAGCACTGTCAACAGCAGTGTGTTCAAATCTGTAGTAGTAGAAACTACACTCCTGGAAATGGAAAAAAGAACACATTGACACCGGTGTGTCAGACCCACCATACTTGCTCCGGACACTGCGAGGGGGCTGTACAAGCAATGATCACACGCACGGCACAGCGGACACACCAGGAACCGCGGTGTTGGTCGTCGAATGGCGCTAGCTGCGCAGCATTTGTGCACCGCCGCCGTCAGTGTCAGCCAGTTTGCCGTGGCATACGGAGCTCCATCGCAGTCTTTAACACTGGTAGCATGCCGCGACAGCGTGGACGTGAACCGTATGTGCAGTTGACGGACTTTGAGCGAGGGCGTATAGTGGGCATGTGGGAGGCCAGGTGGACGTACCCCCGAATTGCTCAACACGTGGGGCGTGAGGTCTCCACAGTACATCGATGTTGTCGCCAGTGGTCGGCGGAAGGTGCACGTGCCCGTCGATCTGGGACCAGACCGCAGCGATGCACGGATGCACGCCAAGACCGTAGTATCCTACGCAGTGCCGTAGGGGACCGCACCGCCACTTCCCAGCAAATTAGGGACACTGTTGCTCCTGGGGTATCGGCGAGGACCATTCGCAACCGTCTCCATGAAGCTGGGCTACGGTCCCGCACACCGTTAGGCCGTCTTCCGCTCACGCCCCAACATCGTGCAGCCCGCCTCCATTGGTGTCGCGACAGGCGTGAATGGAGGGACGAATGGAGACGTGTCGTCTTCAGCGATGAGAGTCGCTTCTGCCTTGGTGCCAATGATGGTCGTATGCGTGTTTGGCGCCGTGCAGGTGAGCTCCACAATCAGGAATGCATACGACCGAGGCACACAGGGCCAACACCCGGCATCATGGTGTGGGGAGCGATCTCCTACACTGGCCGTACACCTCTGGTGATCGTCGAGGGGACACTGAATAGTGCACGGTACATCCAAACCGACATCGAACCCATCGTTCTACCATTCCTAGACCGGCAAGGGAACTTGCTGTTCCAACAGAACAATGCACGTCCGCATGTATCCCGTGCCACCCAACGTGCTCTGGAAGGTGTAAGTCAACTACCCTGGCCAGCAAGATCTCCGGATCTGTCCCCCATTGAGCATGTTTGGGACTGGATGAAGCGTCGTTTCACGCGGTCTGCACGTCCAGCACGAACGCTGGTCCAACTGAGGTGCCAGGTGGAAATGGCATGGCAAGCCGTTCCACAGGACTACATCCAGCATCTCTACGATCGTCTCCATGGGAGAATAGCAGCCTGCATTGCTGCGAAAGGTGGATATACACTGTACTAGTGCCGACATTGTGCATGCTCTGTTGCCTGTGTCTATGTGCCAGTGGTTCTGTCAGTGTGATCATGTGATGTATCTGACCCCAGGAATGTGTCAATAAAGTTTCCCCTTCCTGGGACAATGAATTTCAATTTCCAGGAGTGTATGATCACTGATCAGGGGACAAACTTTGTCAGATTCTTTATGGCACCTATGTAATTTCCTAAAGCTTAAAAAGTTAAGGACGGGTTCATTGCACCTTCAGACTAATAGTATGACAGAGGGGCTACACTCTACAGTCAGCAGGACTGTTAAAATTGGTATCTGTATTTATCTTTCGTTGTAGGCGATGGTAATTCTAAAGTCCATTTTGCAACAGTGCTATCACCACATCACTAGCTTACATGACACATGTCGCTGTTTGATAAAATAAAGCCAGAGTGTGCAAGGGCAGGGGTCCTTCAAGGATTGTGCTTAAAAAAGTGAGGGAAATTTGGAAGCATGTTCAGGGAGCAGACACTAGAGCCCTGCAACATCAAGAGCGATTGGGAAATTGAGTGAGCAGATTACCACAGTGTAAAGTCTGTCAGTGGGTAATGTTATGAATTCCCATACATTCCGAAATGTAAGGATTGGAAACAAGAGTAAGTGCAGAAATCTTGTACAACCGGTAGAGGAGATTCCATATGATTTAAGGCCAAGGAAGTAGGGGAGAATAATTTACGTTTGTGTAGATATAAATGTTATTTCGAAATATAAGTGAATATCGTATGAGCTGAGGATACGGGGAAGGAGTTTTGTTCAAGTTATATGTAGTGCTATTTTTCTACGTTATTTTGTGTATAGGCAAGGTGCTTTAGGGTTGGGTTTTCTTTAGTATGTCTATGAGATGAGAAACCATTCAAAGAGGGAAATGGAATGATGACAGTTTCCTGTTCCAAGGTTACTGCAGGTCAAAGTAAAGCTGAGGGGCGTCTTTAGTACTTTTCACAAGTCAAAAGGATGTAGTTCTCACAAGCCACCGTTGAGAACTGAAGATGAGCCTCAGCATTTGGGAAAAGCTTGATGGGGTGAGTTAGAGGGAGATGAATGCAAAAGATTGCTGAAGGAAGTGAGGAGTGGGTACGGCAAAATGCGCCAGTCATATGAGCAATTATGAAGGAAAATGCAGCTGATGGTGGTGGTAGTGCCACCCACGGTACAGCAACTTATGTAAGGTTGGTGAGGCCCAAGGGGTAGGTTACTGAAAAAGGTCTTCCGGACTGTAAATGTCGGTAACATGCAGGAACTGAATGGTATGATAGGGAGAATGAATTATGTAGCAAGGAGGAATAAGATCACGATGGAATGGCTCTGTACACAGTTATCCAATTTGGAACAAAGGGTATCGAACGCGAACATTATGGAGATTAGCGATGGAAGTAACACACCTGGTCAAGACGATGGTGAATTGGAACATGGAAGTTAAAAAGGCTTAGGTGGATACTTTGGACAGGATAATGACAGTGGCAATCTATATCTGATAGCTTGTGGTATGTTTGGGTAGTGGTAATGGATTAACAGGAAGCAGTCTTAAATGTGGCACACAGGCAGCTGTGTTAATGTTGGATCAGTTTTCGATAGGTGTGCAGAAACTGCAGAGAGAATTTCTGCCGGAACGGGAACTTGTGGCCGAACCAGACAAGTCAAATCTTCCACTCCATTACCAATAACCAGTGGTCAAGATCAGCAAGGATACAGCACGATTGTACACATTAGAACGATTTCTGATTAGCAACGAGTGTGCCAAATTCAAACGTTACGCCATAGATGCACACCCGACAAAGTGGGGTAGCTTGTGAATGTTTGTCCAAGTAAAGACACGGGAGGTACAGCTGGCTGTAGAAGGTGGTGGTAGTGATCCGGTGATGTCGCTAACTGAACTCGAATAGAATCAGAGGGTACCGCGACATGCGACATTCAACTATATTTAGGTAAAGAAGAAGATCAGATGCTGGACCGCGACCCTATTTTCAACAAGTGGGTTTGCACTGGGTTTATACGGTAAACAGTACCGAAGTTGTAGGAGCGAACTGCAAGGAGAAATGTAATCAGTCCAGAGTTAAACGTTTGGAACTGCACAAGAGCGAAATAATTATTAAGGGGACGGACTGCAACTGCAACATAATAGGACAGATCTTTTGCCTTTCAGAGTCTGTTACAGGGTAAACCAAGATGAACATTACGCAGTCGCAACTGTATTAGCCAGAAAAGCCACTAGCGGTCATTCCAGAGAGAAATCTGAACTACCTAAATAAAACTTATGCTCCAAACCTAAACAGTCCCTAAACCGGTTAATATACAGAGGGACGTGTTTCCGTAGAGCAAATGCTTTCACATGTGCGGCAATATCGGAAGGAACGGCAACACTTAAGATCGTAAGTGTTACAACAATAGGAACCGTGTCAGTGTTGACTCTATTTTGCGGCAGCCGTCGTCTACTTTAGGCGGAAGGCCACTGGGTATGGTAATCTTCTAGTACATCAGGTACCGTTGGACACGTTAATCATTTATACTTGAGACGGTACAAGGGATGCAAGAAGCTAGATATAGTAATAGGAGAGTTGTATTGGGGTATATAATTAATTGCCATTCGGAAGGCAAAGAACCACGGGAGGTGTTGAAAGGGGCATTCTTGCTTACAGTACGAGAACCCATAAGGCGCCATGAGCGGATATTCATGGAAATACGAGGGCGTGCTGAAAAGTAATGACACCGATTTTTTAGTCTGTTCTCAATATCGCTTGAGGTATTACAAGCCATGCGTAGTACTCAGTCGACTGTCCCGTTTCACTGACGCAAGTTACAACCCTCTCCAGCTAGAGCGCTCCGAATTGTAGCGTACAACTTGGTGGTGTGTAGCGTAACCATGTCTGTGGGGGAGAAACAGAGCGCTGTAATCGTGTTTCTAAGCGCTAAGAGTCCGTCCACACATGGAACACCCACTCCTTCAGCACGACAACGCCAGACCATGCACGATCTTTGTGACATTAGGAACAGTCCGGCGCCTCTGGTACACTGTCATTAATCATACTCCATACGGTCTCGACTTCGTCCCATACCATTTTCATCTGTTTTGAAAACTTAAGAGCGCTTTGGAGGACTTCACATTGGTAGTGATGAAGCGGTGCAAGCAGAGGTGAGGTTGTGGCTCCATCATGAAAGTCAAACGTTGTACACTGACAGTGAGAGAAATGTGTTCGTCGCACTGATGACTGTGTTGAGACATAATTGTTTAGACATGAAGAATAAAGATGTAGGAGGTAAATAAAGTCTATTTGTTTAAAAAGATGTAGCCTTTTCACATAAAAAACCGGAATATTGATTTTCAGCACGTCCTAGTAGCTGTTTAATATTTTAGAGAGGTAAATACTTAATAGGTGGCACAACCGAGAACAGAAGTTTTATGTAGTAGCGTAGAACGTATGGATGAGCCGATGAGTTGGTAATGGTGTGGGAAGTGTACCCCATCTTTGGAGCTTTGTTGTTTACTGTTAGAGGAAAATTATAAATGACGTGTGTCAAACATTTGTATGTGAAGTGTTCTTTTGCAGACCGATCACGGGTTCAGATACAGATTCCGGGTCTTCTAAAGAGGGGAGGTATGTAAAACTGTCGCAAAATTTTGGGCGTTACTAACTTAGAAGCAGCTCCATCGCAGTCGTGTGGGGTAACCGGGCGGGCGCTGACGCGCTGGTACGTAATTTCGCAAGCGAGTTACTGCACCGCTAGGCAGTCGGAGCGAGCCACGTAATCGCGATGGCACTGCAGAATGGCCGAGCGACTACGAGCCAGATTACGAAGTATTTCCACACCGTTACGTTTCACCTTTCAGTTCAATTACTTGAGCGTAACCGCGTAAGTAATTTAAATGGCTTAAAGGCTTATTACGAGTGCGAGAGACAGATTATCTCTGAATCGTGAGGCAAGAGCTCTGTGGATGTAATGTGGAAGATTATGTGTACAATGGACTGGCTACTTCTGATTTACAATTGCGGAGAGTAGCATTGGAGCGGACATTTTTGCAAGCTGCCGTTTTGAATACCGAATGTAATTTGGTTAACTACGATAACATTTCATCTCATCCATGAAGATGACGTATCCTGAAATGTAACTATGAAGATCATTAATGGAAAAATATAATTTCCTGAACTGAAACGATATGTTTAATTCTTTGGTGGTTTTTACTTCTCCCTTGTCTGTGCCTCGAAACAGTATTTGGTGTGTCATAACTCGTTGGAAACTCTGTAGCCTCGCAAATCAGTAGAGGCTGCACCGCGGTCGTTTATGCTCTATTTTTTAAAGGGCTAAATTCTGGAATTTATCGAAATTGATACACAACTTGGACACTGATTCCCTTGCTGCAGAGTGAGCACGTCATAGCACCCAAGATGGTTTCCCCACGGTCTGACTATTTTAAGAGTTTTCAGAGTCGACGGTCGACGGAATTGTGCAGAGCCACAGAAATTTTTTGCCAGGTGCTGACTTCGACATCGTGAGGCGGAAAGAGTATGAACTGTAATTTTTAATCATTGTGTTTTATAGACTTGAAAATTAAATTAATAATTAATTTCATGCTTGGAAGTGTGGGAGATAATAGTGTTAAAATATTGGGGAAGCGGCTTCTCTCGCCCAGAAGTTTCCATTCAAGTAACTAGATATTATTCAGCCATAATATTTCAACTTCAATTTCGTGGGGTGAGAAGTTAAATCAGCACGCGGTTCTACGTCCAGACCCAAGCCCTTAGGATGACATAACGGACGAGCTGTCCCTTAGGCTCCACGGCAGCACTGAACTTCTCCCTAAGGGGGCAGAGGTTCGTGGCCAGTGTGGCACTGCCGCCACCCTTCCACAGCAGAGCGAGCTTCTGATTTGGTAGCCGTGGCTGGCTACGAGATTTCAGCGGACGTACGCGTTGCTCGCACTACTCACTCAGGGCTGCACAGTGCTAACTCAGGCACGCGCTGCTCAGTAGTGACAGCAAAGCTAGATATGGATGTCAAACGGCCATCCGGCCCCAGCGGCCTTCTAACTGTATTGGCACCACCTGTGGACCGGCGTATGTAGGGACGTTGTAACTCAAGACGAAATAAATTATAAGGGGCCTTCAAAAAGAAACGAGCCGGAGGCATAATTAGAGAAATCAGTACCTGTATGTTGGAAGTATTGACCCTGGCTGTTGAGACACTTGTCCCACTGCGACACAAGGCGGTGAAAGGCTGTCACATAAAATTCTGGGGGCTGCGGTGCTAACCAGTTCCGCACGTACAGCTGGACGTCGTCGTCCGAGGTGAACTGTTTGCCTCTCAGAGTCTTTTTAAGGGGGCCAAAAATGGTGTAATCACAGGGGGAGAGGTCCGGACTGTATGGAGGGTTGGCCGAGAACCTCCCATTTGAATCTCTGCTGGAGTGCCGCGACTGTGTTGGCCGTATGAGGCTTTGCATTGTCGTGGAGCAGAATGACCTCACGGTGAGACTGCCTGGTCGTTTTGATTTGATCGCGAGTAACTCTGAGCATTCATTGTTGTCCCGTGCTGCAGGAAGTGAATCAGAAGGGGGCCATCGTGGTCGAAGAAGAACGTCTGCATAACATTTCCTGTACTCGTGTGGATGGACTTGGATTTTTTTTGTGATGGTGACCGTGGACGGTATCACTGGAGACTTCGTTGTGTGGATTCTGGTTCGAAGTGATGACACAATGACTCATCGTCGGCTACAGCTCGTGGCAGGAACGGATTCCCTTCCCGAGCATAGTGCCGCAGGTAAGCAAGACAGTGGGTCATTCGACATGCATCCTGGTGTGGTTGAAGACTGTGGGGCACCCATTGGGCACAAACTTTGTGCATGTGCAGTCGTTCCTTCATGAAGGTGCGAACTCTTCCGATGCTTAATCCGATCACGGCCGCTAAGGCTTTCACTGTCACTCTGCGGTCCTGGGTAATGAGTGCATCCACCACCTGGACGATGTCATCGGTAATGCAGTGTGGTGTTCCAGACCGTGCATCATCGGCTAACAACACCCGCCGTTTCGTGAAGCGCTTGCGCCTCGCCTTGACCCTTGCAAGGGACATGCAGTGTTTGCCGTACACTTGTGACATTCGCCGATAAATGTCCGTTCCTCCTACTACTTCCGCTGTTGACTCTTTGCTTTACTGTTGTCGCCTCCTTGTCACTGTTTGCAATGCGACTGGCAGCGTTGGATGATTGATGCATGCTGCTGCTAGCTCTGTAAAGTCACGTGACGTGCACGCGTGCCCTCTAACGACGGGCAGCCAACTTCCACGCTCTTGTCGAAACCACACCTCGTTACGCACGCCACGATATTACACTCCTGTCACCGGTTTGCGCATTCCAGACTCCTGTTCGTTTCTTTTCGAACTCCCCTTGTGTGCTTTATCCTGCAGCGGAGTTTTCCCAGATAAACCTCGCCAGCACTTCAAAAGCCTGTATATCACAGCCGTCACACTCACCCTGGATCCCCTACTTTTAACATAATTCTGTATTGGATAATGGTCTCTGACTCAGAGCGGTCACTTATTAAAGAACATACAAGGGACATCTGAAAATTTCAGTGAATGGTCTCAGAAAATTATGGGAACAAGAGTCACAAACAAAATATCCTTACTGGTCTTCAAAGTAATCACCAATAGCTTGTACACATTTCTGACATCGCTCGTAAATCTGTTGGCAAATGTCAGCAAACGTTTGTTGCTGAATCACTCGAAGCACTGTGGTCACACATTGTTGAGTATCCAGGAGATTCTAACTGGTCCTACCAACACGATTCGGAGACAAGAAAAGTTGGCTGACAAATTCCAAATTATGATGAGATTGATCGAGTTTTTCGACAGCATGTTTTGAGTCATCACGAATTTCTACCCAAAGGAAATGTGGAAGACGATCAACACCATACCACTGACTGTGGCTTTGTCTCTGGATCGTACTGGTAGCACTATGTCTCATCTCCTGTAACGCTGTGGATATCCAACAACGAGTGACCAAGGAGCTTCGAGCGATACTACAAGAAGGGTTTGTTGACGGTTACCAAGAGCTTTCCAAGCGACGTCAGAAGTGTGTTATAGCTGGTGGTGATTACTCTGAAGGCCAGTAATCATATTTTGTTTGCAGCTTTTGTTTCGTTTATTTTATGAGCCCATTCTCCGAACTATTTAGACGCACCTTGCATAAAACAGCAGCTTATTATGTTATATGATATCGTTTCTAGAACCTTTACATAAGAGTCCTGGAACCTGGACACATCTTCAACGTTGATTTCCGTCCCTGAAGTTTATCCGGTTTTGAGTAGATATCCCGCTGTAGTCCCTATATCCCTTACAGCACAAGCAAAGTCGCCTGCAAGGGAGAACGCGAGGGGCCGCTTGTTATACAATGGAATCTGTAGCACAAACCTTTCCTCCCAGAATTCCCATGCACTTTCAGAAATAGTTTCCTGTGATTCTGTTAAACTACTGGTTTAGCTTATTCTGGCATTACGCTGCCGAGTGCGATCGCATAGAGTGCGATTCTAATAGCCGCCACGTAGGTTAACTTTGCAAGGAGTTCGTGCTGCTTACGATATCGGGTTTCCTTTGAGAAATCGACAGTTTTAGCGTCGTTCTACAAGGAAGTCCGATGGGAGTCACTGTAGTTAGGTCCCCAATCTCCTCTCCGAATCATAGCACTGGCCTTTGGCGAGCTGCAGAAATGGGCTCGTCCAACACTTCAGTGCTCGGAGTCGACAACCAAAGCATTAAACACTTGTCCCACATCACAAACAGACCACAATCATGGTTGTTGTATACTGGCCTACACCCGTAGGGAAATTCTCACAAGGAGAATCCACGCATTGCACTACGTAATCGCCTCACAAGGAAACAACACCAACTGGACTTGATATTTTAAGGAGAAAAGATAACCGTCGCAGCGAATGACCCCGACCAAAAATTAGGACCATCACTGGGACAGCTTTTGAACTTCCGTCCGCACCCGCTATTTGTCACTCATTCTGCCGCCCTTGAGCGAAGTGCGGTGCTGTGGAGTAAGTTGGAGGTTTGTGAAATACTGTTTTGACATTGGTAGCATGGTTTGTCCATTTTGTCAAAGTATCTAACTTGTATTTGGTGCCGGAGATCTCGTTGCAGTTAACGTTTTTATGCTGCGATTCACAGATGTAGTGAATGTTGTGGTTGACAGGAGAGCCAACACCGTGTTACTAGAGGAGGCCGAAATGCACGCGTTTTAGCTCACGCAGGCTGGCGTGAGGTCTGGAACAGGACGAGGAAATTATACTTTAGAAAAACGGACTTAGCTGGTGGAAAAAGCATAAGTACCTTTTATTGCTCCCGAACGCTTTCAAATTTCTTCGAGTGTTCCAATATGTACACGAGTGCAAAAACTGCAGCCTAGTTCTACTCCAAAGGGGTTCGATCACCATCAGCTGGGATTCAGCGTCATAATGTCCTTAGAGAAGGGTTGAAACGTGCAAGCGTGTCAGCAGTGTCAAAGGATGTCAACAACATCCTGCTGTTGCTGTTGTTGTCAACCCACGCCCCAGGGAAAGAGGTGGCTTTTTTACCATCCCTGAGGTCTTTTAGTGGCGATTCTGAGTAGAGGTGTGTGTGTGAAATGTTTTTCTTCGTCACCCACACGAAAATCGCGTGATATCGACACTGGGTGTCACAGTTCTGACCTGCATCGCAGAGACTTAAGGAGAAGGGATGAAATGTGGGTAAGAGCGGCTTTGACGACCTTGTGTTGAAATTTGGTGCCAATGTGACGTAATTAACCCGCTTGGAGCTCACAAGAACTTCTGAGCTGTGGCCTTTTTTCCCACATGGGTCGACACCCTGCTGTTTGAAGTTTCGAGGAGCCTGAGGGTCACGCCGTAGTGAGCTGAACTTTATCACCGCGACAAAGGAAGGGGTTAGGCACGTTTGAGCGAAAGTTCAAACTTATGCATCGCAAAGAGAGGCAGTTATGAGGCTTGAAAAAAGTGATTCTTTAATTCTGTTGCGCAGTGGACTAAGCACAGTTGATAGTTAAAGTTCCACGCAAGTATTCCAGTCATAGAGCATCGGTCCTACGGGAGGCCAAGTGAGAGGAGGTAAAGTTTCCTGGCCATTGTGTGGTTGCTCGTAGTGGCTGCGATAATTAATCTCCCTGTCTGGACGGCCGTTGGAAACGCGGGGCTTAGGTCCTGATGGTCAGTCTGCGTCGGTACTGCTTGCATTGGCTCGGCGAACTGAACTGCCGGAGATCGGTCGGGAGACTTCCTAAACACACGCCCAATGTCGCGATATCTGCTCGATGCTTGAAAACCACATATACATGTAAGTGAAATAGTACACCCAACAGTGGCGTTGCTGTCGGGGATGCACACACGTAGGTGGTGAGGCTGGCGCCCCTAGTGACAAAGCTAGTGCTGTATGTTCCATGATGATTGCTGAAGTTCTACTTCAGATCAGACGAGCGTATTTCTGCCAAAATCCAGATCCCTGTGCTCGACACGCCGTGTATGTTCACCACCACCGCGGCGCGTTCTTGTGACGTCACGCAAAGCGGGCCAAGGTTGGCTTGGCGCTGGGCCTAAAGAATCGAGACGCACGGCCTGCAAATCTTTGTCAAACGATTTTACAGAACCTGTTCCGTAAAAAGTTATTAATTTCTGAAATGCTTTTAGCTTTATATGGCAGCTTCATGATGAAGTGCCAATCATTTCGATAATGGTCATAACTATTGTGGTATTTCACATTTGAGATCGTTGCCATCAAAAATAGAGGTCGCTATGAATTTGTGTTTGATGCATATTATACATTCTATTGCTGAGTATGAAATACAGATGAGCTTTTGAAATTTTCGTAAAACTTTGGATCAATATCTGCTTCCAATCTCGAAAAAATTGAGCATCTGCAGCAACTTCACTTCCGATCGCAACGCGCGAGAATGAAATATTCATAACGTCTCTCATATCTCGTAAACCGCTGAGGATAACGAAACGAGATCTTGGCAAATGATACCACGCAAAGAGGAGAGTACTTCGCCGTATGGTTAAAATACATAACTTTATCAATCGCGATATAGCAGAAGCTATAGTTTATAATTCTTTTTTACCGGTAATGTAATTGCTCAAAACTTATCAATAGGTGAAAACGTACGAGTGTGGGATGTAAATAATATTCCGATATACATGATAAAACAAGGTACATTTGTGAAAAATGCACTGTGATAAAGTACATTCTTTCTGGACCAGACGACTATTATTTACACTCACTTCAAAAATTCTGCACTAATACAATGTATAATATTAAATTCCTCTGCCTTCAGTATCCTAAATAAATATTGTGTAACTGTTTATAGAGCTCCCTCAGGAAAGCTCAGTACATTCCCCAAGGAAACAATCACTTTTAACTCACCTGTTCTCAGAAACAAAAACAATTATGCGTTGTTATTGTAATGTAAATGTTCTTTCCTGTAAAAATATGACAGATTTTGAGCATGTAATGAGCCATGTGCAGTTGCTGACTTTCTCACAAGAGTTGCAAAAAACTTTACAAGCCTGATTGACAATACTCTGCAGATAAAAGAATTAGCAACATATGTTTAAATGAAATTTTGGATCTATTCCTGACCATAATGGTCAGCTGTTCAAAATGAATGCTGTAAGCCCTGCAAACAACAGTAGTTTCATCAACAGGACGTTTACATAACTCAACAGTGAAAATCTACAAACCTTCAGCAGACATTTTCAGCAGTTGGAATGAGACAATGTGTCAAGCTAAAAACGTCAATAATAAACTTAACCTATTTCTAGATTAATTTGTTCCATTGTTTGAAGCTGTATTTCGTAACAGAATTTCATTAAGTGTCTACCTACGTGACAGTGACTCATTAAGGGAATCAAGCTATCCTGTTAAAAAAAAAGGAGTGCTGTATACAATACTAAGAATTGTATTAAACTTCAGAACAAGGGACACTACAATTCACATTTGCACTTTAGTAACTCCAGGGATAGATCAGAAATCACTGCTGGTGACTGCAGCAAGTTAAATTCTTTGTAATATGTAGACAAATTACTGTAACATGAGAACGGTAATACTCAGCATGCTTAAAATAATATAATTATTAATAGTTTATGTTAATGTAGGATGTATAAAACACTGGAAGTAATGAACAATAATTTATTTGAGTCAGACATATGTACATCTACTTTCTGAAAATGCTGTTACAAAATCCAGGGCACAACATGGATCCATTGCAGAAATAGATCACTATTTCCACCTTAAAAGGCAGCAAGCTTTTTCTACTTTCAGAATGAAAGATTAGTTGTACACATTTGATACATTGTATTTTGTGAAACGTGACACAGTTCCAAAACATGTCAGACGTGTATAACAGGTTACATTACCAGTCATACTGTCTATGAAATTTAGTAATTGTGACTAACAATGACTTATGTTGCTGACAAAAGTATTAACTCAGACAGAGTAATATAGCAACAAACATTTGTTGGAATGTATGCACCAAGATACATAGGTGTCACTGGGATGAGGCACTACTGAAGGACATTCAACAAAGTGAAAATGTATCTAGTCGTTGGAAACTAATAAGTAATGGTAATACTGAGTACGAGGACATATCAGAGCAACCTCACATTACAGTTGAATACCTGATCCACAACTGAAAGAACTCTTTTATATTGTTACTGCACAGCTATGCAACATTTGTTGAATACCCTGGCATAAGCTAGAAGTAGGCCAATTTCCTTGTAATGAATTTAAGTGTAAACAAAATAAATCAGAGGAACTAACTCTGGGATTAACTAAAGATGTACAACATAAATCAAAACTCTAACAATTTTACACTGATTCCAAATTAAACTGAATGGTGTAGGATATAATGTCCTAGACATTCAAATAAAATGCAGCAACATGACACTCCTTAATGTTTGTATGGATACTCTTCCTGTATACAGGTGGGAAGAACTTTTCCTTAATTACTATATAAACACCACCTTTCACATTATTCCTGTTAGAATAAACTGTTTCAATTAAACTGACTGTATGGAACACCGAATCTGTATTTTAATCCCACGAAGTGATTTTCTGTAACACAAGATTCTACAGTTACTCTCAGAAACAGGTCAAGAACACACTTTTCACTCAGTACCAAAGTGTGTGCTGTTATGAAATTTTCTGGCATATTAAACACATGTGCGGTCCGACACACAGTGTCGCACTACCAAGGGGGTTTTATGAGTAAAGTTAAAAAAAAACCAATAAGATTAGTAACAAATTAAGGGTCACATTCTGGATGAGATGCAAATTTGGGAATGGAGACCAAGTACTGTGTCTGATATTAAACTATTCCACACTGTGAGTGGAATAAGCAACTACTAGAATGTAACTATGTCTCAGTAAAATAATATAGGCCAAGCGATAACTAATTGTTACCCATAAGCAACAATACTGACAGCTTGTATCAAAATTTAGATGAACAGCTGTTATGAGAAGTAACTACATTAGAAAACATCCTGGTGTCATTCTGATTCTGGAATATGGGAGACATCCATTTTTGACATTCCCTATGTTGTATTGTAATATTCTACTGTACGTTTTATATGTCTGCATGCCAAAATAATAGCCTCTAATTACATACACAGTTATAATGAACTACATGAGGTTTAATACAGAATTACTTTAAAAGATTCCTTCTTGTTGAGCGGCACAGGCTCAACAAATTGAAAGGAAGATCTAAATGTTTCTGCACAGAATAGCTTAAAGACATAAAAACTTTACTAGGAGAAACTGGCGCAGTTTCAACCTTAGGCCAGGATCATGTGCACAGATGGATGTGTACACAAACTGATAAAATTTGACAATGATGAGATTGAAACTAGCCATTAATGCTGGATAAAGTATTTACTTCAGCTGAATAGTCTTCATGGAAACAGTTGTGACCTTCTGACATTTGAAACTGTTGGAAGCAAATTATCCAAACCTTACAGGCTATATGGACCAAATAACTATTCGTGTACATTCAGTTGAAGGAACTACACCAATATGGATTATGGAACTTGCCTCAGGTATCAGTGGACCAAATACAGTGTAACTGAATGTGTGAGACTTAACAGGAATTTCCTCTGACACCTGATAAATGTCCTAGCATGCAAACTGTACGCAAATTAAAATGTACTAAGCTTCCGTTTCTCAAAAGAAGCAGTACAGGTGCCATTCTTATTCTTAATGTAATTATTTAATGATGCGTTGGTGGGTGCTTTGACTAAAAATTTCAGTATTTTATCTGCCGAATGACCATTACTGCAAACAAAGTCTGTTGAGAAGAAACTTTTCTTCTGTACAGCGTTTATGGTTACATTTTGAACAAGCACCCTTTGAGTGTTGGATGACAAAATTTTTTTTCTCATTAGGGGCAGATATTAATTTCTGTACAGTAATGTAATTGTAAATAACAACATTCACAACATCAGGCTGAGGGAAAAACAGACCACCGCTGTCCAAATTTGTGATTAAAGTAAGATGTTGTTCACCATGCAGGCACATTTCTTTGTCTAAGAGAAGGTATTTGCTGCACACCTCACACTGCTGTTTCTTCAGTACCAATACCCTGCTAAATATGTTAATATTGGAACGTATGTTTCTGCCGGCCTTAGTTTTGGAGGTGAGCTAAAAAGTACCATAGGTTTCCTATTTATGACATTGTTGTCACTAACTACACAAATTACTTTGAAACCAATGCCATAAAGGCCACATAATATTTTCTTCACATACAAAAATAACTGTTCAGCTACAACGTTTCCCACTGGAAGGACATGCACTACTTCGTGAAAAGAAGACAGCAATTATTGTATCATAAAGACAAATGCTGTAGTAGCAGCCTTGTCACTATCAAATGCTGCCCCCACAATGTTTCCTCCCTTGTAATCCAAATAAGGTTTAATATGAATTTCATCCATCATTAAAGAAATGGTACAATCACTTTCCTGCAAAGATTTAAATCTTTCCTTAATATACAGGAGCATAGAAACATCATTTTGTTCATTATGAGCACCATTAGTATATGAGGAATACATTTTCTGTACAGTTCTTGGATGAGGAAGAATAAGATTGCCAGATGACTTCAAAAATTTATATGCATGACGGGAGATAGAAAGCAGGATACAACAAAATACAGAAAAGTGAGGGTTAAACCTATACTTTTCCTCACAGCTACATAGAAACTTAATGTGCTCACTTAAGAGTTGAATTTGTTTCTCTTTTTCTTCATCTACAGACCTGCACATGTCATTTAAAATGTCCTGCATAAGAAGGCACTGGGTTTTTAATGAATTTTCTTTTGCACGGACTGATTCTTTCACTTTGTCTAATACTGTAAACAAATCATTCATATTTGAAAGTTTGCCTGATATTTTGCTATTGCCTATCTTTCTCATCTCAGTGTCACTTCGATAGGCAGACAACTGCAAATCATTTGTCACTGTAACAGATACAGACACAATGGAGTGGGCAATACAGTAAGCAATAGAAATAGGACACAGTCACTTCTCCTAACAATGGTCCACTCTCTGGTAATGGTTGCTCTTTCTAGGCACTGCAGAAATGCTTCAAAAGTAGAAAATAACTACCTCGAATCATACTCTGTTTTGGTTACTATACTGTCTTTAATTGCTTGTAGAAGATGTTCATTGTCCAATCTAGCTCTCCTTTCCTCTGCACTTTCTCGACAGCTGGTGGATGGAGTAGGCAAATAGCTTGGGCAGCCTGGTAACACTGATTGGGACAGCACCCTCTCTAAGTCTTGTTCTTGAAAGATTGACAGTAAGCTTTGTGCCTTTCACTTCATCGTAA
Organism: Schistocerca gregaria; assembly: GCF_023897955.1. NCBI lineage: Eukaryota > Metazoa > Arthropoda > Insecta > Orthoptera > Acrididae > Schistocerca > Schistocerca gregaria. The sequence goes on along the minus strand of NC_064926.1, from coordinate 388,059,241 downwards.
CATTCCGTATGCCGGTAGATGTCAGATTCGGTGAAGTGAAGTTCACAAACCTACAACAAAGTATTGTGGGTCAGTACAACATACTGCAAGATCTATAGATGTGTGCCTGTATGTGAAAGTAAAAAATACTCATTCATTTTTCACCAATATCAGCTTGACAGGTCACACTTTAATGGAAGTACACAATTATTTATGTGTAACAGCAATATACCATGTTCTACAACAACATGCATATTCCATTTCAATGTTGTTGTTGTTGTGGTCTTCAGTCCTGAGACTGGTTTGATGCAGCTCTCCATGCTACTCTATCCTGTGCAAGCTTCTTCATCTCCCAGTACCTACTGCAACTTACATCCTTCTGAATCTGCTTAGTGTATTCATCTCTTGGTCTCCCTCTACGATTTTTACCCTCCACACTGCCCTCCAATACTAAATTGGTGATCCCTTGATGCCTCAACACATGTCCTACCAACCGATCCCTTCTTCTAGTCAAGTTGTGCCACAAATTGTTCTTCTCCCCAATCCTATTCAATACCTCCTCATTATTTATGTGATCTACCCATCTAATCTTCAGCATTCTTCTGTAGCATCACTTTTCAAAACCTTCTATTCTCTTCTTGTACAAATTATGTATCGTCCATGTTTCACTTCCATACATGGCTACACTCCATACTAATACTTTCAGAAATGACTTCCTGACACTTAAATCTATACTCGATGTTAACAAATTTCTCTTCTTTAGAATCGCTTTCCTTGCCATGCAGGACAGATGCTGCTCACCACCTTCTGGAGTGCAAGCACCCATTCCGTGTCCTGAGGAAGCTAGGAAGGCCGATCTTGCTTTGAGTTCCCCGACGTGGGCGGATGACCACCACGACGACGGCACCATGCATGCATCCTCTCTACATCAAATCCTCTCTACTTCGACCGTCTTCAGTTATTTTATTCCCCAAGTAGCAAAATTCCTTTACTACTTCAAGTGTCTCATTTCCTAATCTAATTCCCTCAGCATCACAGGACTAAATTCGACTACATTCCACTATCCTCGTTTTGCTTTTGTTGATGTTCATCTTATATCCTCCTGTCAAGACACTATCCATTCTTTTCAACTGCTCTTCCAAGTCCTTTGCTGTCTCTGACTGAATTACAATGTCATCGGTGAACCTCAAAGTTTTATTTCTTCTCCATGGATTTTAATACCTACTCCGAATTTTTCTTTTGTTTCCTTCACTGCTTGCCCAATATACAGATTGAATAACATCGGGGAGAGGCTACAACGCTATCTCACTCCCTTCCCAACCAGTGCTTCCCTTTCATGTCCCCCGACTCTTATAACTGCCATCTGGTTTCTGTAATAATTGTAAATAGCCTTTCGCTCCCTGTATTTTACCCCTGCCGCTTTCAGAATTTGAAAGAGTGTATTCCAGTCAACATTGTCAAAAGCTTTCTCTAAGTCTACAAATGCTAGAGACGTAGGTTTGCCTTTTCTTAATCTAGCTTCTAAGATAAGTCGTAGGGTCAGTATTGTCTCACGTGTTCCATTTTAATATTCTTTTATTAATTAGTACTATAAGCACTAGGTGCATACCTCACCAGGCATCAATATATGATGAATATTCTTGTGAACTGCTTGTGTTACAGCAGTACTGTGATATTTATGGAACTATAAGTGTGAAGTTCCTATTATGGATTAAGTGGCACCAAATTTCAGAAATCTGTTGAATTCTGCATGTTAACATAGCAATTATTTTGTAATTTTGACTTTACACTTTCTTCATTGTCATGGTATATGAGATATCAACAGCTGCAGAATAATATTTCACTGTGGGCGTTTCTATGCCAGCACATATTAAAACTGTGTCATTGCAGGTAACACTGAATGGGGGTCTTGATATAGCACGAATTTCATGTTTGGATAGAAAAACAACTCCAAAGCAAACGCAAGGCAAGCAGAAAATAAAGTTGAACAGATGCCAACATAAATGACACACCTCAGTAAGACAGACATTACCATCCAACTGGAAGTATGTTAAGAAGATATCAACTACACATTACGTACCAACCTGTGCTCTGTGAAGGACACTTGTCATTTCAATTAACCATCTGAAACATTTAAAATACCGGACAGATTAAGTAACTGGATGCGTTGTTAACGAGAATATCGTTATATGAGGCGGCTCAAGTGATACAGAACGCCACTAAAATCTGTTTGTGAAGACACCTATTCTGTATCGTAACCTGAAGTAAGGTTAGGTTGAAAGATAATTATTTGGTCGTGGGTTGGCGAATGTCTGACAGGAAAAACTAACACATAGAAAAACAACACGGATATGCTTCATACAGAGAGATCGCTTTTTAAACATGAAAACAGCAGCTTCTGTAAAGTTTGGAAGGTAGGAGACGGATATTGGCAGAAGTAAAACTGTGAGTACCGGGCGTGAGTCGTGCTTCGGTAGCTCAGTTGGTAGAGCACTTGCCCGTGAAAGGCAAAGGTCCCGAGTTCGAGTCTCGATCGGGCACACAGTTTTAATCTGCCAGGAAGTTTCATATCACCGCACACTCCGCTGCAGAGTGAAATTCTCATTCTGGAAACATCCCCCAGGCTGTGGCTAAGCCATGTCTCCGCAATATCCTTTCTTTCAGGAGTGCTAGTTCTGCAAGGTTCGCAGGAGAGCTTCTGTAAAGTTTGGAAGGTAGGAGACGGATACTGGCAGAAGTACAGCTGTGAGTACCTGCCGTGAGTCGTGCTTTGGTAGCTCAGTTGGTAGAGCACTTGCCCGCGAAAGGCAAAGGTCCCGAGTTCGAGTCTCGGTCGGGCACACAGTTTTAATCTGCCAGGAAGTTTCATGAAAACAGCAGTTTCAACATTCGTTAGCAGTCATTCTGACTAATGGGAGAGTGAAAAACAACACCCACTCACAAACAGAGAATAAAACGTATCGGTAATGCGTAACAAAATACGAATTGCAGAGAAATTTAAACACGAATAAAAAGTAACACGAGCCACAAATTTATATTCCGTTTTCAAAATCAAAATAAATCAACTTGAAAACGAATACGAGGCCTATGTACTGCGAACTTTTGCTCACAATTTTAGTCAAATGTACCCAAAATACAAGATATTTCACCAGAGAAAAAACAATAATTGTACTAGGTATATAGTTTTTACATACCTTCGTGTGCTCAGTAGGTTGGAAATTGTCCCGATGAATCTCAGAAAGCCATTTCCAACGACGATTCGCATCTTTCGGAAAGGAAAACAACATTACTTTCGGTCCAGTTGTTTAATCCCCACGACACCTTGGCACACAACATTTGTAAACCGTGTTCACAGTAGCTTCACTAGACGTAAACACTGTAATCGCTAGTCTTAAGCACGAATATAGCACTTGATCCAACAAACGTGTAGATAAACAAACGCTTCGAAACACATCATGGAGGCCCGCTTGGATTGACGTCATGACCTGCTATGAATTTCGTGCCGCAGCCTTGCCTCTAGGTGTTGATGGTACGTTCCACCGTTGACATCTGGGTCTACGGAGGGGGTGTCCCCGCCAAACCAGAACGTAGGCAACTGTTCGGCCACTCCTGTAATGCGGGTAGAAACAGTTGCAGGCGTAGATCTTGGCTACATCAGAAGGGATACACGAGAACCCTCCAGGCCAATCTTTCCTAGTGTTTTAATGATCTACTTCAGCACCGCTTCAGCCTCAATGTACGGTTGGGATAGATGTTGAGATGTCTCCACACGGAAATGCGTAAGTGTACTCGAGGACCATGATGCAGTAGCCACATTGCCCATCATACCACCAACGTCTTCCAGCTGGCGTGGCAAGTTCAGCCGCAGTGTTTTGTAGTTTCTTTTGCAATCAGTGATCAATCCAGACGAAAAATTAGCTCTAATTTACAATTTATACATAATACTTCTTGCCATGTTTCTGTCTTCTACGGCAGTCACAAGTACAGCGTAAGTCAAAATTATGTTAACACTGTTTCAGAGGAAGCATTTACTCGGAGTTTTCGGTAGACAGTGTCTCAACCTGACTGTAAGTATGATTAGTGCAATCAGACCAATGCTCTGCATTACATTTTAGTACCAGAACACACATTTCTGGGCAAGTGCTGGATATCACACAATTTATTCAATCCTTGAGTTCTTCGAGGTTTATCACTTTTGTGGTGTACACATGCTCCTGTGTCATATTTCAGAACCAGAAGTCACAGTATGTGGGATCCAAAGATTTCGGGAGCCTCAACAACGGTCCCTCGCCACCAAGCCAGTGCTTTGGGGAACATTTGATCAAGACAATCACGAACGGAACGAGCAAAGTGGGTCGGTGCACCATCGTGCTGGAAGTACTGTTCTCGTCTAGATGGAAGTGGAATGTTATCAATAGAAAATTCCTTCATCATTTGCAAGTAGTAATGTGAATTCAGCGTTGGGGTTGTATAGGAAAAAGGGGCGAAGTAAATCAGTAGCGGTAACGGCACACAACACGTTTACCTTCGGGAAATGAGTGCAAATGTGCGTGAAATCTTATGGGACTTAACTGCTAAGGTCATCTGTCCCTACGCTTACACACTACTTAACCTAAATTATCGTAAAGACAAACACACCCATGCCCGAGGGAGGACTCGAACCTCCGCCGGGACTAACCGCACAGTCCATCACTTACCTTCGGGAATGCACGTTCATGATCACGAATGATACGTGGATGTCCACTACCCTAGAAAACTGTGTTACGACGATTAACATGACCACTGGTATGAAAGGTAGTTTCTTCACTGAAAATCATTTGGCTGACAATGCCCGGATGCATCGGTGACATTTCCGCCAGAGCGTCACAGCGCTCTACTGGTAAATGTTTCTGCCGAGCAGCCAAACCTTGACCAGCTTGCAACGTCACGTCGATTTTGATGGATTCTGTAGCAAGTCCACCTCCACTATAGCAACATTTACTTCACGTCTGCCAGTCCTAGGTCACACCGAATTTCCAAGATAGTTGTCTGCTACTGATCCATTTACTACAAATTTCTGGTAAACCCGATTAATTGTTAAACGAGTTAGTGGCCGTCTATCTAGAAATCGAACCTTCGACGTATTTCTGTCGCCGACTGCACAAATTCTATTGAGCTTGCAACCACTCTTCTCTGATCCATATGTGAGTCTGTCAAATGGAAGTAGAAAACGATATAAAATTTTGGGTCACCCACACATTACGCAAAAATTATTAAACGTCCCAGAATTTACGTTTGCTTCTATGATTCATTTTTATGTCAAAATAATTCCGGCTGCGGCGATACCTGCTGGTGGCCAAGTGGGTGTCTTCATCACCGTAAAAGGTACTCATGCAATCATGTAGGCACATGTGCCGAGAAATAGGTGTGCAGCTATATGCATACACGCATGCCTTTTTTGTGTGGGTGGGAAACGAAGGGCGCAAGGCGACTATGCACGAGGAGTGCAGATCTAAAAGCACCTTAACGTTATGGTTTTCCGTGTTACGTGCGCTGCCTGCTGTTCAGAATGTGTGTACGTTTAGGTTCGTACACAATGGCAGTGATCTGAGGGTCTTAATTTTTGTTTTATTAACGGTGAAAATTGAATATTCCTAAAATTTTCCGTTATTTCCGGATGCTGGATTAAATCTGAGTTTCAGAAGCGGCACTGTTGATTGGTGCACTGCCTTCTGACTGAAGCCTGCAATTAGTGTTCGCTGCTACACCACCAAGTATGACGTCCGTGGTTTTTATGCCGCATTCCTTCGCGTTTCATTAAATATAATTTTGGCCATCTTCCGGCCAATTACGAGCCTCGTTCCGCTACAACAGACGTCAAATCGAATTCGTTCATAGCAAATAACACCCGTTAAGCCTGTTGTGGCCGCTTTGCCTTGTTAAAGCCGAAATGGAAAATGTAGCTGGGAAAAAACAACTGGTTACAACTGCTGCATTTACACGAAGGTGGAGACAATCACGGATGCTTTCACAACGGTCAGCGGTAAATAATATTTATAAATAGTATTATAAATATAATTTATAAACTGCGTGTGAAAGTATTTCATGCACGGTGACTCTGCGATGATGCTACAAACTTTCAGAGACTATGGAGAATGGCAAATGTATCCACTGTAAATAAGAACATAATAGTCTATTACCTTTTCCCCTTTGCCTTTCTTTTTTGTTCCTATATGTGCTATTACACCTACATTGTTCCGATTGAGTTCTTTGTTGCGATACCTTGAACGTTCCATGTACAAAAAATGACATATCGTTTTCGTTTGCTAGGTTCATTCTGTTTAATTCCGATGTGGTTCGGAGGCTTTATTCTTGATTATGTTCAGGTTGTGTCGCGTCCGTCGGCCGTCGCAATTTAATATATTATTATTATTATTATTATTTTTTGATTGTTGCCGACTTACGTGGTGGGCCTTAATAAAAATGATATTTCATTTTAATTTTGATTTGCGATTAAATGCTTTCCTGAAGTTCTCCTTTTTAACAATATTAATCTCAAATTATTTGTTAGGTTAATGAATTATAGACTCGCTGGATCTTAAAACGTGAGTATATAAGCTGAACAATGTAATAAACTTTTCATATTAATTCCCTCGGCTAGTCAGCTCACTTTAAATCAAAAGATCTTTAGTTATTAATTACAATTGCGGCCCACACACGCGCGAGAGTACTTTTCCTCTTACCTCTGTTAACCATTGCCACGTAGTCGGAGTCCTGGCTCTGGTTGTCGGCTATGGTACTGAAAATAAGAATCTTAACTTCGTGCGGCTGTGGAGAAAAGTTAATATTATGTTAATAGCGGGCGAGTTTTTCGTTTCCGCTATTTTTTCATAAGTTAATATCGCCACGTAATAGCGTCGTTGGCTGCATCGGCCGCTACGATTGTTGAACTGTAAATTACTTCAATGCAGGGTAATTCAAGGAAGGCGGACATGAAATCGGGATCATCTCTTACAAATTAAAGTGCACAATAATATTAAACGAATGTATTACAATTTGTTTAACTCATACAAATATGCTTACATTTGCCAGCACTCGCAAGATGCCCGTCTATATACCATCAAGACAAGAGAAGAAGTGAAGAAGACTAAAAAATTGACAAAATAGCGTATCTTGTCACCTCTTTAGATCATTTCTTTGCAATCGAAACTTACACAGAGAAATTATTATTTTACGGCTACATGGTAAAAATATATTATTCAATTTTTAAATGTCTCTTCTTTATAAATACTGTTTTTAACTCTTTTCGTAATATAGCACTGGGGACGCTATAGATGGAATTTCCCAGGAGGCTGGGAGCAGGCTCAACGCCTCAGCTCACAACCTTGAGAACTAGGTAATTTTTAATCAAGGTGTCCTTCTTTCACACTGCCAGTAGCCTTGCCACAGTTGTAACAGCGGTTCTCGTCACATCACCGATGTCAAACGCTGTCGGGCTTGGCTAACAATTGAATGGGTGACGGCCCTAATATGCTGAGTGCTGTTGGGAAGCGGTTTGCACGCAGCCCTCGTGAGGTCGATCGAGAAGCTACTTGATTGAGAAGTAGTGGCTCCAGTCACGAAAACTGACAACGGCTGAAAAGCGGTGTGCTGACGATATGCCCCTCCGTATCCACATCCAGTAAAGTCTATCTGTGAGGATAACATGGTGGTCGGTCGGTGGTGTTGGACCTCCCAAAGTCTGTTCCGACGGAGTTCGGAGTTTACTCTCCCGTATACCGGTTGTCGTTCTATACTTAAGGGCTCGGTCCACACTGTTTTTTGATCGAAATTCATATGGGGTTTACACCCTCTAAACCGTAGGTCACTAGAGTCTCTCAGCTTCCGCCGGCTCCTCTGTACCGAGGTCCATCCTCTCTACTGGCTCCACCGTTCGAGACAGAAAAGAAAAATGAAAGACACCACAGTGCCTCGAAACCTAACGCTATTGAGTTGGAAAAAAAAGAAAAAAAGAATTGGCGAAGGAAGGCCGATAGAAAAGAAAACAGAAGACGCCTGACAGAAGTAAGTGGAAGTAATTGCGCTGTTTCACTTAACCGTTGGAACAGTCTTGGAAAGTGGTGTGAGCCGGACGTCTTTTACAATGATGTTTTCTCTTGCACGATATGCCCGCTTCTCTGCTGCTTCAATTTGCTTGCCCATATGCGAAAATCGTGTCCGCAAGTTCCGCCACCGGGTACAAATCTATTTTGTGTGGGCTGATCAACGTTAGTACTTCAACTTGTAAACACAATCTCCAATCTATCACAGTACAGAGATTGTGCACCAGGGCTGCTTATGTCAGTACATAGTACGGCATCTGCATTACAGTAGTTGCTTTACCATCCCAATCCTTACACCTAAGTGGTCGTCGCGGGGTTACCTATTCTACGACCTCAGCAACAATACTTCCAGTACATGTATTCCACTGTTAGACGTATCTGAACGCTTTTCGCTAGTAAATTTCGACTTAGCCGTTTCCGGACTAGGGTGCCTTACCTCATATTGATACTTTTATTCTTCTCCATCATTCCTGAAAGCTTGTAACATCATCATGAAATCATCCTGTGTATTTGAAATTATGTATCATACCATTTTGTTTGTAGGGTCTATGCGCCAGCGGTTACCGTACCTGCATCTCACTCAGAGTTCTTGAGAGGGCAGTCGTAAAGGCAAATATCGGGAATGCGCGCTAGCCCTAGAACAAAGAAAGAAAATAGTAATAATCAAAAACTATGCAGTCCACTCAGAGATAAAGGACTCTTCCAAAATGAAGCACCCACTAGTAATGTTATGCTTACCCAAGAGGCGTCATTACTCACACAATTCTTCATCTGAAGGAACTGGTTCTTTGTTCTGAAAGTTTAACCCCGCAAAACAATGAAATTTTAACGAACATATTCCAATGTAGCCACCTTTAACACACGTTACGAACTGTTTGACTTGGCTTAACGTAACGTGTAGAGATCACAATAGAATTTCTGTTCATCAGCCAAGAATACGAACACTGCCTGACAAAAGAGCTGAAATACTCAGGATGAATAATTGGATGTCAACGTAACTTCGTACACGAACACATCATCGGCGGGCACGTAAACGATTGGAGCTGCATTTCTCTGTGTCAGACAGAACGGCCATCACAGCAGGTAATTCATGCGTTGTGCTCGAACTGCTTAGAACGTAAAATAATTGCCCGACAAAGGCAAGGTCCCGAGATCGGGTCTCGATCTGGCATGCATTCTCAAAATGCCGAACACTCCGCTGCAGACTGAATTACTCATTCCGAAATTTTAAATGTTGATACAGAGAGTGATGTGCCTCTAGTTGTAATTATACTTGTTTTCTAAGAAGCATTTTCGGTGAAATAATATGCAAAATGTGGTATGCATTCAGCTAAGCAGTTTGGAAATTATAATTATGTTTCTATGTTGAGTGACGTTATTGTCATCGCCAAAACTTTTCCGGACATGCGACTGAATCGTTACGTTGTGTGATAAACTGTTGGAAGTGGCGTTCATCCCGGTGGTAAATCCACTGCTGTTTTAGTGTCAACTTTAATATTCTATACTCGAAGTTCAACTGAGCCGAAAACATGGGCAGATGAGAAGAAATGGTGTGGTGTTATCAAACTAGTGAGAAAACTGCCGGGTATTGGTATTTGTTCTAATTCCTACTAGGTGTTATTTATGAACGACGGGTGCGCCCGTACCGTCTGTCAAAGACGCTTCCTCTACAACGTGCTTGCCGGAGATCGCAGCGTCTAATAACTGGACAAGTTCTCCCAGCTACGCCACCACCATTGGCGAAAAGACGGCTAATTGCCCTGGAGACGTCTTACAACGTCCTGCTGGCTCTTTTACTCTGATTAAGAGCGCACCCTCTAGATTGGGCAAATTTCCTGGAAACTGGACGGCTTCATTTCGCAGGGTAGTTTCGAGATGTTACGTCACGTAACGTGCGGAATGTGACTCCTTCAGTGTAAACCAAGCTGCGAAAGTGACGAGCAGGATTTCGACCCGGTCGACTATATATATATATCAACGAAATTATATTAAAGAATATGTACCTGGACAAACATTGTTGTGGCTCAGTCTGCTTATATACACTACTGGCCATTAAAATTGCTACACCAAGAAGAAATGCAGATGATAAACGGGTATTCATTGGGCAAATATATTATACTAGAGCTGGCACGTGATTACTATTTGACGCAATACGGGTGCATAGATCCTGCGAACTCAGTACCCAGAAAACCACCTCTGGCCGTAGTAACCGCGTTGATACGCCTGGGCATTGAGTCAAGCAGAGCTTGAATGGCGTATAGAGGTACAGCTGCCCATGGAGCTTCAATACGATTCCACAATTCATCAAGAGTAGTGACTGGCGTATTGTGACGAGCTAGTTGCTCCGCCATCATTGACCGGACGTTTTCAATTGGTGAGAGATCTGGAGAATGTGCTGGCCAGGGCAGTTGTCGAACATTTTCTGTATCCAGAAAGGCCCGTACAGGACCTGCAACATGCTGTCGTGCATTATCCTGCTGAAATTTAGGGTTTCGCAGGGATCGAATGAAGGGTAGAGCCATGGGGCGTAACACAGCTGAAATGTAACGTCCACTGTTCAAAGTGCCGTCAATGCGCACAAGAGGTGACCGAGACGTGTAACCAATGGCACCCCATACCATCACGCCGGATGATACGCCACTATGGCGATGAGGAATACACGCTTCCAATGTGCGTTCACCGCGATGTCGCCAAATACGGATGCGACCCTAATTATGCTGTAAACAGAACTTGGATTCATCCGAAAAAATGACGTTTTGCCATTCGTGCGTCTCAAGGGTAACCGCAGACATGGTCTCCGAGCTGATAGTCCATACTGCTGCAAACGTCGTCGAACTGTTCGTGCAGATGGTTGTTGTCTTGCAAACGTTGTAAGTAGGCTGTCTATGTTTTTTTATTGGTAACGCCGCCGCCACGTAGCGCTCTGTATGAAAATCACTGGCTGTGCCGTGTGCAGTCTGTGGCTGGTTTGCATTGTTGTCTGCCATTATAGCGTTGGGCAGTTGGCTGTTAGCGGCGCGTAGCGTTGCGCCATTGGAGGTGAGCCGCCAGCAGTGGTGGACGTGGGGAGAGAGATGGCGGAGTTTTGAAATTTATAAGAATTGGTGTTATGAACTGATATATATATATATATATATATATATATATATATATATATATATATATATATATATATATATTATGACTATTAAGGTAAATACATTGTTTGTTCTCTATTAAAATCTTTCATTTGTGGACTGTGCCTATCAGTAGTTAGAATCTTTTATTTAGCTGGCAGTAGTGGCGTTCGCTGTATTGTAGTAGCTTGAGTAACGAAGATTTTTGTGAGGTAAGTGATTTGTGAAACGTATAGGTTAATGTTAGTGAGGGCCATTCTTTCGTAGGGATTTTTGGAATTTAGATTGCGTTGCGCCAAAAATATTGTGTTTCAGTTTAAGCACAATCTTGTAGAATTGGTCAAAGGGGACGTTTTAACGTCCCCATCTGTTGACACAGGGATCGAGAAGTGCCTGCATGATCTGTTACAGCCATGTGGACAAGATGCCTGTCACCTCGACTGCCAATGATGCGAGGCCGTTGGGATCCAGCACAGCGTTTCGTATTCCCCTCCTGAACCCACCGATTCCATATTCTGCTAACGGTCATTGGATCTCGGCCAACGCGAGCAGCAATGTCGCGATACGATAAACCGCAATCGCGATAGGCTACAATCCGACCTTTATCAAAGTCGGAATCGTGATTGTACGCATTTCTCCTCCTTACACGAGGCATCACAACAACGTTTCACCAGGCAACGCCGGTCAACTGCCGTTTGAGTATGAGAAATCGGTTCGAAACTTTCTTCATGTCAGCACGTTGTAGGTATCGCCACCGGTGCTAACTTGTGTGAATGCTCTGAAAAGCTAATCATTTGCATATCACAGCATCTTCTTCCTGTCGGTTAAATTTCGCTTCTGTAGCACGTCATCTTCGTGGTGTAGCAATTTTTATTGGCCAGTAGTGTAGATTAGAAAGAAAAGATGTCACAAACGATCCTAGTATGCATGGGAATTTTATATACGTCCTAATCTCGTTCTCCCCTGTCTCTGTCCATCTCCTTCTCCACCTCTCTTTCTCCATCTCATCCTCTTGCTCCTTGTCGTTTTCCGTCACCTTCTCATCCAAGTGATGCAAACCGCATTTCCGCGGGCCATGCACTATGAAAAAGTTAGGAATTGTTCAACTATGGCCGGCCAAGCGAGCCCCAAAACATTGCCACAGTGTTTAAACTAGACAGTAAAGCAAAACTGCCACACGGCGCCTGGCGACACACAGGCCCGAGTACACCCTTGACTGGATCAAAGGGCAAAGCCGGCAGCAGGACGGAGCTGCAAAACCTAACCAAATATGGTAATGGAAGAGCACTGTGTACGCGACCAGTGGCTAGGAAAGTCCTCTGTTAGAATATGGCTGCGCGGTGTGGGATCCTTACCAGGTGGGATTGACGGAGGACATCGAAAGGGTGCAAAAAAGACAGCTCGTTTTGTATTATCACGTAATAGGGGAGAGAGTGTGGCAGATATGGTACGCGAGTTGGGATGGAAGTCATTAAAGCAAAGACGTTTTCCGTCGCGGCGAGATCTATTTACGAAATTTCAGTCACCAACTTTCTCTTCCGAATGCGAAAATGTTTTATTGAGCCCAACCTACATAGGTAGGAATGATCATCAAAATAAAATAAGAGAAATCAGAGCTCGAATAGAAAGGTTTAGGTGTTCGTCTTTCCCGCGCGCTGTTATAGAGTGGAATGGTAGAGAGATAGTATGATTGTGGTTCGATGAACCCTCTGCCAAGCACTTAAATGGGAATTGCAGAGTAATCATGTAGATGTAGATGTAGACGTAGAATCATGCACACTAGCGACATAAATAATGGGCTCGTCAGTACCCAAGGGACAGTGGCAGCCACCAGTAGACACCATTTCATATCGCAGGTGCCAGCCTATAATGCCGAGATGTGTTCATAGAGATGCTGATAGGGAACTAGTAAGTAGTTGGATTTAGGATTAGTGCCAGAGGAGCCTTCCGAATTTGTGCAGTAGAGTGAACTACTTAGTTTCGTACTCTACACCGCTTACAGCTTGCTGGCCGGCACTAGTTGGAGGTCTACAGGCAGCCCATGCTATCTTGCACTCAGCACGGACTGTAGGAAAACCAGATCAGAAGGGGGTTGAAGCATTTTAGTGGTAGTTTTAAAGAAGTACGTTGAAAATTAGATGGACTGGTAAGATAATGAATGAGGAGGTTCTCTGCACAATCATCCAAGAACGTGATATATGGAAAAAAAGCGTCAAGATATCGATTTGACCTACGGCAGCGCCATCTAATGGGCCAACCATAGCTTCATCTAGTTTCCCCCTTCAAGGTAGACAAGTTTCGTTCTTTGTAGTTTTTTCGTTTGACTCTTATTACGTGAGATATTTGACCCGGCCACGATCAGTGGACCACCCTGTATATAAGAAATAAATTTTCGGAAACACTGGTGAGGAACCTGTCGCCGCCACCTCTCCTCCCCATGCCGGCTAAACACTGGCAGTGAAGATATCATCTACCAGCAGCACAGTAACCGCCGGCCGCGGTGGTCTCGCGGTTAAAGCGCTCAGTCCGGAACCGCGTGACTGCTACGGTCGCAGGTTCGAATCCTGCCTCGGGCATGGATGTGTGTGATATCCTTAGGTTAGTTAGGTTTAAGTAGTTCTAAGTTCTAGGGGACTGATGACCTCAGATGTTTAGTCCCATAGTGCTCAGAGCCATTTGAACCATTTGAGCACATAACCACCTTATCTTCAGGTCGAGAGCCTCTGCACCGGTGCAGACTTCGGCACCGGGAGTGGTCGTACAAGTAATTCTTGATGAAAAGTGAACTGTACGTACCTCGATGCTCTGTATGTCCATCTTTTCACAGATGGTTGCGGTACTCGGCTGTTTCGATACAGGATGTCAAATCAAACAATGTTTATCTAACAGTTGGCAGTTGATGGTTGAAGTGATCGCTATAGCAAGCAGAAGTCCACTAATATAGTGCTGCTGGCCACTGTTTTCACCAGAACCGAGGTGGAATCTTCCTAAACGTAGGTCAGGGGCCTGAAGACGCCGTGGTTCAAATGGTTCAAAAGGCTCTGAGGACTATGGGACTTAACATCTGTAGTCATCAGTCCCCTAGAACCTAGAACTACTTAAACCTAACTAACCTAAGGACATCACACAACACCCAGTCATCACGAGGCAGAGAAAATTCCTATCCCCGCCGGGAATCGAACCCGGGCGTGGGAAGCGAGAAGACGCCGTGGTAAATCGCCGAAATTGATAGCCAAATAAAATAAGTTTGGAAAATAGACAGCTGAAAGGTGTTGGATTCGACATCCTGTCCTCGATCCACAGTACAAGTGTCTTGGCAACATGTACTGTGGATCGAGGACAGGATGTCAAATCTACACTTTATATTTCACAGACAGCAATACAACCTCGTATAAGAAAGGATTTATCATTGTTTTGTATGTATATGCTGAGGCGTGCATGCACTCATATCGATAGCTACACTCGCAAAGCCTCTTTGGGTAGCGTTTCTTAGATACAGTTTCCTTGGCGTCTCTGGCCGTGGCACCTTCACAGCACCCCGAGTGCGATTTAAGCTCGAGCACAGCTCTCACAGAGGCGGACTCCTGGGCGTTAGCGGACGGAGCCTCGCTTCGAAACGTGGCTTTTTGCCTGGGAGTTGTGGTGGTCCGTTCGCCACGTTTGAATGGTTGTGTTTACCCCGCCGGCCGTGCCTTCGCCTATTAGGCGGTGTAGCACTGCCCTGCCTGTACGGTGGCGGGACGTTTACTGGAGTTCGAGTGTGGCGTGTTCCCTGTAGCCTATCTTGGTCGACGAGGGCATATACGCCGTCTGTGACTGACTTTGGCCGGATACAGGAAAAATGACGAACACCACTTTTTGTATGCGTTGGTAGTCGCTATTCGCGAGACTCCCCACTGTCAAGTGTCGCTTTTTGGACTTGTCATAAACTGATTCGGACCGTTCTATGGCCGTGGTTTGGCTGATGCCTTTAATGTAGATCAGAATCCTAGCTATAAGAACCTGACCAAGTCAGACATTTATTTAACTGTAAGAGACTGTCACTTTCAAAATGTTGTTTTCACTTTACGCTATAGGTGTAAATTTTAGAATTTCTGAGTTTAAGTACTTTTTATATTTTTAATTTTTAGTACTCGAAGAATAAAGGGCTCAGTGGCACGCACTCATGTCTGTCTTGTGTTCAGGATCGTATGTACTGACTGTAATTCACTTGCTATGTGAATTTAATTTTTATTCATTGTGTATACTTTAGAATCTGTACCGATTCGAACAACTGTTTAGGGTGTCTACCGAAAGTGAGCCACCTACTGTTTATGTCCAATTCATATGCTTTACGCCTTTCGGTGGCCTTGGATTTTCATGCCCGTAAAAGTAGCTGGTAACGCCTGCCGGCTTATCAGTACTCCGTTTTGCATTTTCAAAGTCACCTATTCTACTGCTGCCGTCTCCTTAGATTGCTCCACAGCCATATACACTGTATATAATTTCTATAAATATTCTCATCTATGCGTTTTTGATATCTAGTGGTGCAACAGCCTGCTGTATCTGCTTCAGAAACGTGTAAATTATTTTTAAATTTCAGTTATCTGTTGCTGTATATCACAGAGACTGTTCTTTTAAAATGCTGCTAATTTTATGGTGTACTTACCAGAATTTAATGTTTTCAACTTGGTCTCTGTGGCCAATCAAAGCTGCTTATCCCTGTAATTTAAAGCTAGGATTTTCTAGTGAACACGTATCGCTTGTGATACGATGATACTCTGGTCGGATATGCAGCCGGATAATGGCAGTAACTTGACACAATATTACTTGTTCTTCGAAATTTAAAGTTTGGCCTCTATGGTAAGCAAATATTTTATTTACTCTCAGTAACGTACTACTCCCAGATCCTAGCTCCCTATCAGTTTGGATATTACAATCAGGTTTTCATCGTTGTCTGTACTTTGTAATCGATTTTGTAACATCATTTTGGAAATATAGTAGCCCTATTAGCTCTGTACAGTAACTTCTTCCCATCACGTTGTTTTAAATATTTTGTAGATAACCATAAGTGCAGTTTGTGTGGGTGACAATCCGGGTCTGTCGAGCGTTGTTGCCAAGCAGGATGCACTCAGCCATTGTGAGCCAGTTAAGGAGGTACTTGATTGGAATGTGACTGCTCCGGTCAGGAAAACTGACAATGACCGGGAGATGTGATTATGCCAAGACCCGACATATCCACGTCCAGTGACGCCTATCGGCTGAGGATGACGCAGCGGTCGGTCGGTACTGTTGGGGTTTCCGAGGCTTCTTCCGGCGGACATGTGTTCCTTACCCCAATATTTAAGCAAGACGATCGCCAGATCTTATCGTTTCTCTAAAACTCGACCATTTCATAGTCGCGTGCTAATGAACTGTAGGGACATACTGAAACTTTCTATGGCCTGAGACTGAAAAATTTTTCACTGATACTCTTCAGTTGTTTAAGTAGGTGAAAGAAATGATTGTCGGAAGGACTGAGCGAGCATTTAGGAAAGTCAAAAGAACCTCCGGTGAAATAAAAAGCAAGGGTGGTAACATTAAGAGCGTAACTGGAATTCCACTGCTAAATGCAGAGGTCAGAGCGGATAGGTGGACAGAGTACATTGAAGGCCTCTATGAGGGGGAAGATTGAAGGAGAAACAGGAGTCGATTTAGAAGAGATATGGGATCCAGTATTAGAATCAGAATTTAACAGAGCTTTAAGATCAAATAAGGCAGAGGTGATAGATAACATTCGATCAGAATTTCTAAAATCATTGGGCGGAGTGGCAACAAAACGCATATTCAGTTTGTTGTGTAGAATGTATGAGTCAGGTGACATACCATCTGACATTCGGAAAAATATCATCCACACAATTCCGGAGACTGCAAGAGCTAAAAAGTGCGACAATTATCGTACAATCAGCTTAACAGCTCATGCATCCAAGTTTCTGTCAAGAAAAATAGAGAAGAAAATTGAGGTGGTCTTAGATAATGATCAGCTTCGCTTTAGGAAAGGTAAAGGCATCGGAGAGGCAATTCTGACGTTGCGGTTGATAATGGAAGCAAGACTAAAGAAAAATCAATAACGTTTATAGAATTTGTCGACCTGGAAAATTGTTCGACAATGTAAAATGGTGCAAGTGGTTCGAAAGTCTAAAAAAATAATAATAGTGGTGTTATAGGGAGACACGGGTAATATACAAAATATACAAGGGACCAGAGGGAACAATAGCAGTGGACGGCCAAGAACGAAGCGCTCGGATTAAAAAGGGTGTAAGACAGGGATGTTGCCTTTCGACCCTACTGTTCAATCTGTACATAGAAGAAGCAATGATGGAAATAAAAGAACGGTTCAGCAGTGGAATTAAAATTCAGAATGAAAGCATATCAATGATACGCTTCACACCATTGCTATCCGGAGTGAAAGTGAAGAAGAATTACATGATCTGCTGAACGAAATGGACGGTTTGATGAGTACAGATTACGGATAGAGAGTAAATCGAAGAAAGACGAAAGTACTGAGAAGTAGCATAAATGAGAGTAACGAGAAACTTAACTGCGCGATTGACGGTCTCGAAGTAGTTGAAGTTAGGGAATTCTGCTACCTAGGCAGAAAAATAACCATCGACGGACGGAGGAAGGAGGACATCAAAATAAGACTAGCACTGTCAAAAAGGGAATTTCTGTACAAGCGAAGTCTTTTAGTGTCAAACTTAGGCCGTACTTTGAGGAAATAATTTCTGAGAATGTATGTTTGGAGTACAGCATTGTATGCTAGTGAAACATGGTCTTTAGGAAAACCGGAACGGAAGAAAATCGAAGCATTTGAGATGTAGTGCTACAGAAAAGTGTTGAAAATTAGGTGGACTGATAAAGCACGAAATGAGGAGGTCCTGGGCAGAATCGGAGAGTAAAGAAATATGTGGAAAACACTGAGAAGAAGAAGGGGCAGGATGATAGGATATCTGTTCAGAAACCAGTGTATGACTTTCATGGTACTAGAAGGAGCAGTAGAGGACAAAAACTGTAGAGGATGATAGAGATCTGAATACGTCCAGCAGATAACTGAGGAAGAAGGTAGCAAATGCAATTCTGAGATGAAGAGGTTGGCACAGGAGAGGAATTCGTGGGGGGCTGCATCAAATCAGTCATAAGACCGATGAATCGAAAAATAAAAGTAGGCTGGTGAAGAAATTCTTGTAGTCTCCTCTGGTCTATGAATGTGCAACTTGGCCAATTGTTCAGTACTTCGTTTTCTGCATTTAGTTAGTCTTCTGGCTTTGCAACCTTCATATAAACAACTGCATCGCCCTCAGTGGCTTCACATTGACCCAACGATATCCACTTAGTCATTAACATAAACTATATAACTATCAGTTTGAGAAGACCTTACGGACATGAAGAAATAGTCATTAACCTGAATGGCTTTTTACTAGGCCCTCCATGTAGATTTTACTAAAGGAGATTTTAGTTCCCCAAGAACGTCATAATCCGTGAGCATAAAACGTGGTACATTTTCTATAACCGACTGACGTCACTGAGGTAGACCTATAACTACGCGCGTCTATCAGAAAATTTTCCTGAAAAGAGGTATGGCCTCTTATTTTTCCAATTTATTTAGTATCGTTCGTTGCTCCAGTGTCCTTTATGTCAACGTCAAACTTACAGACTTTATAGCAATAAGATAAAGATTTCTCAAAGACATATTTCCATGGTCTCAGCACCAGAGAATTAAATCGAATTATCTCTGACAGAGTTTCGTATATCAGATGTGTCTGATAAGCGATCTTCACTGCTTTCTGTCTTTCTTATCCCTCGGAAGCGGGTCTTTTTTAGGTATCCTAGAATAGAACACGATTTCCGCTATTATGTGCAGACTGTTTAACAGTATGTATATGAAGAATGCTATGAAAGGAGCTCAGGCACTGTATTACTGTATTGATCACCCATCTAAAGAAAACATATATAAAGAAGGTAAAACGTATCTTTTTTTCGCGTTAGTATGTGAACGTGGCAAATAACTGCGCTCCATTATTAATGTAAATCATATATGTGTTTAAGAATTAGTTCCTGTATTGAAACAAACTGTATGTTGGATGCCGGAAAATACTGATTCCAGTGGAACGTAAAAAAATTTACTAAAATACTATTCGCTGCCACGCACCAAAAAGTACGAATGTGGGACAGAGTTTGCACTTTGGATTTGTGCTCTTCAAAATTTAATTCTGAATAACTGACATTATTTGGTACCTTAGATAAAAGAACTCATACATGAAAAATTATTAAAATGAATTATCCATGTTGCGTAAAATACAATTTTTTTTCCCGGACGCCACCCTTCGATAAGCCGCTGCTAAGAAAGGAGCAACCTCATTCGCATAATGTCTGTAGAGTCTCGAGCCAACTTCCCACTGTTCGGCAGTTTGACTTGACTTTCTATTCCGCGATCGCTTATCTTAATATCTGCCGTTTTGGTATTCGTGCGATGAGTGAAAGCAGTAACCGCATTACGGTCATCCACGGGGAAACAATTCTGGAGGATTTAATTCCGCATTTCTACCTTTTATCTGCCATCTTCTGTTTCGGTGCCAATTTGGTCACTAAGCGACTGAAAAAATGATTTAGATTCAGTTACTGACTTCTCATAAGACAATAATGTCTTAAGATTTTGAGTCAGGTTGTTTGGCAGAATTTTTCTTTGAAAGTAACTGAACGCTCTCTTTCTCCTCACGCTTATCTTGTCTACCAAGCTTCGACTTCACTTAATACGACGGTGAACACGCTCTTTTAGCTATCTAAGTTTCTTTCTAATACGGTTATCGTGCCACGGTGGGCGTTTTCCATCCTTTACGAACTTGTTCCGTAGATATTTGTCCAAGGCACATTGAACAATGTTTTTGAGTTTTATCCACTTGTGATCCACGTCTTTGTCCTCAGAGCTGAACATATGATTTTGGCTACTTAGACACTCTGCAACTTCTCTCCTGTCATTCTCACAAACTAAACATACTTTCTCACCTCCTTTTTAACAATTTTTGCTGTGCTCGTTGTCACTGAAGCTACCTCAGTCTTATTATCACTGATTCCTTTCTCGACCCTTTCTCGACCCGTAACTCAATAGCTGGTCTAAGATATTTCCATAAAAAGTTTATTCTTTAAATATTTCCTAGAAACATACACGATATGCTGAACAATCTCATACTAATCCTTTCTCTGGCTCCAGGTTCAATGGTGTGACTCTCCGTTTTTGTAGATGGCAGGCTGAAGTCTCTGCCCCCTGAAATGTTACTTTTTTGAATAATTAATAGCATAAGCCCCAATTTTTAATTAAGGCTAAAATACATTAACAATTTATTTTTATGTGTAAATGAATCTGTAAAGTAAGGAAAAAAGTCACGATTTAATGTAAATAATGTATTTTGTATTGCTGTTCTGCTAACGAATGTTTAAGAGAAATGCTTATCTACGGAAACTGTAAAGGAAGCTGAAAGCAGTCATGGTAATTTGTTTTTGGATTATATGAAAACAGGAGTTCAGCTCCCTCTCTCTCGATTGTTTTCGATGCATGTTTCACAAATGTAAGTGTCGCTCTGTAACGTTTGGCCTCTAAACAGTGCCGTCGGTCAATCTGATGCTGGTTGGCGGAATATAAAATTTCATCATCCACAAGTAAAACTTTTCTATGCACCATTACATCATTTTAGAAGCTTGCCGCCAGTAAACGCAATAAATTTAATATTACATAATCTTTTCAAATACCAGGAACGTGTTGCTCGAACAAAAAAGTGTGATGTTAATTGATGCCTTTATGTTCTGTTTTTCATTAATCGACTGTATTGTTAATTGATGCCTTTATGATCTGTTTTTCATTAATCGACTGTATTGTTGGAGACAAGAAAAAACTGATGGCGGATGAACGAAACATAAATGAAATTAACTGATGTGACGGAGTTAAAGCAGACTCTAAGCAGCAACACGGAAAAAATGGTATAGTTATCAACATGTTACCAGTTGACTCTGATTTCGTAGTCTGCAACGCGTAGCACATTTAATTCATGTCAGTTTTGGATTTTCTTCATTTTGCTTAGTTTGTAATTGCAGTAGGCACTGTTACAAAGCGCTATACTAAGATGGCTACTTTTCCGCTTCGCGCAAGCGAAATGAAAACGAGTGATAGGGGATTTTTTTAGTTTGTAGCATCCATATTGTCATTTTAGTTATACAACAATTAGTTTCTGGCTAATTTACGCTAATTATTCAGTGTGTTGTCAAATTTTATTTCGAAGTGTATTTTCAATTTGTTATGACAGAGATAAATAAACTTCAAAATATGGACTCTATAAATGATAGTGTTTCTGAAAATAACGTCGATGGCGGTAATAATAGTATCGATACGACGGTGGCAGAATCCGATGCTCAAAGTATGGAAGCAGAAGCTAATACGCAGGCGCAAGAAATTGAAAGTGCCGAGCAAATACCTCCTCCCTTTTCTATGTTATTCAATAAAATTACTGAGATGATTAAAGCACGCGATGAAGCGCATGCTTCACGCATAAATACTACTCTTGCTGAGAGAGATGCAACGCTGATATCTCAAATCACTCAGGTAAATGAGGAAGTAGTAAAAAAATTAAACACTGGTTTAGGAGCAATAGCAGCCGAAATTACGAGCCGAAAGGAGGGATCTAAGAATTTACCAGAAACTGTTTCCAAACTGCCAAAAGATGTGGGAACAATACAATCAGCACAGAAGACGATGAAAGATACGATGCACGAATTAACACAACGTGTCGACAGCCTGTTCGTAGAAACAGAATAAGAAGTGTTAAAAACCAGGTTAGATGAGCAGAGTGAAAAATTGAATACCGAATTCGCGAAGTGGCTTGAGCAGAAAGACAAAATGCTCACCGATAAAATAAGTTCAGAGTGGAAAGGCGCAGTACAACGCTGTGGGAGCGAAGCGATGACGAACTCGGCACGGCAAAACAAACGCTCCGCTCTGAAATAGATCACATAAAGCACATGATACATCACGACCTTCCACAGTGGCGAGACGAAATTTCGTGACAGGTAAGAGAAGTGCGACGAATGGTGGAAACAATACCATATCCGTTACGAGAAACACCGACTATCGATATGCAAATGCAGGACGCATACATAGCACGTCCACAAAGCCCAGGAACACACTTTGAACTGCATCAGCCCGTATACCCCACTGTACAACAGTTTTAGTGGAGTAGCTACTGAAATTCCACGAATTTCGGTATCTGTCATCGAGAGACCTCCGCTGTTCGTTCAGGCAAGTGGCGCTCTCAGAAGATTCGCGGAAATACACCGCTTTTATCTTCGCCGGAAGATCGAACCAATTTCGAGTGCTTCTCTTCGGTGTGAATGTCAGTGCCGGAGTATTTATTTCAGCGCTAGATACAATTTTTGGACCCGAACTGTTAGACCAGGTCACACTATGTGTTGATGATTTGCTAATCGCAAACAGCTACCTGACACGAACACTTGTCTTTGTTCGACAGGGTGCTCAATAAGTTTTCATAGTACGGAATTACTGCCAGCTTGAACAAGTCTAAATTCGCAAGGAACCAGATCAAATTCCTTTTTTCGCCCTCAGGAATTTTGCCTGACCCAGAGAAGATAAGGGCCATAGAAAATGTTCCGCCTCCTTCAACTAAGAAGCAGTTAAAGGCTTTTCTTGGCCTCGCTTCTTTCTTCAGAAATTGCGTGCTCGGTCAGTCTATGAACGACCCTGATTTGATGAACTTATTGAGAAAGAATGTGGTATGGCACTGGTCCGACAAATGTCAGGAGGCATTTAACTAAATTAAACAAGCATTGGTAAAGTCGAATATCTTGCGCCATCCGAACATGCAGAAGAATTTCTGCATCGCGACAGACGCGTCCTTTTCTGGTTTGGGGGTGTGCCTGTTTCACGAAGACGATGAGCCACAGAACTAGAGGCATTAGCTGTGATTTGGTCCTTTAAAAAGTTCAACTGCTATATTCATGGTAAACATATCAAAGTGTACTGTGACCATCAGGCCTTGAGTTTTCTGCTGACGTGTAAGTTTTTCACCAGCGACTAGCCAGAAGAACTCTCCTATTACAGGAGCATGATTATGAAATAGTCCATACCAGTGACAAGGTCAATGTGGTAGCGGATGCTCTATCTAGACTTCCGCAAGATCTGCCAGAATATTCGGATCTTATAGAACAAATATCGCTTTCAATATACTTTTACTGAAAGATCCACTGTATAAACAGTATTATCAGGAAATGTGCAGAAATATATATTACAGGATGCAAATACAAAATGGGCGAAAGTAAAGTGCACGCTAGCACAACAGCCTAATAATAAGTTGCCACAGGACTATAATGTGCGCAATATGTATTGTTTCAAAGACAAAGAAACCAACCTGATCCCTGGTATTTTAGCATTCCAGACAGATTTAAGGAACATGTTATGTGGCATACACACATAACATGGAGGCACTTTGGTGTCGAGAAACGCAAACGAAAGATCGCACAGTACTGTTACGTTCCAAATTTGCACCGGTGCCTGCTTCGTTTGTTACGGACGTGTACAGAGTGTCAGAGAAGTAAGCCATCTAATCTGCCTAACAAAGTAGCTCTGCATCCTATAGTAACTCAAAAACGCGGAGAAATTATTTCGATCGACGTATCTGGCCTACATCAACAAGGGAGAGGTGGAGTAAAATACTCGGTCTCCTTGTGTGACTTATTTTCAAAATATGTGCGACTGTATGCGACGAAGTCCGCCACTGCAGCACTCATAATAAAACGCATCAAGGAAGATTATATTCCAAGATTCTCAAAACCTGATGCCATATTATCTGATGTTGTTGTTGTTGTTGTCTTCAGTCCTGAGACTGGTTTGATGCAGCTCTCCATGCTACTCTATCCTGTGCAAGCTGCTTCATCTCCCAGTACCTACTGCAACCTACATCCTTCTGAATCTGCTTAGTGTACTCATCTCTCGGTCTCCCTCTACGATTTTTACCCTCCACGCTGCCCTCCAATGCTAAATTTGTGATCCCTTGATGCCTCAAAACATGTCCTACCAACCGATCCCTTCTTCTAGTCAAGTTGTGCCACAAACTTCTCTTCTCCCCAATCCTATTCAATACCTCCTCATTAGTTACGTGATCTATCCACCTTATCTTCAGTATTCTTCTGTAGCACCACATTTCGAAAGCTTCTATTCTCTTCTTGTCCAAACTAGTTATCGTCCATGTTTCACTTCCATACATGGCTACACTCCAAACAAATACTTTCAGAAACGACTTCCTGATACATAAATCTATATTCGATGTTAACAAATTTCTCTTCTTGAGAAACGCTTTCCTTGCCATTGCCAGTCTACATTTTATATCCTCTCTACTTCGACCATCATCAGTTATTTTACTTCCTAAATAGCAAAACTCCTTTACTACTTTAAGTGTCTCATTTCCTAATCTAATTCCCTCAGCATCACCCGATTTAATTTGACTACATTCCATTATCCTCGTTTTGCTTTTGTTAATGTTCATCTTATATCCTCCTTTCAAGACACTGTCCATTCCGTTCAACTGCTCTTCCAAGTCCTTTGCCGTCTCTGACAGAATTACAATGTCATCGGCGAACCTCAAAGTTTTTACTTCGTCTCCATGAATTTTAATACCTACTCCAAATTTTTCTTTTGTTTCCTTTACTGCTTGCTCAATATACAGATTGAATAACATCGGGGAGAGGCTACAACCCTGTCTCACTCCTTTCCCAACCACTGCTTCCCTTTCATGCCCCTCGACTCTTATGACTGCCATCTGGTTTCTGTACAAATTGTAAATCGCCTTTCGCTCCCTGTATTTTACCCCTGCCACCTTTAGAATTTGAAAAAGAGTATTCCAGTCAACATTGTCAAAAGCTTTCTCTAAGTCTACAAATGCTAGAAACGTAGGTTTGCCTTTTCTTAATCTTTCTTCTAAGATAAGTCGTAAGGTCAGTATTGCCTCACGTGTTCCAACATTTCGACGGAATCCAAACTGATCCTCCCCGAGGTCTGCATCTACCAGTTTTTCCATTCGTCTGTAAAGAATTCGCGTTAGTAT
The DNA here is from genome assembly GCF_023897955.1 of Schistocerca gregaria. Taxonomy (NCBI): domain Eukaryota; kingdom Metazoa; phylum Arthropoda; class Insecta; order Orthoptera; family Acrididae; genus Schistocerca; species Schistocerca gregaria. Next base: position 388,033,945 of record NC_064926.1, on the reverse strand, counting down.
TTTGCAGCCGTGGCTTATTAAACTGATAGTTCGGTAATTTTCACATCTGTCAGCACCTGCTTTCTTTGGGATTGGAATTATTATATTCTTCTTGAAGTCTGAGGGTATTTCGCCTGTCTCATACATCTTGCTCACCAGCTGGTAGAGTTTTGTCATGACTGGTTCTCCCAAGGCCGTCAGTAGTTCTAACGGAATGTTGTCTACTGCGGGGGCCTTGTTTCGACTCAGGTCTTTCAGTGCTATGTCAAACTCCTCACGTAGTATCGTATCTCCCATTTCGTCTTCATCTACATCCTCTTCTATTTCCATAATATTGTCCTTAAGTACATCGCCCTTGTATAAGCCTTCTATATACTCCTTCCACCTTTCTGCCTTCCCTTCTTTGCTTAGAACTGGGCTGCCATCTGAGCTCTTGATATTCATACACGTGGTTCTCTTCTCTCCAAAGGTCTCTTTAATTTTCCTGTAGGCAGTATCTATCTTACCCCTAGTGAGATAAGCTTCTACATCCTTACATTTGTCCTCTAGCCATCCCTGTTTAGCCATTTTGCACTTCCTGTCGATCTCATTTTTGAGACGTTTGTACTCCTTTTTGCCTGCTTCATTTACTGCATTTTTATATTTTCTCCTTTCTTCAATTAAATTCAATATTTCTTCTGTTACCCAAGGATTTCTAGCAGCCCTCGTCTTTTTACCTACTTTATCCTCTGCTGCCTTCACTACTACATCCCTCAGAGCTACCCATTCTTCTTCTACTGTATTTCTTTCCCCTATTCCTGTCAATTGTTCCCTTATGCTCTCTCTGAAACTCTGTACAACCTCTGGTTCTTTCAGTTTATCCAGGTCCCATCTCCTTAATTTCCCACATTTTTGCAGTTTCTTCAGTTTTAATCTACAGGTCATAACCAATAGATTGTGGTCAGAGTCCACATCTGCCCCTGGAAATGTCTTACAACTTAAAACCTGGTTCCTAAATCTCTGTCTTACCATTATATAATCTATCTGATACCTTTTAGTATCTCCAGGGTTCTTCCACGTATACAACCTTCTTTCATGATTCTTAAACCAAGTGTTAGCTATGATTAAGTTGTGCTCTGTGCAAAATTCTACTAGGCGGCTTCCTCTTTCATTTCTTAGCCCCAATCCATATTCACCTACTATGTTTCCTTCTCTCCCTTTTCCTACACTCGAATTCCAGTCACCCATTACTATTAAATTTTCGTCTCCCTTCACTATCTGAATAATTTCTTTTATTTCATCGTACATTTCTTCAATTTCTTCATCATCTGCAGAGCTAGTTGGCATATAAACTTGTACTACTGTAGTAGGTGTGGGCTTCGTATCTATCTTGGCCACAATAATGCGTTCACTATGCTGTTTGTAGTAGCTTACCCGCATTCCTATTTTCCTATTCATTATTAAACCTACTCCTGCATTACCCCTATTTGATTTTGTGTTTATAACCCTGTAGTCACCAGACCAGAAGTCTTGTTCCTCCTGCCACCGAACCTCACTAATTCCCACTATATCTAACTTTAACCTATCCATTTCCCTTTTTAAATTTTCTAACCTACCTGCCCGATTAAGGGATCTGACATTCCACGCTCCGATCCGTAGAACGCCAGTTTTCTTTCTCCTGATAACGACATCCTCTTGAGTAGTCCCCGCCCGGAGATCCGAATGGGGGACTATTTTACCTCCGGAATATTTTACCCAAGAGGATGCCATCATCATTTAATCATACAGTAAAGCTGCATGTCCTCGGGAAAAATTACGGCTGTAGTTTCCCCTTGCTTTCATCCGTTCGCAGTACCAGCACAGCAAGGTCATTTTGGTTAATGTTGCAAGGCCAGATCAGTCAATCATCCAGACTGTTGCCCCTGCAACTACTGAAAAGGCTGCTGCCCCTCTTCAGGAACCACACGTTTGTCTGGCCTCTGAACAGATACCCCTCCGTTGTGGTTGCACCTACGGTACGGCCATCTGTATTGCTGAGGCACGCAAGCCTCCCCACCAACGGCAAGGTCCATGGTTCATGGGGGGTATATTATCTGATAACGCACCAAATTTCATTGGCGAAAAATGGAAAAGTTTTCTGCTAGAAAATTGTATCAGGCAGATTTTAATTAGTAATTTTCACCCACAATCAAATCCTACCTAACGAATTTTTCGCGAATTCAACCGCTTCATTAGAACGTATATGCCTCTCAAGCAAACCAAATGGGTTCAATTCGTTACGCCATTTGAGCAAGTGCCAAACAAACTGCCGCACACCTCCACACAGCAAACGCCCAAATCGCCTGAGAGAAATGAATGGGTGAATCCTGTCCCCAGTTTATAGAGAGGAAATTGTCACGCGAGGAAAGAATTAGGCAAGCTTTGGTTGCTCTTAGTTCAGCAACCATTCTGAGAAAGACAGCTTATGATAAGAAACTGGGAAAGATGGAAGAACTCAAAATTGGAGATAAAACCTTGTTGAGAACATACCCTAAATCTTCTCTTTTATTATGAAAAAACAAGAAATGGCAACTAATGTATACTGGTCCATATAAGATTATCCGTTACCTATTGGCCTATCCTGAAGCGTTGAAAGTTAAAGGACTGTATCACCAAAAGGATCTGAAGAAATATGTTCAGTAAGGGTATCTGCACAGATGCCGAAGTAAATTGTCTTTTATATTTTATCTACCACTCTGTATGGAGAATATATACACTCCTTGAAGTTTTATGCTGAAACTGTCATACTATTAAAATATATTGCACAAGGAAGAACTTGTACTAGTGTGCCAAAACTAATGAACATAAATATTACCTATGATATACACTCCTGGAAATGGAAAAAAGAACACATTGACACCGGTGTGTCAGACCCACCATACTTGCTCCGGACACTGCGAGAGGGCTGTACAAGCAATGATCACACGCACGGCACAGCGACACCAGGAACCGCGGTGTTGGCCGTCGAATGGCGCTAGCTGCGCAGCATTTGTGCACCGCCGCCGTCAGTGTCAGCCAGTTTGCCGTGGCATACGGAGCTCCATCGCAGTCTTTAACACTGGTAGCATGCCGCGACAGCGTGGACGTGAACCGTATGTGCAGTTGACGGACTTTGAGCGAGAGCATATAGTGGGCATGTGGGAGGCCGGGTGGACGTACCGCCCAATTGCTCAATACGTGGGGCGTGAGGTCTCCACAGTACATCGATGTTGTCGCCAGTGGTCGGCGGAAGGTGCACGTGGCCGTCGACCTGGGACCGGACCGCAGCGACGCATGGATGCACGCCAAGACCGTAGGATCCTACGCAGTGCCGTAGGGGACCGCACCGCCACTTCCCAGCAAATTAGGGACACTGTTGCTCCTGGGGTATCGGCGAGGACCATTCGCAAACGTCTCTATGAAGCTGGGCTACGGTCCCGCACACCGTTAGGCCGTCTTCCGCTTACGCCCCAACATCGTGCAGCCCGCCTCCAGTGGTGTCGCGACAAGCGTCAATGGAGGGACGAATGGAGACGTGTCGTCTTCAGCGATGAGAGTCGCTTCTGCCTTGGTGCCAATGATGGTCGTATGCGTGTTTGGCGCCGTGCAGGTGAGCGCCACAATCAGGACTGCATACGACCGAGGCACACAGGGCCAACACCCAGCATCATGGTGTGGGGAGCGATCTCCTACACTGGCCGTACACCTCTGGTGATCGTCGAGGGGACACTGAATAGTGCACGGTACATCCAAACCGTCATCGAACCCATCGTTCTACCATTCCTAGACCGGCAAGGGAACTTGCTGTTCCAACAGGACAATGCACGTCCGCATGTATCCCGTGCCACCCAACGTGCTCTAGAAGGTGTAAGTCAACTACCCTGGTCAGCAAGATCTCCGGATCTGTCCCCCATTGAGCATGTTTGGGACTGGATGAAGCGTCGTCTCACGCGGTCTGCCTGTCCAGCACGAACGCTGGTCCAACTGAGGCGCCAGGTGGAAATGCCATGGCAAGCCGTTCCACAGGACTACATCCAGCATCTCTACGATCGTCTCCATGGGAGAATAGCAGCCTGCATTGCTGCGAAAGGTGGATATACACTGTACTAGTGCCGACATCGTGCATGCTCTGTTGCCTGTGTCTATGTGCCTGTGGTTCTGTCAGTGTGATCATGTGATGTATCTGACCCCAGGAATGTGTCAATAAAGTTTCCCCTTCCTGGGACAATGAATTCACGGTGTTCGTATTTCAATTTCCAGGAGTGTATTTGGCCAAGGGTAAATTTTTAAAATTTGGTACCGTGTTATGAGGCCTTACGCTGCTGACCATTTATCGAGCAGCTGGTCATTAATATTTGCTCAAACTGTTTGTCTCGTCTATGTTTCACCTAATTGGTGTCTTTTAACAGCCATACTGAGTCTTCCGAGATTCGTAGCCGGTTTTTCTGCGGCTGGGGCCGCGGGGGGGGGGGGGTTATTGCCTTGATGTTTATTGGCTGTCTTTGAGGCTTCGCTGCCATTCCCTTAGCGCGCTAGTTCGCGCTGCCTGCTAACAAGTTGCAAGTTCAGTAGGGACTACATTACTTAATGTTCTGAATTATGGAACCTTATTTAAAGTTTTTCTTAAGATTGTAGATCTCCTTTGGAATATGCTTGTAATGCTCATGTTATGAATTTCGGTCAGCTAATGGTTCAAAATGGTTCTAACGGCTCTGAGCACTAGGGAGTTAATATCTGAGATCATAAGTCCTCTAGAACTTAGAAGGACATCACACACATCCATGCCCGAGGCAGGATTCGAACCTGCGACAGTAGCGGTCGCGCGTTTCCAGACTGAAGTGGCTAGAATCGCTCGGCTACCCCGTCGGTTAGATAAGTTTTTTCCAAAGTTGTTTAGCACAAGATGCAGTGCTGATTGTCATGTTATGCGAATATTTCAAAATCATTTAAGTACAGTTACATGTCTCACTCTGAAATGAGAATGTGCTTCTACATCTACATCTACATCCATACTCCGCAAGCCACCTGACGGTTTGTGGCGGATGGTAACCTGAGTACCTGTATCGGTTCTCCCTTCTATTCCAGTCTCGTATTGTTCGTGGAAAGGACTGTCGGTATGCTTCTGTGTGGGCTCTAATCTCTCTGATTTTAACCTCATGGTCTCTTCGCGAGATATACGTAGGAGGGAGTAATATACTGCTTCACTCTTCGGTAAAGGTATGTTCTCGAAACTTTAACAAAAGCCCGTACCGAGCTACTGAGCGTCTCTCCTGCAGAGTCTTCCACTGGAGTTTATCTATCATCTCCGTGAAGCTTTCGCGATTACTAAATGATCCTGTAACGAGGAGCGCTGCTCTCCGTTGGATTTTCTCTATCAACCCTATCTTGTACGGATCCCACACTGCTGAGCAGTCAAGCAGGGGGCGAACAAGCGTACTTGCCTCATGTATGTACCACCTGAATCTATTTTGCTGTTTTGGCACGTGATAAAAATTTCAGTAAATTTTATGCTGCTTTTAGCATTGTGTTTGCCCTTTTGTATGTTAAGAGCCTGTTTGATAAAAAAAAAAATAGTTTCCGGAATGCCGTTGAAGACCGTAAGTGACCTTTTCTTAATCTGACTTAATAAGGAAATAGTTTTTTTTTAATTTGCTATTTTATATTTACTCTGGCAGTGTGTTTTGTAGCTAGTTGAGGTAAAATAATTTACGAAAGCAGAGTATTTCTGTAGACAGCAAATCAGCGTTAGACGGTCGCACATAATTATATATGATTATTGTAATTATGTATCATATTATTATGTGTTCTCTAAATAAATGTAACGACTCAAATGACATACGGTGCGGGTACGCTCTTCCATGCTTTCCTTGTCCTACCGCATCTTGTATAAAGGGATGTCAGGAACTGTAGTGGCAGATCATTAAGAGACAGCCTGTAGAGTACCACGAGTAAGTTTCCTGATCGTGCTGTTGTAACAGGGGTTTAATATTCCTGATATTAAAAAAATTATGTAATATTAAATTTATTGCTTTTACTGGCGACAAGCTTCTAAAATGATGTAATGGTGCATAGAAAATTTTTACTTGTGGTTGATGAAATTATATATTCCGCCAACCAGCATAAGATTCCCATCAGACCGACAAGAACGTTGACCGACGGCATTGTTTAGAGGCCAGTGACCGATCTAAAAATTACGCAGTTTGCGTAATTACATTGCCCGGATATTGATAGAAAAGACCGGTAAAAGATATCTCAGGGACTCGGAAAATAAAAAGTTTGCTAAAGTAATAGCCGTTTGAACACTAGTAGCGATCGGCTATGGCCACCAAACAATTCGTCGGCAACTCTCCTTCGCTGCAGCCTGGAAAATTGTTAAAATGTAGCATAATAATTTGATATGTGGAATTAATGAAAAAGCAAAGAATGGTCTTAATTAAAACACGGCATTTGAAATTAAATTAGCGTTATTATTTGCCAAACGTTACAGAGCGACACTTACATTTGTGAAACAGCCACCGAAAACATACGAGAGAGAGGGAGTTCACAGCTCCTGCTTTTATATAATCCGAAAACAAACTACGGCGATTGCTTTCAGCTTGCTTTGCAGTTTCGATAGATAAACATTTCTCTGAACATTCGTTATCAGAACAGCAATAACAAACAAGGGATCAACTGTGGCAAGATTAGAATGCGTTGTTTTACAGATGAATAAATAAATATCATATTTCAACAGAATCAGTAACAAAATACTGTACATTTGGCAGTTCTTTTAGAAAAAAAAAATGTTGGGTACATACACTTTACACTTCACTATCTTTGTGTGCCTGTTTCTTAAAGCTTGTTCAAATACATTTGTCTCTTAGAAAATGTTTATAAACCTTTAGTAAATATACATAAATACAATACTACGGATATAAATTCTTCGCAGTTTGTTATCTTTTTTCTTTTGTTTTTTTACTGATTTGTTTTTTAATAAGAATCTTGATGCACTTGCCTGTAACTACGTAACAAACACGGCGCAACTCGATTTGGCGCGCTCTGTTGAGGAGGCGGGACTGTTGGCTCGTGTGGTGACCTCTGGCGGCGATTCCAGGAAACCCGCAGCTCAGCTAGATCGTAGCTGGAACGCGTACGAACGGCTCTGGCGGCGGGCCACGCCCCCACTCCTGCTTGCTGCATACGTGTGACGACAGGCTGCTGCCGTTGATATATGCAAATCAAAGCAAATCAGTATCAGTTCTACAAAAATTAGTAGTGTATTGTAGAGCTGCCCTAGAGAAAAATAGTACAATGGTTTACACTTTCATTATTGTCTTGCATGTATATTGTTCTTGCAATCAAAAAATGCGGGTGAAATCTTATGGGACTTAACTGCTAAGGTCATCAGTCCCTAAGCTTAAACACTGTTGTTGTTGTGGTCTTCAGTCCTCAGACTGGTTTGATGCAGGTCTCCATTCTACTCTATCCTGTGCAAGCTTCTTCATCTCCCAGTACCTACTGCAACACACATACTTCTGAATCTGCATAGTGTATTCATCTCTTAGTCTCCCTCTTCGATTTTTACCCTCCACGTTGCCCTCCAATATAAATTGGTGATCCCTCGATGTCCTACCAACCAGTCTCTTCTTCTTGTCAAGTTGTGCCACAAACTCCTCCCCAGTTCTAGCCAATACCTCCTCATTAGTTATGTGATCTACCCATCTAATCTTCAGCATTTTTCTGTAGCACCACATTTCGAAAGCTTCTATTCTCTTCTTCTCTAAACTATTTATCGTCCACGTTTCCATTCCATACATGGCTACGCTCCATACAAATAAGCCGGCCGCGGTGGCCATGCGGTTCTGGCGCTGCAGTCCGGAACCGCGGGGCTGCTACGGTCGCAGGTTCGAATCCTGCCTCGGGCATGGGTGTGTGTGATGTCCTTAGGTTAGTTAGGTTTAAGTAGTTCTAAGTTCTAGGGGACTTATGACCTAAGATGTTGAGTCCCATAGTACTCAGAGCCATACAAATACTTTCATAAACGACTTCCTGACATTTAAATTTATACTCGATGTGAACAAATTTTTCTTCTTCAGAAACGCTTTCCATGTCATTGCGAGTCTACATTTTATATCCTCTGTACTTCGATCATCATCAGTTATTTTGCACCCCAAACAGCAAAACTCCTTTACTACTTTAAGCGTCTCATTTCCTAATCTAATTCCCTCAGCATCACCCTACTTAATTCGACTACATTCCATTATCCTCGTTTTGCTTTTGTTGATGTTCATCTTATACCTTCCTTTCAAGACACTGTCCATTCCGTTCAACTGCTCTTCCAAGTCCTTTGTTGTCTCTGACAGAATTACAATGTCATTGGCGAACCTCAAAGTTTTTATTTCTGCTCCATGGATTTTAATACCTACTCCGAACTTTTCTTTTGTTTCCTTTACTGCTTGCTCAATATACAGATTGAATAACACCGGATATAGGCTACAACCCTGTCTCATTCCCTTCCCAACCACTGCTTGCCTTTCATACCCCTCTACTCTTATAACTGCCATCTGCGTTCTGTACAATTGCATACACACTACTTAACCTAAATTAACCTAAGGACAAAGACACACACCCATGACAGAGGGAGGACTCGAATCTCCGCCGGGACCAGCCGCACAGTCCCTGGCTGCAGCGTCCCAGACCGCTCGGTTAACCCCTCGCGGCTTCTTGCAATCCAGGTCTGTATTTAGGGAACTTTATTTATCACTAGTTTGTACTTGGCACCACAGTCTACAGATCATTGTCTATTTTCAAACTAAGTGAGTCGAGCTGTTGGCTGCTCACTTAACAAACAGTGCTCGTTTATGCTTTTTAGTGTGCACCACAGAACGTCTCAGCACTCACTGCTTAGAGTTCTTACATTTTAAAAAAATTCACTCAGTGTATAACTGCAAAGTGTGTGTGCGGCGACAACTAGGTACGCTTACACTGTGTTTGTTTATTGACGAGGCCGTTTTTTACTTGTCCATTGCCTCGCCAGTTCAATAAGTCATTTTTGTGTGCGGATACATGTGTCAACGTGCGTGTACACGCCGAAGACAAGTCATGTGCACCGGACTTCTCACTGCGATCGCTGGCGTGCAGTTCACAACGGTGAATTTGACATATGAACTGTTCACCTTATGTAACACTTATTTACTTTATATATTTTCGATTACCAGCGTCACTCGCTTGGCTGTCTTATTGCGACCATTGTCCACCAGTTCACGTCGCAGTCTTCATATGTAAAAACGCTCACCAATAAATGACTCCCTTTTCCTTAGCCACACCAGTCTTTTCGTTCCCTGGATCGCATTTTCTTCTTGTACAAATTAACTGACATAGTTTTTACTTTTGTCTTTCTTACCAGTGGCGTACTTTACATGAACAATGTGTCGGTCGGTTTTTTTGTTTTTTGTTACAAATTTATTGCTCGTGGTCTGATGTTATCAAAATTCAGTACTTCCCTCTTTTTGTATTTTATAGACTGAATATCATTACCTAGGTTATTGTCATGTTACCATGTGCCCACGCAATAATCCCATTCTAGATGCGGATCGGCAACGAGCAAAGCACAAACAAAATCCAAACAACACAGACCGCGATCACGAAATCAGCACATGCGTCCAGAATTGCGTGTAGCAAAAATCTAAACTCCTGCTTGTCATAAATTCACATAACTTGTGGTTTCACATCATTTAACAGGTAATGGATCATGCTGATAAAATTGGGCCAGTATACCGTTACATAGCAATTACCTAATTCAAAATATAATTCATATCGACTCACATGACTCACATAAGTAAGAATTTAGCTTAGACATAAATATTCACATACGAAATAAAATATCGGTCCAATAGCACCTTGTACTAACTTCTGATTGACTTGTATACTACAAATTCTATCTTTCATGCTGCTTACATATTAATATTTACAGTTTGAGTATAGTTCTTACGTGGCTTATACAGCTTTCGTTCAATAAATGATCATCTCAGTTTAGCATCACCCTGTACACCACAACTGTGACCACAGAACACACTCTGATTACATACAATTCACTGTCACATTTAACTAATTGTCCTTTACTTGGTAGTATTCAATGTATAAGTGTATCACATTTTTTCCCATATTAATTAAACTAAAAAGAAAGAGGTTTTACACAAGATACCTAGTTACACTGAATATTATTGTCTCTTTCCCTATATACACTTAGTTGCAGGTAACAGTTCATCTGCTTATATTTGCACTAGGCAGAAAATTATGATAACATAACTTTAGTTGTCATTTGGCTTCTTTTTATCACTTTCCCTTATCCTATAATTTAAATGACGTATACAGAAATATCTTCCATCATAAACTTGTCAAACCTCTAGACTTCATGTAACTAATGCTGCAAATATTATTATTATTATCATTATTACTGGCAAAATACTCAGTCCTCATTTCCCCATTTCACAATTTTAGTGCTGTAGTGATACTTCCTCATTACATAGAGTCACTTTTGACAACATGAACGTACTTTCATGAAAACACACAGAAAAACTTCCTAATTACTACTTATATTCAGCAAATACTTCAAATTAAAACATCGTTACTGCTTCTAACCTCAATAAAATGTCAGGAATTTTATCACCTTCTAATGCTATCTATACATATACCCAGGTCGACGGGCACGTGCACCTTCCGCCGACCACTGGCGACAATATCGATGTACTGTGGAGGCCTCACGCCTCACGTGTTGAGCAATTCGGCGGTACGTCCACCTGGCCTCCCGCATGCCCACTATACGCCCTCGCTCAAAGTATGTCAACTGCACATACGGTTCACGTCCACGCTGTCGCGGCATGCTACCAGTGTTAAAGACTGCGATGGAGCTCCGTATGCCACGGCAAACTGGCTGACACTGACGGCGGCGGTGCACAAATGCTGCGCAGCTAGCGCCATTCGACGGCCAACACCGCGGTTCCTGGTGTGTCCGCTGTGCCGTGCGTGTGATCATTGCTTGTACAGCCCTATCGCAGTGTCCGGAGCAAGTATGGTGGGTCTGACACACCGGTGTCAATGTGTTCTTTTTTCCATTTCCAGGAGTGAATATATATAATATCAAGAATGCTTTGTAGTCGTGAAGGTAATTAATGTCTCTTGAACCTACTGAGCGAGGTGGCGCAATGTTTAGCACCACTGGAATAGCATTCCGGAGGACGACGATTCAAACCCGCATCCGGTCATTCTAATTCGGGTTTTCTATGTCGGGATCGTTCCTTTGAAAGGGCACTGCCGACCTCAGTCCATATTACGATGGAACCGATGACGCCGCTGTTTGGTTCTCTAGTCCAAATCAAACAACCAACCAACCATCTTTTAAACCATTTAACTGAATAAAATATGACAGAGGGAAGCGTAATAAATACCCAGCGAATAAGATCTGGCAACAATTTAGCCAAACCACATGGCAAGGAACCTTGCACGAACCAAACAGTTATGTAAGGAAAATGACAAGCTTACCTCTATGAGGTGTTACTTGGTAATTAGATCTTACAAGTAGTAGTTCCATCCGTGGTATCTAGACATGGAAATCTACAATACAATTTTAGCACAAATATAAAGTACAGGAAGTGTCTGCTAAAGCAAACAAAATATAAAATACACTACTGGCCACTAAAATTGCTACACCACAGAGATGACGTGCTACCGACGCGAAATTTAAACGACAGGAAGAAGATGCTGTGATAGGCAAATGATTAGCTTTTGAGGGCATTCACACAAGGTTGCTGCCGGTGGCGACACCCACAACGTACTGACATAAGGAAAGATGTCAACCGATTTCTCATACACAAACGGCAGTTGACTGGCGTTGCCTGGTGAAACGTTGTTGTGATGCCTCATGTAAGGAAGAGAAATGCGTACCATCACGTTTCCGACTTTGATAGATGTCGGATTGTAGCCTATCGCGATTGCGGTTTATCGTATCGCGACATTGCTGGTCGCGTTGGTCGAGATCCAATGACTGCTTGCAGAATATGGTATCGGTGGGTTCAGGAGGGTAATATGGAAAGCCGTGCTGAATCCCAACGGCCTCGTATCACTAGCAGTCAAGATGTCAGGCATCTTATCCGCATGGCTGTAACGGATCGTGCAGCCACGTCTCGATCCCTGAGTCAAGAGATGGGGAAGTTTGCAAGGCAACAACCATCTGCACGAAAACTTCGACGACGTTTGCAACAGTATGGACTATCAGCTCGGAGACCATGGCTGTGGTTACCCTTGACGCTGTAACACAGACAGGAGCGCCTGCGATGGTGTAGTTAACGACAAACGTGGGTACACGAATGTCAAAACGTCATTTTTCGGATGCATTCGGGATCTGTTTACAGCATCATGATGGTCGTATCCGTGTTTGGCGACATCGCGGTTAACGCACATAGGAAACGTGTATTCGTCATCGCCATACTGTCGTATCATCCGGCGTGACGGTATGGGGTGCCATTGGTTACACGTCTCGGTCACCTCTTGTTCGGATTGACGACACTTTGAACAGTGGACGTTACATTTCAGCTGTGTTACGCCCCATGGCTCTACCCTTCATTCGATCCCTGCGAAACCCTAAATTTCAGCAGGATAATGCACGACCGCATGTTGCAGGTCTTGTACGTGCCTTTCTGGATACAGAAAATGTTCGACTGCTGCCCTGGGCAGCATATACTCCAGATCTCTCCCCAACTGAAAACGTCTGGTCCATGGTGGCCGAGCAACTGGCTCATCACAATACACCAGTCACTTCTCTTGACGAACTGTGATATCGTGTTGAAGCTACATGGGCAGCTGTACCTGTAGACTCCATCCAAGCTCTGTTTGATTCAATGCCCAGGCGTATCAAGGCCGTTATTACGGCCAGAGGTGGTTGTTCTGGGTACTGATTTCTCAGGATCTACGCACCCAATTGCGTGAAAATGTAAACACATGTCAGTTCCAGTATAATATATTTGTCCAATGAATACCCGTTTGTCATTTGCATTGCCTCTTGCTGTAGCAAATTTTAATGGCCAGCAGTGTAAAAGATTAAAAGCCAAATCCTTAAAAATATTTAAGATTCCAATTTAACCTGCAAATTTTTTTGCCACAGCTACCAAAACAATTTCCCAAAATACTACAGCACAAGAAAGCAATGGGAAAATGTAAGATTAAGGTTAATAACCGAATTTTATGTTTCACTCTGCTTATAGCCAATACAAATACCCTACACTGAGATGCTCAGTGGTACACTTAAATCCCCTATACAAGGACTATTATATACACAGTCAAATATTCGACTGATGAAATATAAATAATCTGAAGCAACAGAGCCCATTACACTCAAACAAATATTTCAGTAAGTCACCATGCGTAGGCTGTAGAGGCGCGCTTATCATAGTGAGAGAAATACTGACCATAAAGCGATATGGCAGATAACTGATAATCTTGGAAATATCCAGTGAAAGTAACAGTACCCAGTTCCGCACAGAATGGAATATCAAAGCCCGACAAATCAGAATGTGCCGACAGAAGGATGCTGTACTCAGATCAGTGTCGTAACTCCGACTTTTTTTCAGTTACACCAAGTCTTGACATACACAGAGTTAACGGCCGACTGTCCAGAAATCTTCACCCGATGCCTTCAAGTCTATGACACTCGCTGCCTGGTTCTTACTGCCCCGCCGACGCTGCTCAAGGCCTACTTTAGGACTGGCTCTCTCAGAGAGAATCAGTGATGCCACTAGTAGCGCCAGTGAATGATGCCCGAAATCAAGGCACGCGAAATCAATTGAATTGGAAGCCGCCCTCCAACACCCCCACTCCATGTACAAAACTCAGTATCTATTACCGTATTCTATTATTTTCAAGTAACCATACTGACAGACAGCCAGAGCGAGGAAGAAAATGGGCCCAAGCCAAGGCAGAACAAATCCAGCCTGAGTCAGTGGGTGCTACGCTAACACACACACATACACACACATACACACACACACACACACACACACACACACACACACACACACACACACACACACATGTAAATATGCTGAAGAAACAAGAAATAACACCGATATGTAGTATTGTCTTACAAAGAGTTTCAGTAACACGCTATTCCACTTGAAATTACGTATTTGGCTGAAACAATGCTGCATTTCACCATCGATCTCAGCTGGGCTCGTTATGTCACCTAAATACTGCTGGGAACATCATGGTTGTCTTACCTTCCAGAAGTAGGCAGCTACGTAGAGAACTGGGTAGCCGACTCCGTTTGGAAATAACACATGTAAGGGGGAAAATAATAAGTATTCCTTCATTAATACAATGTACAGAAAAATAATTTGACCAAACGTTAGAACGGAAAGACACAAGTAAACGAAGGAATTCGAGTATAGGAACTAGGGGGCAGCAGTTGTATATTTTCGGCGCTACAATGCGTAACTGAAATGTGACGTGTGGAAGTCTTTCCTTAAGATGAAACGTAATTCACAGAAAATGTGGACGTAAGCAAAAGGTTTCGGCTAATTAAACTTCACGATCAGAACAAGAAATCCTTAAATCATCGCATACACTTGTGTCAATCTTAGGTGTCTTGCCATACAGCACTTCTTTAGAAGTGAAAACAATCAAAAGTCCATGTTCATGTTACATGTCCTAAAAAGATCAAAGTAAAAGAAAAACAGATATTATCTACTGTACAGAAGTAGTAGGGAACTGGGGTTACAAGCACACTTTTGATATCAAATTGATATGCAACTTAATTAAACTGATCAATTAACCACCCCGCCCCCCTGCCCATCCTCACCGCTGGATGACATCATGTGTTTTCTCAGCTGCATGTGTGCCCCAGAACCGCCGCCCCTCCCCCACCCCCCCCCTCCTCCCTTGCCTTTAACCTACCCTATGGGTGGTAATTTCGAATTTTTGCGGGAATTTCATTGTCCCAGGGCTGTGCTGATGTGCTCACAACATCTCCCCACTCACGAAATGGCAGGAAATTAAAAACTGGCAATACCATTTCCAGGAGTCAAATCCTGGACCTCCTGGGCGGAATGCCCAAGTGCACCCCCTAACGCAATTAAATCACCATAGGTGCTTGGAATTGACGGGAAATTAAAAATGGTTGTATCCTTTCTGGGACTCAAGCTCTGATTCTACTGGATGGAAAGCCCAAGTGCACCCATAAAACATAGAAAATGTCTAGGTATGGGAGAGAAAGGTTAGGTTAGTATACTTTATTTATTTTGTTGGGAAACTGATGCAAACATTGATAGTAATTTCGTAGTTAATCACAAAGATCAGTCATAATTACACAACTATCTGCATAGCGCTGTACAAGAATGGCATAAAATCGCAATACAGCGCTAAAACTGATGATACCATACAACTGGTGTTATTCTGCTGGGAAAAAAATTAGCAATACCACTCGAAACTGACGCAAATATCGATCGTAATTACATAATTAATCACAAAGATTGTGCCGATTACACAACTATATGCGTAGAGCTACACAAGGCTGTCAAAAAGCGCAATACACTGCAAAACCTGACGATACCATACAACTTGTGTTATTTTGCTGGGAAATAATTTTGCAATACCACTCGAAATCAGCGAAAGAAACTCCTAATCTCTACCCTACACCTACAAGCTGGCGAGGAAAAGGCTGGCGTGTAAGGTACTACCTTCATTCTATTTGGCAGGAAATATATTCAACTGACGAGATGCTTGTGTGGCACAGAGATGAGTTTAAATGGTGTATTACCTGTAAGCATACAGTATCTATCGTTGTTTGACGACAGAGTTCACTACATATGCCTACTAAAAATCATCCTATGGCCGAGCTAACCGAAACCAATACACGCTATTACAGATGCTGGAAAAAATGCATCACAGTTTGTAGTTTTTCCTCCTATCTATGTAATTATGTAGTTCTCAATTCGTTCGAGCAATCAATCATTCATAATAGGAAGCACAGTCATAGCTCAGTCACTCAAAATGATTCAGAAATTTTACTTGTTAGAATGAAACGAGGCGATGATTCTTCTTCTCTGCAGGCTCGTGCTTTGCGGCAGTCTGCTAATCTGTACAAATAAAATGCCTCGTATTTTTGGGAGCGTTGTATAATCAGTTGGGAAACCTCAGATCCAGGGGATATGAAGTTTAAACTTCCGAAGAAGTAATGGAGCTCTTGGATTATTAAATGCAGGTTCGTATCCAGTCTTTCGGAAGTTCCCTTCTGACTAACAACTACCTAATATATCGATGAGTATCATTAATTCTCAAATGTCAAATACATACCTTTTGTATGAAGGAGCAGTATATATATATATATATATATATATATATATATATATATATATATATATCCCTTTTAATCGTACACTTTTGTGTCAGTTATCGTTTGTCATAAATCGCAATATTCAGATTACAATTCTTCAAACAAATCTCAGGCTACTTGACAGGAAGACAATCTAGGAAGCTTTTTTTTTTCCTAACGATCACCAGAGAGAGTACTACAAAGGATAATTATGCGCTCATGGCATAGCTATTGTATGAAACTACTTTGCGCATTGATTCTGCGAGTATGAAGACAGAAAATTAGTAAACGTCATTCACGAGTAGAATTGTATCAGAATAATTCGTCGAATATAAAGAGATATTACAAGTTCTAATTACACTTCGAAATTGTCGTGAAAAAACCAGCACTCATACTGAACGGGTCATAAGGAAGCACATGTACTGGGGAAAATCGTCATCCTAAAAGACTGGAAAGGGGGAGGTATTTGAACGTGCGTTCTCCTCGATGGATAATCACAAACTGCCGAATATTAGGCCCTCTTCCCTCACTCTATCTACAGGGTTGATGGACAGAGGGAGGGAAATACTCCACCAGCATCCTCGCAGCATGTGCTGGCTGCTGTCAACCTTGAGTCGACGGTCCTTCACGGAGAAAATAGCAAGTATAGTTAACTAAGCAATAGGAGATAAAAGAACAACTGTCCCAAATGCAGCTTGTTTGTCTAAAGTATAGTGACACAGCCGCCCTTAACGATTAGAGACAGCACGTGCGGCAACGATCTGACACAGACTAGGCAGGTCCCCAACACCTCCAATTGGCCTCTCGTTCTGAGATGGTAAACATTTTTATTTAACATCTTGTCATCTGTTAAAAGTATTTCTCGGGATGACTGGAGCCCTTGGGAACAACAACGAAATTCCGGAGAACTGTCCAGCTTTCCACCATCTGCCCGTTGTCTTATAGCGACGACCCTATGGCTGAACAACAGCATGTATAGTCAGCTAAACAATACGAGATAAAAGGACGGCCACCTCCCTAAGTGCGTGTTGATCTAAAATATAGCCACAGAGCCCCACGCATTGCCCTTCCTCGACAGAGAGTGGTTGCATCCGGCGCCCCTTACTGTTGTTCTGCCGACCCTCGCACAGCTGCAGGTCCTCGGCGGCACTAGCAATATGCACCATGCCTTCTCTTCAATCGGCGGTCCTAGACAACACAAAAGGGAAACTAAGTAGCATAACCACGCCCATTAGTAGGACGCTCCAGATGGAGTCGTTGAGTCACTGTAGGAGGATACAAGATGACTTGAACAGGATTTGTGATTGGTGTAAAGAATGGGAGCAGACTCTAAATAAATATAGATAAATGTAAATTTAATGCAGATGAATAGGAAAAATAATCCCGTAATGTTTGAATACTCCATTAGTAGTGTAGCGCTTGACACAGTCACGTCGATTAAATACTTGGGCGTAACATTGCAGAGCGATATGAAGTGGGACAAGCACGTAATGGCAGTTGTGGGGAAGGCGGGTAGTCGTCTTCGGTTCATTGGTAGAATTTTGGGAAGATGAGGTTCATCTGTAAAGGAGACTGCTTATAAAACACTAATACCACCTATTCTTGAGTACTGCTCGAGGGTTTGGGTTCCCTATCAGGTCGGATTGAGGGAGAACATGGAAGCAATTCAGAGGTGGGCTGCTAGATTTGTTACTGGTAGGTTTGATCATCACGCGAGTGATACGGAAATGCTTCAGGAACTCGGGTGGGAGTCTCTGGAGGAAAGGAGGCGTTCTTTTCGTGAATCACTACTGAGAAAATTTAGATAACCAGCATTTGAGGCTGACTGCAGTACAATTTTACTGCCGCCAACTTATATTTCGCGGAAAGACCACAAAGATAAGATAAGAGAGATTAGGGGTCGTACAGAGGCATATAGGCAGTCATTTTTCCCTCGTTGTGTTTGACAGTGGAACAAGGAGATATGATGCTAGTTTTGGTACGAGGTAGCCTCCTCCACGCATCGTATGGTGGATTGTGGAATATGTATGTAGTAGATGTAGTAGTAGATATTTCAAAAGTCGGCTGTTTGTGTAACAGAAAGCCCCTCCCACAGTGCTTTCAGTACAAAACGCGGCGCCAGCATCATTCAGAACCATGATAATTGACCGCTATCCCGAAAAAGGGAGAGCCACAGCCTCGGAGGGAAATCACCCGCCGGTCTGCTCTGGACTATTTCATATCTACTCGACTCCTATAATAAAGCAACTATTAAAAAAGGAAAAAAAAAGCGTTCGCGACTATCATAATTGTCCTCTTTCCACGAAAATGACGAAGTCTATTTTAATTTAGTTTTATGAGCAAAATCGGTATGGTTTTTACGTTTGACTGCAGTCACATCTCATTATTTTGTGCCATACAGCGAAGTGTACCACCACCGATCACAAGTGATCAGCAGAGACATACCAACCTTGAGCAAAATCAGTAAAAAAAAAAATTCCACTATTTTGATGGGAGAACCACCGATCACCGCAAAATGTCCTCGTTATTTCGAAATTAAATTCATCATTAGAGTCACTTCGCATGGTGACTAATTTTTGTTTTAGTTTTTCTTTTTTCTAGAGTTGGATTACTCACCAGGTAGGCCAAATGGGAGTCCATAGAGGGAACACGATGCTCTTTTCGAGGAACACTATTAAGAAATGACATCTAAAGCTGACCACAGAGGGATTCTACAGCCCCCAACATACATTTCGCGTAATGACCGTGCTATTAAAAACACGGTCGTTGCGACTACGTTACCGTCAGCCTGCATAAAAAGCGATCTTGAGTCTACAAGTACACACACGAGCCTCTGATACTGTAACGCTTTCTGGTGTAAACGCTGTCCGTGACTTGCAATCAAGTATATGCATTCAACCACTTACTTGCCTTGGCTCCTGTAGAGACATCTTTTAATGATTACAGCCGCTGGTGAATCATATTCGTGGCACTCTCATATCTCTAACTGAGTGACCGTTTTCGAATCTATCTGCTAAGGATCCCATACGGCAGAAACTCCAACGCTGTTTTTTAGACAGTCCCTCTGCATCTTGTAAGTGCACCTAAGTCTATGCTCCCACCATCCATGCAGCTTAGACTATGTGTTCGCCCCAATTTAAATCTGACCTGTACAGTAGTCGGAGAGCGCTATATCTAAGACCTTCTGCGTCCTGTACGTAAACAAGACGAGCAGAGTTAATGTGACTGGAGTTGACCACTTGGTAGAAACGGGAAGGTGATGTCATATCTCCGCCAACCGTGTACATTGTGTGAGAACAGCGCCAATCGAAGCTTTCCCCTGCAACATGAGGTAGTAGGAGAGACAGTACGAGCAGGTACGGTGATGTTTCTTGTTGGGAAAATTAGGAAGACTGCACATCATACATGGCATGGAGGACAGACGAAGGTTTTGCGACACATCTCCAAACTACATACAAGTAGTGCAAAGGAGACCTATGCCTCTCAGGGTGCATTCATGTCTATCACCCAAACACATGTGGCCATCCTATTAAATATACAGGGTTTGGTTCATTGGAGCAGGTGATTCGTGATCGAAGTCACTTCCACAGACCGGTCTAAAGTTTCATCACCTTACTGTAGGATGACCATATCCAACAGACTATCAGTCACATGAGAGGGTTTCCGTATTGCTCCTTCATAAGCAGTTTAATACATTGTTTTTTTTTTCTTCGGTTGTAGCACACCCAATCAGTGTATACTGATATACACTTTGTTTTTCTCTACAGCGACTTAGAGACCCATATCAGCGGCTGCTACACCGATATTAACATGCTTCAATCCTCTTGCTCTCACAGAAAACTGAACATTGTATGGCATAAACTGTACAGCTACCACACCACAGGCTGGAAGAAATAAAACACAGGCACAATGTTCCTGATTGACAAAAATGTGGAAGACATCGCAACATATGGAAACTGGAAGAGCCTGCGGTATTGAAGAGCGTTTCCAACAACTGTTCGAACGTGATTATCTGTACAGTTAATCTAAAAAAAAACTGGTGAAATGGCTCTGAGCAACATGGGAGTGACATAAGAGGTCATCAGTCCCGTAGACTTAAACTACTTACACCTAACTAACCTAAGGACATCACACACATCGATGCCTGAGGCAGGAATCGAAACTGCGACTATAGCAGCAGCGTGGTTCCGGATCGATGTGTCTAGAATCGCTCGGCGACAACGGCCGGCTAGTTAATCTCATCTTCCCATCAAAAGGGTAGCGGAGGTCTCAGTGCTCCGTTTCAAAAAGCTTTGTTCCTCCATTTTACAGTCATGTTCATGATTACTATTATGGTGTTGACCATCGCCGGAAGGTGTTGATCACAACATGCATGAAGTAGCAGAAATAAAAAGAGGTACTGTTATCTTATTGGTGGAAAAGAAAATAAAATGTCTAGGTTGTATATGTAAATAGGACGAGTCTGTAGCAATGAGAAACGCTTCCAAACAACTGTATTAAGATGGTGACCTCTACAGTTAATCCCATGTTCCACAATGACAAGGAGCAGATATCCAGAGGTCCATCAAGGTTCCCTCCGTCTCAGAGGAGTGGTGTCAGCCAATCATTATGAGGTAATCAACGGCAAATCCAGTCGACCGTCGGGTTTGAAAGAGGCCATTGATATAGGGGGATGTATTGTAATACATACCGTAGTGACAGAGAGATCAATTTTAGCATTTTTACCCAGAAGTCAGAGAGAGCAATATCCACCATATTCTGTAATCTGTTCAGAAACAGAGTGAGCTGAGTTAATGCTAGAGGAGAGTTGTTTGACAACTCGGTGGAAGTGGGAACATGTTGTCGTTGCTGTACTTCCCACGTACAATGTGTAAGGTCAGCTTGAAATGAAGCCTGCTCCTGGCACACAATGACAGAACGAAAAGTTGCGGTGGTGTTTCTTGCTGGGAACATTAGAAAGACTCAACATCTAAGCAGATCCGTGCCCCTCAGTACTCATTTACGTCTATCACCCAAACATTCTATCATTATTTTGTAACATCCAGCAGAGAAAAATTTACGAACTATAAAAGCTGCTTTATGTTCATCCAATAGATTTTTACCGCATCTCTCTCTTCCAATATATCAAAAAGAATACCGTCTACGTATAAGCATCGAGGAATGTGGCGACCCTATTTATCCATTGGAGCAGGTGATCAGTGATCGAGATAGCTTGCACAGACCGATGGGAAGTTTCGTCACTTGTACTGTCCGAGAACTTTCTCCCACATGTTATCAGTTGCAGGATAGGGACTCTGTTTTGTTGTTTGATACATCGCTTTTTCTGCTGTAACATGCTTTGTAACATGTTTTCCCCCACGACTTCGACCTCTGTGTCAGATTCTAAACTGACATTAACACGTTTGGTCCATTGACTCCCCCAGGGAAACCAGACATCGGACGGTATAAATCACATTACCTGGTAATCAACAGCGTACCTGGACTGTTGGGATGGGAAAAACATCGTCGATGTGCTGTAATAATAAGCATCACAGTTGATAGTGCGATCAGTTTCAGCAATTTTATCGTAAATTCAACACCGACCAGTGACATGGCATTATACTTACCAATATCTGGGTCATCACTAAATAGTACCTCCACTATTTGTGAGTACCATCAGGAATGTAAGTAGATGACTGTACACTATGTTCATTCATTGTTAATTCTCGACCATGTACACCAATGTAGACGTGACAGTGACCTACATATCTCTATCACTTCGATCATAGTGCGTAACTTACGATCTTTCTCCGTGTGGGTGAGAGTCACAGGGCATTCTCGCATTCTTAGGATAAAGTTCGAAAGACCTCCTTGCATTGTCTTTGACCAACGCTCCATGCAGCTGACCAGAAGTAGACTGCTACATTCCACGTTTCGTTTAGGAACAGTGCGAACTGATGCCGTGACTGCTGTCCTGCACCCATCGAAGAGCACAAGATTTCTCCAGATGCGGGAATGTCGAGGGGGTTAGTAGCCCTTATCGTTGTACAGTCGATATGAAAGTGTTGTTATGATATAACAGACGGTTAAGAAAAAGAAACGGGTGGTTTTTATGCATTATGGAGCTCCAGATGGACGGAGTTTTCTGCGTTTTCGTTAAATCAACTGCGCTAGCAATTCTAAAGTATTGTTCTAGGGTCTGGGGTGAGTACCAATAAGATATTGGTGAGAGTAAACATAAATACAGGCACTCCTACGGCTACAACATTCTGCACTTAAAACACACTCTAATGTTAGATCGTTGTGGTTTCCTACCTATTAGTCGTATGGAATGCAACGCTGTTACTATCCCAATGTAAGAAATATATTTCCAGCGCAAGATATACATCCTCCTAGCAGGTTTATCTACGACAAACAACGCTGAAAAATTGTAAAATGAAAAAGTACTTCCTTAAAACATCGATTCCTTGTGATAAGCGTACAATATAGCTTTCCAGAGGTGTATAGCCCCCACTATTCACATCCGATCACGGTTCAGAAATTATACTATGCTCGCATTAGTCGCATATAAAATGATCGTTAGTAACGGGGAATGCCGCTTGCGAAGAAACACTCGTAGCAGCAGTGTTAGACACTTGAAATTACACGTCATTCCGCCACTAACTCCGTAAACAGAACATCTGTCAAGAAGATGTGTAAACGGAGATTGTAGTACGTCACATACACCTGTCGCTAACTTAGGATCACCGTGGTTACGAAGCTGAAGACCCGGTTTTATATCCAAGACGCTGCAAGGTACGGAGTACACGTAAATCTCCGTACGTCTAGAGGAATGTGTCGAAACAGGGTGGAAGTCCTCTGATGACCCAGAGGTTCGCTGTTAACGAGCGCAAGTATGCAGTGCTCTACGTCACACACAGAACACGCAGTTGTATGCGAGTCGAACACAGGTTACGTCACACAGCTGATGCATCCCGACAGAGCAAATCGATAAAAAATTGTCAAATGACCTACAGCAACATGTCTCTCCCTCTCTAGAATGCATCGTCAGTCTACCATTAAATCTTACCTCGTTACATCTCCGTCTCACCCTATCACTCCACCCATTCTCTGCCATCCTTTAACGCATATGCAAGTAAGTTTAGAGGCAGATGGTTCTCTTTTTTTCCAGAAAAGCATCGAAGACAGCGGTCAACTCGCACTTATCTATTACCTCAATAGGCATACAGTAAAATTAAAGATTGTATCCCCGGTTCCCAGCGCTTCCATCTAGCCGTTTTCAAGCATTCCTTTTGCAGCCGTATACTCGGTCCCATGTACGAGAATTGTGCTCCAACAATCAGAAGACATGCAAGTACTCTCTCAATTTCATCAGCATTTCGGCGTATTTTCCCTCGATTTATACGTATTTTCCGTCAATACTCTTTACGTCACTTCTCTCCATGCGATCACGACATCACTTATTGTTCCGTGTTCCAAAATTGCCTGTAAATGTAGTACAGCTGCCGACATGTAGCCAAACGCACTACTTTTCTGGTCGGGCGGCATAGTATAGTACTGTACTCGAATGCATCCATTCACCTAATATTCGACAGTTGCAGCACGTTCACTCTGTTTTCTGTATGTGGGAGCCACCCGCGACACAAGCACATACACAAACATACAGAAAATAGAGCAAATGCACTGCATATGTGTAATATGTTAGTGGAGGTGATTGGATGTAATTGAGTACAGTGCTATACTACGCCTTCCGATCAGAAAAATAGTGCGTTTGCGCTAGATGTCGTCAGCTGTACTACATTTACAAGCAATTTTAAACCACGGAACGATAAGTGATGTCATGGATGTAATCGATTACAGTGCTATACTACGCCTTCCGATCAGAAAAATAGTGCGTTTGCGCTAGATGTCGTCAGCTGTACTACATTTAGAAGCAATTTTAGACCACGGAACGATAAGTGATGTCATGATCGTATGGACAGAAGTTACATAAAAAAATCGATAAAATGACGAAAAATACGTATTACTTGAGGGAAAATACGCCGAAATGCCGGAGACATTAGGGAGTACTGGCATGTCTTGTAATTGGTGCAGCACAATTCTTGTTCATGGGACCGAGTATACGGCAGCAAGAGGAGTGCGTGGAAACGGCGAGATGGAAGCACTGGGAACCGGGGATGCAATCTTTTATTTTTCGTCGAGGCAGCATTCTACTGTATGCGTATTGAGGTAATAGTGACACTCGCGAGTTGACTGCTGTCTTCGGTGCTTTTCTGGTTGCCACAGAACATAGCGGCGATGCAAGGATTGGCGTGTTCTATCAAATACACCAGTACTAGTGTAGCTTCTTCTGCTGCCATAATGCGACCCACAAAGTCCATCCTCACTGGTGATGCATACACACTGTGTCAAGTTTGGCGAACGTGGAGGCCACGGTGTTCATCCATTGCGTCCGATCCATCTGTCAGCAGATCTCCTGTCTAAGTGATCTCGGACATTATGTGCAAAATGTGGAGTTGCATCGTATCTTGGAACCAAAGACCGAGCTCTGTAGTGCTGTGGTGAGCACACTGGACTCGCATATGTTAGGACGACGGTTGAAACCCTTGTCCGACCATCCTCAATTTACGTTTTCCGAAATTTCCATAAATTGATTAAGGTAACGCCGCGATGATTCCTTCGAAAAGGCACGGCCGCTTTCCTTCCCCATAGTTTCCTAATCCGAGCCCGTGCTCCGCCTCTATTGAACTCGTCGAAGGGACGTTAAAAACTGATCTCCTCCTTGTGCAACCAAAACTATTGCCTAAATCCAAGCGGTGCATCCCCCAGGAGTGCAGACAATACTTATTGTTAAAACACAAGCTGCGCGTGGGAATTCAGCCTTTGAGATTACCTGTAGACCATAAAGGAGCGAGTCATTCACAGTTCCCGCTCACATGCTCACAGCGAATCCCTCTTGATGACCATGGACTATGTTGCATGATGATTCTGTTGTTCCCAGACGTATCTCTTGCGTGAAGTGAAAATGCTTTCGCGGGTAAAGGAAGCCTTGTCCGTAAACGACACACGTTCAGGGAAATGCGGCTATTGTGCTAGTCGTTGAGAGAAATTCCTGGTGCCTGGGGAAATCGTCCTGACGCACAGCTTCTATGGGTTGTCACGAGAATGGTTTTAGACCACTCTCATTAACAACGTTCCAGATGTGACGCCGGTCCACACGAAGTTCACGAGTCATTCATCTGATACTTGTCACTGAAACATGCTCTGTATGACATAACACATCTTCGTCAAACTCAACTGTACGAACAGCGTGTCTCCTGCCTGTGTCATGCTTATAAGCCCACAAAGATCCTGTCTCCGTCATAGTCTGCCAATTGATATACAAGCGTTTTTCTGAGGTAGCCAGCGATGCGGCCATCGTTCCACATAAATCCTACGAGCCGCCACTCCATTGCCATGAACAGAGTGAAAAGGCCAAGTGCATGTCATTTAGCTCGACTTATGTGGAACCATACTCCGTGTAGCTCAGTGTTGTGAAAACACTCAGTCGGTCGTTGGTACGTACTCTAGTCGGACCACTGCAACCACTGGATACGATGAAAGGGTGCTTAAAACCAACGTTATGCAATGGACATGAGTCCCACATAGCGACAGTGAGTAGTGTGCAGTTTGCTTACTTCTGGAAAACACAGACAAGTTTCTCACCTGAAGACCGTCACACAGACGGAGTTGAAGTTCATATACACTATGTGATCAAAAGTATCCCGACATCCCCAAAAATAAACCTTTTTCATATTATATGCTGTCACCTACTGCCAGGTACTCCATTTCAGCGACCTCAGTAGTCATTAGACATGGTGGAACAGCAGAATGGGACGCTCCGCAGAACTCACGGACTTCGAACGTGGTCAGGTGTTAGGGTGTCACTTGCGTAATACGTCTGTACGCGAGATTTCCACACTCTTAAACATCCCTAGGTTCACAGTTTCCGTTGTGACAGTGAAGTGGAAACGTGGAGGGACACGTACGGCACAAAAGCGTACTCGCGGACCTCGTCTGTAGACTGCAGAGACCGCCGACGGTTGAAGAGGGTCGTAACGTGTAATAGGCAGACATCTATCAGGACCATCACGCAGAAATTCCAAACTGCAACAGGATCCACTGTAAGTACTATGACAGTTAGGTGGGAGGTGAGAAAACTTGGATTTCATGGTCGAGTAGCTGTTAGTAAGCCACACATCACGCTGATGAATGCCAAACGACGGCTCGCTTGGTGTAAGGAGCGTAAACATTGGACGATTGAACAATAGAAGGACGTTGTGTGGAGTGAGGAATCACGCTACACAATGTGGCGATCTGATGGTATGGTGTGGATATGGAGAATGCCCGGTGAACGTCATCTGCCAGCGTGTGTAGTGCCAACAGTAAAATTAGGAGGCGGTGGTGTTATAGTGTAGTCGTGTTTTGTCATGGAGGGGGCTTTCACCCGTTTCTGTTGTGCGTGATACTATCACTGCACATGCCTACATTGATGCTTTAAGCATCTTTTTGCTTGACACTGTTGAAGAGCAATTCGGGGATGGCGGTCTCATTTTTCAACACGATCGAGCACCTGTTCATAATGCACGATCTGTGGCGGAGTAGTTACACCACAATAAGATCCCCATAACGGACTGGCCTGCACAGAGTCCTTACCTGAATACTATATAGAACACATTTGGGATGTTTGGGAACGCCGACTTCGTGCCACGCCTCACCGACCGAAATCGATACCTCTCCTCAGTGCACCACTCTGTGAAGAAAGGGCTGCAATTCCACAAGAAACCTTCCAGCACAAGATTGAAAGTATGCCTGCGAGAGTGGAAGCTGTCATCAAGGTTAAGGGCGAGCCAACACCATATTGAATTCCAGCATTACTAATGGGGGGTCATTTTCAGCCAGGTGTCCGAATACTTTTGATCACATAGTGTATTTAGCGGCGTTACCATACTCCAGTTCCTTCGTTTGATGCTGTCTTTGTTTACTTCACTTTTGGTTCAAATGGCTCTGAGCACTATGGGACTTAAAATCTGAGGTCATTAGTCCCCTAGAACTCAGAACTACTTAAACCTAACTAAGCTAAGGACATCACACACATCCATGTCCGAGGCAGGATTCGAACCTGCGACCGTAGCAGTCACTCGGCCACCGCGGCCGGCTGCTAAAGTAAGTCTCATCATTTGTGAGCGTATATTCTGTTATTGTTCGAGGTTGCTGCCCCGCTTGTGAATTACGTTCACAGTTGATTGAGAAATAGGAGAGTCTACCTTGGTGTTTGCAGCCATAACTCCTGGGCCGCTACCTTGGCGGCATGCTGCCCAACGCCCGAGGTCTACGAGTAAGTTATTGCTGCGGGAGCACTTTGCCTCGTCGTCTGCCGTACCTGGCAAAAGTTGAGTAGTTGTCATGCTCCTGGGAGCTATACCAGGGTCGAGCAACTGCCGCCAGGGTTGTAGGCTGTGGAGTTTGGCGGGATTAACTCATGAACTTTGTAAATTAAGATTCAAATTTTCTTTTTCTGTTATAAACTCTGACGCTTAGTGTTTATTGAAAACTGTTTCCTTTGGCAAACATTGGTAAATCTCAGTAGTCTGTCACTTTATATATTACTGTAATTCTGATGAGTTTTACGCTATTAATCTGGAATTTAACTGATAAGTATGTTTTTCATAAACAAATATTAATTTGATGAAAACTACGAACTATCTGATGGGTCTCCCTTACACATGTTGATGTTTGATCCTTTCCTATTCCGAACCGGTTACTTGATTTTCAGTGTCGTACTGCAGAGGTCGTAATGAACACAAACGAGAAACTTTGAACAACCTAGACTGTCACGTTAGCAGCCACATAATTGATAGGGATTTTTTCCTCAGCCCCCAAAGGCAGTCTCATCGCGATGTTTGAAAAATGTGTGATAAGGGTATGTTTTGAGAGTGGTGTACTCCTCTCGAGTAAAACCGAAGGTAACAACGGGTTTAACGTCCCCCATCCTAAAGGCAAATCACTAACAGTAGAGTCACACGCCCTCACTCATGAGACACCTCAGACAGGTTTGGAATTAAATCCAGGAAGCTTGTGCTGAGTCTGTCGATCAGTAATTCCACTTGCCGTCCAACTATGGACAGTGAAAACCACCAAAATTCAAGTCGACTAGTACATAGTCGATGCTGTATTGGATGTGTTAGCAACCTCGGATACGGATACGGGTGCCCATGAAAGCCAGAGGCTTTGAAATAACTACGCACCCTCCGATTCAGAGTTGCAATATTGAAAGTTTTGGCTGGTTTCATTGTCTAGGGGCTGGGATACGTAGTTGCCGCATTACAGGCCAAATACTGCTGAGTCCACAGTATGTGATAAGAATACACACATGAATCAAATGGTCGAAGATTTCTATCACTCAGCAATTGAGAATTATGAATGTAACATATAAATTTATTAATGAAGGTTTGCAATTACATAAGATCTGCAGGTACTATCTTAACGACTTTAAATGATGAGTACGACAGTAGAATTACTTTTGAGAATGCGTTATATTTCTGCAAAACACTTTTAGTGTCGATGGTCCAGCAATTAAATCAAATACTAAGTTGAATAACAGGGAAACAATAGATTCCTACTGCACGTAATTTGTTATGAACAACAACATAGCTCGCGAGACATTCACTTCTAAACGCACACTACGTCCTCACTGCAGAAGCCACGGAAATCACACAAGAGCACAGGTCGGCACCCCGAAATATTTCTATCCTCTGCGACTACGTGCAAACTGCTCCACTGTCCAAGTCTTTCCGCCGACTGTCGCGCCGTCCACCGCCTCCAGTGTCCCGTGCCGTACTGTCCAGCACTCCCGGTGTCCAGTGCCGTACTGTCCAGAAGTGCCTCCTGCTCAGAACTACCCCGTGTCCTCTCTGGAAACGATCCTCCTCCCCCACTTCCATACGGTATCCCCGTTAAAGAGCGCTTTGATTGGCTAGAGCGCTCCCTCCATGTCTCTAAACGAACGTACACTTGCAAACATAGTTAAGCACATACAAAAGCACATACGAAATACCGGTTTTACTTTTGAATACTTGAAATTAAATAAATATTTTTACGGCTGGACCATAAACACGCTCTAACACACATTATGAAATACGTGAACAAGTTAAATAAACATATATCAAAGGAATAGCAACAAAAGGTAGGCCAGTAGCCTAATGTCTCTGTGCTTTCTAGAACACAGAAATATTTCACCAGTTTCTTCATGATTAGTATATATCGGATATAAACAACTACATAGATGACTAAATATACAGGGTGTCCGAAAAGTCTTTGCCTGATTACGTAAATTGAAAACTCAGGCTAGAAGTAAGATACAAATATGAAACTTGTGTCGAATTGTTTACAACTATCAAAGTTTTTTTTCTGTTTTAGGTTCGCAGTAGGTAAGTAGTGGATGAGGTGCAGTGCCCAAGAAGCCATGTTAACCAATCAGGAGAAAGCACAGTGTGTCCT
This sequence comes from Schistocerca gregaria, assembly GCF_023897955.1. Classification (NCBI taxonomy): domain Eukaryota; kingdom Metazoa; phylum Arthropoda; class Insecta; order Orthoptera; family Acrididae; genus Schistocerca; species Schistocerca gregaria. The sequence goes on along the minus strand of NC_064926.1, from coordinate 388,004,109 downwards.
GTGGTACCATGAGGCACGATCACCAACCACAGTGTAGAGACACTTCCAGACAATATTTGGAAGGAATCCACCTGATGTCAAGAGCATTAAAGCCTGGTATGAGAAGTTCAAGAACACAGAATCGGTTATTGACCTTCCGAGGTCTGGTCGACCAAGAACCTCAGCAGACAGGGTGGAAGCTGTAAGGCAGTCTTTTCTGCGAAGTCCGAAGAAATCGGTACGCAGGGCCTCATGTGAATTACAGATGCAAAAAAGCTCTCTCAATGACATTTTACACAAACGTTTATTGTTTCGTGCATACAAAGTGCAAATCGTTCAGGCCTTGTTGCCCAATGACAGTACACGTCGATATGACTTTGCAGTCGAAATGCTATCACGTATTGAGGACGATGATGGTTATTTCAGACGAATTGCCTTTTCCGACGAACCGAACTTTTTTGTCAGTGGAGTAGTGAATCCCGATAATGTGCGCATTAGGGGTTCACAACCCCCTGGAGAAGTCATGGAGTGCACCAGAGGCAGTCCAAAGGTGAATGTTTGGTGAGCGCTATTGCACGACCGAATGATCGGGCCATTCTTCTTTGTTGAGACTACCATCACATCTGCAGTGTATTTGGACATGTTACAAATGTGTGCTATTTCTCAGCTGCTTCAGTATCACCCCGATGTGTTGTTTCAGCAACACGGTGCACCGCCTCATTGGGGTTTGGACGTCCGTGCCTATCTCGATATGACCTTTCCTGGGCGATGGATTGGTCGTGATGGGCCAACGGTTTGGCCTCCAAGCTCTCCTGACATAACCCCATTAGACTTCTTTTTACGGGGTTATGTCAATGACGAGGTCTATCGAACACGTGTACCAGATCTTGAAACCGTGCGACAACGGATAACCACAGTCGTTGAATCGATTCCTCCAGTGATGTTGGCTAATGTGTGGACGGAAATTGAATATCGCCTAGATGTGCTACGTGCTCCCAAGGGTGCTCATGTGGAAGTTTACTGATGTGTGAAAAAAACTTTGATAGTTTGTAAACGATTATACACCAGTTTCATATTTGTATCTTACTTCTAGCCTGAGTTATCAATTTTTGTAATCAGGGAAAGACTTTTCGGACACCCTGTATTTATAAGCATGGAGTTACAGTTTTTTCGTGTAACTGTGGAGTACTTATGGCCACTTTGACCTCCAATAAGTCATGCGCTATTCAAGGTACATGCCTGTAATTCATACCAATTTAGGTTTACACTAATACGAGGTGCATTCAAGTTCTAAGGCCTCCAATTTTTTCTCCGGACTGGAAAGAGATAGAAACATGCGCATTGTTTTAAAATGAGGCCGCGTTCATTATCAATACGTCCCAGAGATGGCAGCACCGTACGGCAGATGGAAGTTTACTGCCAGCAGCGAGAATGAGAACTGTTTTAAATACACTCCTGGAAATAGAAATAAGAACACCGTGAATTCATTGTCCCAGGAAGGGGAAACTTTATTGACACATTCCTGGGGTCAGATAAATCACATGATCACACTGACAGAACCACAGGCACATAGACACAGGCAAAAGAGCATGCACAATGTCGGCACTAGTACAGTGTGTATCCACCTTTCGCAGCAATGCAGGCTGCTATTCTCCCATGGAGACGATCGTAGAGATGCTGGATGTAGTCCTGTGGAACGGCTTGCCATGCCATTTCCACCTGGCGCCTCAGTTGGACCAGCGTTCGTGCTGGACATGCAGACCGCGTGAGATGACGCTTCATCCAGTCCCAAACATGCTCAATGGGGGACAGATCCGGAAATCTTGCTGGCCAGGGTAGTTGGCTTCCACCTTCTAGAGCACGTTGGGTGACACGGGATACATGCGGACGTGGATTGTCCTGTTGGAACAGCAAGTTCCCTTGCCGGTCTAGGAATGGTAAAACGATGGGTTCGATGACGGTTTGGATGTACCGTGCACTATTCAGTGTCCCCTCGACGATCACCAGAGGTGTACGGCCAGTGTAGGAGATCGCTCCCCACACCATGACGCCGGGTGTTGGCCCTGTGTGCCTCGGTCGTATGCAGTCCTGATTGTGGCGCTCACCTGCACGGCGCCAAACACGCATACGGCCATCATTGGCACCAAGGCAGAAGCGACTCTCATCGCTGAAGACGACACGTCTCCATTCGTCCCTCCATTCACGCCTGTTGCGACACCACTGGAGGCGGGCTGCACGATGTTGGGGCGTGAGCGGAAGACGGCCTAACGGTGTGCGGGACCGTAGCCCAGCTTCATGGAGACGGTTGCGAATGGTCCTCGCCGATACCCCAGGAGCAACAGTGTCCCTAATTTGCTTGGAAGTGGCGGTGCGGTCCCCTACGGCACTGCGTAGGATCCTACGGTCTTGGCGTGCATCTGTGCGTCGCTGCGGTCCGGTCCCAGGTCGACGGACACGTGCACCTTCCGCCGACCACTGGCGACAACATCGATCTACTGTGGAGATCTCACGCCCCACGTGTTGAGCAATTCGGCGGTATGTCCACCCGGCCTCCTGCATGCCCACTATACGCCCTCGCTCAAAGTCCGTCAACTGCACATACGGTTCACGTCCACGCTGTCGCGGCATGCTACCAGTGTTAAAGACTGCGATGGAGCTCCGTATGCCACGGCAAACTGGCTGACACTGACGGCGGCGGTGCACAAATGCTGCGCAGCTAGCGCCATTTGACGGCCAACACCGCGGTTCCTGGTGTGTCCGCTGTGCCGTGGGTGTGATCATTGCTTGTACAGCCCTCTCGCAGTGTCCGGAGCAAGTATGGTGGGTCTGACACACTGGTGTCAATGTGTTCTTTTTTCCATTTCCAGGAGTGTACTTAAAATGGAGACGTATTCCTTACTTGAACAGCGTGCAATCATTCGTTTTCTGAATTTGCGTGGTGTGAAACCAATTGAAATTTATCGACAGTTGAAGGAGACATGCGGTGATGGAGTTATGGATGTGTCGAAAGTGCGTTCGTGGGTGCGACAGTTTAATGAAGGCCGAACATCGTGTGACAACAAACCGAAAAAACCTCGGGCTCGCACAAGCCGGTCTGACGACATGATCGAGAAAGTGGAGAGAATTGTTTTGGGGGATCGCCGAATGACTGTTGAGTAGATCGCCTCCAGAGTTGGCATTTCTGTGGGTTCTGTGCACACAATCCTGCATGATGACCTGAAAATTTCGAAAAGTGTCATCCAGGTGGGTGCCACGAATGCTGACGAACGACCACATGGCTGCCCGTGTGGCATGTTGCCAAGCAATGTTGACGCGCAATGACAGCATGAACGGGACTTTCTTTTCGTCGGTTGTCACAATGGATGAGACGTGGATGCAATTTTTCAATCCAGAAACAAAGCGCCAGTCAGCTCAATGGAAGCACACAGACTCACCGCCACCAAAAAAATTTCGGGTAACCGCGAGTGCTGAAACAATGATGGTGTCCATGTTCTGGGACAGCAAGGGTGTAATCCTTACCCATTGCGTTCCAAAGGGCACTACGGTAACAGGTGCATCCTACGAAAATGTTTTGAAGAACAAATTCCTTCCTGCACTGCAACAAAAACGTCCAGGAAGGGCTGCGCGTGTGCTGTTTCACCAAGACAACGCACCTGCACATCGAGCTAACGTTATGGAACAGTTTCTTCGTGATAACAACTTTGAAGTGATTCCTCATGCTGCCTACTCACCTGACCTGGCTGCTAGTGACTTTTGGCTTTTTCCAACAACGAAAGACACTCTCCGTGGCCGCACATTCAGCAGCCGTGCTGCTATTGCCTCAGCGATTTTCCAGTGGTCAAAACAGACTCCTAAAGAAGCCTTCTCCGGTGGCATGGAATCATGTGAAAAATGTGTACGTCTGCAGGGCGATTACGTCGAGAAGTAACGCGAGTTTCATTGATTTCGGGTGAGTAGTTAACTAGAAAAAAAAAATCGAAGGCCTTAGGATTTAATTGCACCTCGTAGCTTTCTAAAGACACGGCGGTTGACAAAATCGGATGAAGCGTTTATATATTGGTAATTCGTTGCTCCATGTTACTTGTATAATTTACATTCTGATACTAAACTTTAAACGAATAAAGATATTGAAAATCTGATTACACCATCAGAATAGTCGTGCAGTTAATGGTAATGTACATGTTTCTGTTTGAGGTATCATGATTCATCTGGCTACTATTAATTCTATACGAACTGTGAAGTGTCTGCCATTAAGGCATCAAAAAGTCCGCCATCTTTGGCACTCCCGGCGTGTCTCCTTCATTGTCACAAAGCACCGTTTTCGTCACAGCGGAATTCCCAGCCACGCGGCTGGACCATGAGCTGGGGCTACCCCTCACGTCCGGCTAACGTTTGCCACCACGTTTTCGGGCCCCGGCTTTGACGAGCGTCCAGGGCGGCCACTCCAACTTAGAATATTTTCAGGGCGCCACAATCCGCCCGTTACCTGGCAAGCCAAACACTGTTTGAACGAGAAGGAAGACAAAAGAATGTACATCTCACTGACGACGACACCATTAGCGATAGAACAGAAACTCGTATTTGACGACTATGGGAAACGAAAGCGGGGCAGAGGGCAGCTTCTGATTTTCGCATCTCGCCTCACCGCTGCAGACGCAAGAGGATCGGAACTGCTCTTGATCGCCGGCGGCGACGGCATCGTAACTCGAGGTGGCGATAAGACAGGCTGACGCTGCAGCAGTGCTGCCTCATCCAATCTGGCGATATCGCCGGATTACTCGTCATAGGTGGCCGCGCTGAGGTCGAGACACGCGATAACGTAGATTGCAGAGAGAAACGTTATATTTTGTGACTTTTTCTGTCATAACTTCCGCACATAAATGCGGCGACTTGGAAAAAGTTCTCTTGCATTGAAGACACGAAGTGAGCGTAAGCTGCTGTTCAAAACTGACGAAGGGGAACAGTGCTAGACATATAGGACTGGTTTCCTATCATAAGGTTTACTCTGGCATGTGGTTGTGGAAACAGCGGGAATGAACTATCGTTTAAGAAACCCTTCTTCGCCCCTAGCTAAAATACAGGCTCAACCATGTAACCTCCCCCTCACTTATCGACCTTAATGACAGTAAAAATTAAACCACGTGTACCTAATGGAAATTTAGGAAAAGCATTCGTCACCGAAGTTATTCTGTCGACAAAGAGGGAGGAACGGGTACATCTAAATGAACGGAAAAATGCAAATGAAACTGGTGGAAATTCATTTTGAAAAGGAGTAAAGCTAATAAAGAGAGTAAATATTAACAATTAAGTGGCGTTAGTTAGATATTTGAGATTACGGGAAAATTACGCTCGCCAGTACTATGGACAACTACTATAACAACTGAAAAAGAAAGGTTATTGCACATATAATTAACACTAAAAGCGTGGCAACTGAATGTTGACACATATTGTGTGAATACTGAATGTTTGTCAGAACTAACAAATTTCGCTACACTCTGACGTAATTTAGCAAAAGAATTAATAAAACCGGAAAACTGAAAGTTAATTTAGTGAGTGAAATTAATAGTGACCTTTGTTTATGAAGCACTACGAAATTCAATAAAATAAGGTTAGTCTTGGGCTACCTCAACAATCATTTCAAAAGCAACTTTAATCTACGCAATTTAGAAATAAGAGATTTAACTTTGAACTTGAATTAAATGATTCTGAACAATTAACAATAGTAAAATTTAGTATGTACCAAGCTGAGCGGCAGTCACAGGTAAGCTAAAATATGGTAACAAAATGCGCACTCTTAATTTGTTCTTGTGTAATGTAAATATTGTAACTGAACTTTGAAATTGAAGCAAGGAAATCGAATGATATTACTTTAATGCTGGCGTTTGAATTTCAGCGACACTTGAGTTCATTTCGGAAAAGGAAGGGACCTTGCTTGGTAGTGCAATTGGGACAATGAGCAAAAAAGGTTCATGCTAAGTTGCTGTAGTTTAGTGTTGCTAATGGAATAGTTTGAAAAGCTGAGGTCTGCCATACAGTTCTAAAACTTTACGTTCTTCCAGTCTTCCTTGTTGGTTGATTGAAGGTTTGAAGTCGTCGATCTAGGAGGGGACGATAATCACTCATTGTCGGCCGCAGCTATTGCAGAAGCTGGATGTTGGCGCGCCTTCTTCTCGACACGGTCACCAGGCGAAACGGGCTCTTGATGTGTGACTGCTAATGTTTCTCGTCCGCGACGCCGTGCCAGAAACTATCATAGCAAGTCGAGCGCAATTACATGCTGCCAAACCCCGGAAGCGCGGCAACTCCCCGGAGCGTTACACAACACACCTGCTCCACCGCCCTACTCCATCCTGACTCTGCTCTGCCCGAGCTCCATGACACAACTACCAAAGATCCTATGGTTCTCCACACGACCCATCGATGTAATCGTTCGATAGTGTAGTTTTCACTAAGCCAGACCGAGTGTAAAAATACAAACAATATTTACGAAACAAACCAATTATACATTGGCTGATATATATATATATATATATATATATATATATATATATATATATATATATATATATATATTAAAACAATTACAATATATAAAGACACAGAAATGTCATATCTTCAGGTAACAAAATAAGGTAAAAATTTATAGTACAATAGACGGAAATCGGAGGATATACATTTCCGGCGTTGCAACCAGAACTTCGGCAAACATTTAAAGGTTGTTCTGGGTTGATTTCTCAGTATTTTGATATAACGAACGAATGGTCTCCGTCGGCTCGTTACAGAGTTAATTGCAGTTCGTTTGGTTTGATGCCTCCATTAGCTTTGTATTTGTATTGCAATAAGGAGGGTGGACGACAGTGCAGTATGCGCTACGTGTCATGTTCCCTTCCGCTCACTGTACCTATCGTTGGCAACAGTAATGTCGTATTTAGGTCGTTGTCCTCAAATTTGTATTCAGTTCCAACGTTTTGGTTTCTGACAAAGTTAGTTGTGTGTTAACAGTGATACACTGCACTGCGATGCATATGCTTACTGATGAAGCGTTTTCTCATACGCAACTCGTGTATACGATGGAGTGTGGAAGAGTAATACCTCCAAATATTTATTTGAAAACTATTAAAGGTTTTAAATTAAAGCACTCCGTCTTCAGGCCACGAGTGGCCTACCGGGACCATCAGACCGCCATGTCATCGTCAGAGGAGGATTCAGATAGGAGGGGTGTGGGTTCAGCACACTGCTCTCCTGGTCGTTCTAAACATTCATGGTGGTGTCTGTTTGTTCTATATCGTGTCTCCCTACCACTTTCGCGTAACGACGCTCTGAGCGTGTTTTTTAGGGAATTGACTAGTTTGAACCTGGGACCTGTTGCTGGTAAGGAGACGCCAGACCACACATGACATGTAGAATTCAGAAGAGTTCAGTGAGACTAGCGATGATATAAACATATACTTAATGATCTCAGCGTCAGCTCCACTGCACTCCCTGTAAAAGAATCTGAATAGTAACTAAATTTAGTGGAAAGGGTTCAAGGCTTTCCTATTTTTAGTTAGCTGGTAAAATAACGTCGAAAAAGCAGTTAAGTTTACCACTGGAAAGTTTATTCTACTCACAAAACATTGTTTATAAATTGCACTATTGATAAAAGGAAGTGTTTTAATACAGGATAGTAAAAACCAGGTGCGTTCAACAAAAATGTGAAAGAATATTCCGTGAATGGGTTTCCAAGTTCTACAATGGATCGAAGGATGACCTATGCCATATCACATCTATAATCTAGGTTTAAATTAAGTTTCACAAAAGAGAAAACTATCAAAATGGTCTACAGTGACCCTAAATTATCATTAATTACTTATCTAACTTGTCATAAATTACAGTGGCTGATGTGGCTTCTCAATAACTATATAACAGAGAAATCATCGCGTTTCAGATTTTTTACTTCAAGTGGCAAATGTGAACACCATGAACTTTAATTTACGATCGACACTAGTATTACGCAAAAAGGGGGTGCAACAGATGAGACTTCTGCAGTTCTGAGTGAAGCCTTATGCGCTCAAAATTGCGGCATCGCGTGCGTTCATTACCTTGTCGGTGTTTAGGCAGCGTCAGGGCAGCGGCGGGCAGCACAGCTCCGCTCACCTCGATATCTCGGAAGCAACTCTCCCCTAACTTCTCCTTACTACAATTTTCCGAAGTTGGTTTAAAAAAACTATCTGGCTGTGTTTTCATCTGACCAATCAGCCTTAAGCTCCACCTACAAAAATTCTGTCTATGTAATGAGAAACGTTATACTTTTCGTGGTGGGTTAATGTTTTTAAAGTTTGCAACGTAACAGAGATGCGAAAAAGTCTCACGCTAAAACCTGCAGCTGGTGTGGTCCTTTTAGCGTTATCGTAAGATCTATACTGTTCTTCTGGAGGGCTCTATCTTTTAACATGGGCTGGGGGGTGGTCCTAATGTAACAGAGACGCGAAAAAGTCTCACGCTAAAACTTGCAGGTGGTAGTGGCCCTTTTTATGTTATCGTAAGATCTATACTGTTTTTCTGGAGGACTCTAGCTTTTCACATGGGCTGGGGGGGGGGCGGGGGGGGGGGGGGGTGATCCTTGACATAACAGACACGCAAAAAAGTCTCACGCTAAAACTTGCGGATTGTGTGGCCCTAGTGGTTAGCTGGCGACGTGGGTGTCCAGTCCGTCCCTTATCGTAGGGCCTTCTAGCGTAACACGGTTCTGCTCTCGGCTTCTGTCCTCATTTCTCCCCTCGGAACTGCGTCTGCCTCATGGTGGGAAGGTATGACATGCATTTAGGCATTCTTGTGTTAGTCTGTGGTATTCCATTTGCTCACTCGTTACTCGTATTACTTTGGTTAATTTAATGTCACGATTTATTCGGAGCTATGTGACATACTACTGGATTTGCTTATCATGTCAGGGTTTTCATGGAAGATGTTGGATTTGCCTGACACCTTACATCGTTACGATGTTATTCTTGACCGAAGCCGCTACCATTCGGTCGAGCAGCTCCCCAATTGGCATCACGAGGCTGAGTGCACCCCGAAAAACGGCAACAGCGCATGGCGGCTGGATGGGCACCCATCCATGTGCCGGCCACACTTAACAGTGCTTAACTTCGGTGATCTCACAGGAACCGGTGTACCCACTGCGGATAGGCCGTTGCCTTTGAAATGAAACAAACATTATTAACATTCCACATCCTTATTATTGATATCTATATATTTATTTCTCCACATAGTCGCCCTGGCGACGAACAAACTTCCCCCAATGGGAGACCACATTGTTGATATTATCACTGTAGAAGGTTTGGCTTTGTCGACGGAGCTTCAGTCTCACCTCTGCTTGCACCGCTTCATCACAATCAAAGTGAAGTCCTCGAACGTATCCCTTAAGTAATGGAAACAGATGAAAATAGGATGGGGCCAAGCTAGGACGGTGTGGAGCACGATCGATGACAGTGAAGACAGTGATGTGGCAGCACTTGTGAGTGGTCTGGTGGTGTCCTGCTGAAGGGGAGGTTGTACCACGTTTGGAGGAACTCTTAGAATTCGTGCTATCAGTTTCCTGAGGATCTCGCAGTACCTTGTAGAGGTTATGATGGTGCGCTTAGGTATGAATTCCAGGTGAAACGCATCTTGAACATCCCAGAACACTGACAGCATGACTTTGCCTGCTAATGGCTTGTCTTCAACTTTTTTCTCTCGTCGTTGATCCTATGTTATCGAACTCAAATGATGCTCTGTTATTTTCGGTGTCAAAATGGTGAACCCAGCTTTAAACACCTGTTACCCTCCACCCCCATGCTGATAATGTAGGTGAAACTGCGGAGAGCTCTCTTTCTTGTCAGAGTGAGAATTCGAAGTACCGACCATGCACGCAGTTTCCTGTGTCGCAGCTCTGCAACAGCAAACCCTCTAATGGAATGGCACACTTCCCTGAGAGCTGTGAATGTGTTATCCGACTATTATACTCTGATGAGCTCACCAACCCGATACCGGCGAGTCTCATCGGTTGCTGTACACGGTAGACGACTGAGTTCTGTCACACATGTGAAGGATAGCACCACTATTTCTTATATTACGAGCGCCAACAATCCACCTTCGTACATAACCGATATCAAAACCATCACTGCCGTACACAGCCTTCGTTCTTCTACCGATTTAGATTGGAGGCACGCTCCTGTGGCTGGAAACTTGATTACAGGATTCTGTTTCTCACGCACCATCATACAGTCACGCAAAAGAGAATCACATCACCAAGAAGGGGATGTACGAGATAAACGATATTTGGTAGGCACGTTTCTACATACGAAAGATGACGTCTTATGAAATTTGGTGCCACCTAGATAAGAGTGAAGATAGTGGCGCCATTCCGAGGATGGAAATAAGATTTGCTCTGAATACGCGCTGTAACGGTAATGAGTGTTTGTTACCTTTCAGATTCGACGTTGATGTTGGTGAAGAATGTGTTTAAGACAACGAAGACGCCATTGTCAACAGCTCATTGAGTTTGAACGAGGTCGTGTAATAAGGCTACGAGAAGCTGGATGTTACTTCATTGATACTGCAGAAACACTTGCCAGGAGCGTAGCTATTAAACGCGACTGCTGGCAACGGTAGTCACGGGAAGGTTCTATAGCAAGAAGACCGAGCTCTGGACGGCCACGTGGCTTTACCGAGAGAAAGACCACCGTGTTTGGGGCAGGACTGTGGCGCATCGTACTGCGTCTGCAGCGGTAATTTGAGCAGCAGGTGGCACGACAGTGACACAATGAACGGTTAAAAATCCCTTCCTTCAAGGACATCTCTGACGCATACGCCCTATTACGTACATTACCCTGAACCCAAGTCACCACCATCTACGATTCAGCGGTGCGGAGTTCATTGGAGGGTGGAGTGGAGCTCTGTTGTGTCTTCAAGTGAAAGCTGGTCCTGCCTTGCCACCACTCATGACCGAGTGTTTGTTAGGAGGAGGCTAAGTGAGTACCTGCAGCCAACTTGTACACGACAGCAAGAGCCCTCTCGTGGTTATCCGACTCACCCTGACAGCAGATTTGTACCTCAATTTGCTGATTCATCCTGTTTTAGTGCCATTCATGAACAGCTTTCCAGGCGGTGTTTTCCTGCAAGATAACGCTCGCCCACACACCGCTGCTGCAGACCAACGTACTCTAAAGAGTGTCGTGATGCTGCGTTGGCTCGATCGCCAGATCTGTCTGCAATCGAGCGTATGTGGAACACCATCGAACGACAACTTCAGCCTCATCCATACAGCGTTAACTGTCTCCGTATCAACCGACGTCGTGCAACACGCATCGAACTGCATTTCACAACCTGACATCCGGCACCTACACGATACAGTACATTTACGTTTGCTTGCCTGCATTCAGTATTCCGCAGTTACACGTGTTATTAATGGACCAGCATTTCACATTTACAATGGATTACCTCGTGCTTACATAACACGTGATTTCCCTAAATCGTTTCAGGCAAATGCCGGGATGGTTCCTTTGAAAGGGCACGACCGATTTCCTTCCCCATCCTTCCCTAACCCGAGCTTGTGCTCCATCTCTAATGACCTCGTTATCGACGGGACGTTAAACAACCCTAACCTAACCTTTCATAACTTGTGATCTTGTAGCATTAATCACTTAAATATGTTACCTACACAAATGTATGCCAGAAATTTCATTACTTTGCCCTACTTGTTTCTGTGTGATATTTTTTCGTCAGCGTACTTGCGTTTCACATCACCATGTGACGAACTACAGTTCGCAGCCCTCTAGAGGCAGAGCGTTGCAACTTTCGTCAGCGAAACGGGAAAGTCAACCGATATTGAGAAGTGAATAAAAAATTCGGACACATTACTTTTCAGCATGCCTTCATAGATTCACTGAATCAATGGTAGAGTGGCATGCTAATCTGAAGTGTTCCCGCACCACAGTACTTTTGGATCTGAGGGTTGTTTTATTGCTCTGTGTTTTGTGTTGCACGTTTTGGCGAGTGTTTATTACTGGGTATCTCACTGCCGTGCAGAGATTTTCACAGAAAGAAAGGCAACAATTAATCGTAATTACATTATTTCTAACCAACAATCGGAGACCTGCGGAAGTTCATCAACAGAGTTGTAGGTCAACCAGTAGATAATATTTTCTCATGGTGCTGTGTAATACCCAGTGAGGTCAAGATTCTAACATAATTATTTAATGACAATTTAAGAACACTTAATTAAGTTGAAGTGCAATATGCTGTTTACCGAATGAGTTATTGTTAATTAATGACATAATTGTTCATAAACTGTTTCTCTCTATTCTCGAATCAGGTGAGACTCAGATATCACACAACGTTGTTTTAATTTTGATACCACTCCTGTCAATTTATAATTATTAATTTTGACCAAGATGGGGTGACCTTTAGACCAGCTCCTCTATATGACGGATTACACTATGAGTACAAAGATGCCTGTTCTGGGAGGCAATTGACGGTTACGGGCAACCAGGTAAAGGCAACCTGCAGAGTTCCCTCAGAGCTCGGTTACTATAGTCGAAAGACGGCCGCTTGGTTGCGAGCGCGTTTGATGCATCGCGGAGCAGCGCAGTGCCTAAGTCATTTGCTGATTCGCACACAGTCAGAACTCGCATCTGTCTGCAAGGGCAACCTGTCTTTGCCACAACGAGCAATGCAGGTATCTCTTGCTGTGAGGCCTAACCTTTGACCGCAGCCGGCCAATGAGAGTGAACCATTCCTTTGAATCCATCTTGCTTTTCAAATACAAAGGTACTCTGGCCTCGTTCCTTGTTACACGCAGCATGCAGTAGCAATCAGTATTCAGATAACTGTCTCGTGTTTCATTTGGACACGGCGACCAGCAACCTTCGGTGTAGTGGTGAGGCTGCCTCATGTAGTGAAGATTTCACTTGGACTCATGTGATTAGAATCATTAACAGCATTCAGGTGTTGTATAATCGCATCCTTTTCACGCTGTCTTTCGTTTGCGGACTCGCCAAACGGAATACTGGGTCTTCCTTCCCATTTTCAGTTTGTTCAGGGCATGTGGTGAACACAATCCGTTTCTTTGCTAAGCATCTGGAGGTTCAAGTAGTTTACAAATAGCTTCTTACACTCGCGAGTACGTTTATTGACCATCTATTACGTTACTTTTAGTAATTTTTTTTATTTAATGATCGGAAGGGATTTGCATTTTTGACTTCATTTTTTCTATAGCCATCTGATCAACTGGTATGTTACATGTATTTCGAATACGTGAATTCATTATCTTACATCGTTTTCTTCGATCCACCAATTCAGCTGTTCCTGTTGTTCTCTTCAGTCCGAAGACTGTCATTTGTCATACGATCTGTCCACCCAAGCTTCAGCATTATTCTGCAACAAGATACTTCAAAAGATTCTAAAATACCTACAGCAAAGACTTGTTAATGTTTAAATTTACAGGATGGCTATAAGTAAGCTTTCGCTACTTCAGAAGAGTCCTGTCAAAAACGAGTGATCGCAGGGCAATGGAACTTTGTGGAAACATTTTTAAGGACATGCATAAGAGAAATAACTAATAAATCATGGAAAGAAATACATTTTAATTTCCAAATTTGAGGACACCTTTAGTTATCTGCACACCAGGTTCACGTTCCAGGTTACAACCGTTCCTTAATGTGACGACCGTGTGCATCCACGACAGCCGGGAACAACACTACAGACACCATTTCGCAGCCGTTCTTAGCAATTTCAGAACGGTGGACCATGGAGTGTTGAGCTGTAATAAAACAGATCGTGCAGTACTTCGAGATCGCACACTGCATCCAGCATTCGCAGCCATGGCAACAGTAGCTTCTATAATTTTTCGCGCAATTGACCATCTGCCTCTCCCAGAAGCAGTTCCCAAATTGCTAGTTACTTCGAACTTCCAAATGATGTTGAACTCCGTGCGCAAAGAGGACCTCTCTGTATTACTTTTACGAGTCGATACTCGTCAAGAGCAGCAGTGCCATTGCTGTCTTGATAAAATAGCTTTACGAGTAAGACCCTGCTCATCTTGTGAAGACTCATGTTGACTGTCTGCACGAATAATACAGACCGGCTCGGCCGTTGTGGCCGAGCGCTTCTAGGCACTTCAGTCCGGAACCGCGCTGCTGCTACGGTCGCAGGTTCTAATCCTGCCTCGAGCATGGATGTGTGTGATGTCCTTAGGTTAGTTAAGTGTAAGTAGTTCTAATTACTAGAGGACTGATGGACTCAGATGTTCAGCCCCATAGTGCTCAGAGCCATTTGAACCATTTAATACACACCGGTGCTTGTGTCCCAAACCTGTCGCCGTACCAGCACGGGTGCCTAACGGTTCAGTCATGACACTGATACTATTAAGTAAGCAAATAATACAGCGCAGAGTCTGATCATAATTCCTACTAAGTTGGGTAGCCATACGGCAAATAGTTTTCCGCCTACACTCGCTCAAGTAGTGAAAGTTGAAGTATGTTAGACGTTAACAAATTTCTCTTCTTCAGAAACCCTTTTTTTGATATTTCCAGTCTGCATTTTATATCTTACCTACTACGAATTCTGTAAGGTGTATTTTCCCTGCATGTTTGAATAATTAAGGTTGGTTTCTTGGCGAAGATGTTCTACACAATGACACTGCACTTTACTTAGGGGCCACACCGCATTTGTGTGCCACACTGGCATTTCTTTTTCGTAAAGACTTTTCATCAATTCAGGGAAGTTGGTGCTGATACAGTCGTCCGAGAGATCCTGCGACGACGTTCTGTCCTTTCAGGTTCCTGTGCAGTGTAGGTAAAAGGCAACAAAACATGGGTCCTTGCACAAAGCGCGACTGAAACGCACAGTTTCGTATACTTTGAGACTGTGTGGTATTTTGTTTACAGCTTATGCTCGTGGTCGGTATGTTTTTCTTGCTTTTTTCTTGCGCTTTGTGAAAGGTTTCCTACCCCCTATTCCTATTTCAGAGTCACACAGCAATATCAGTGGGCCAGTTCATTACCTAGGAGTATTTTTCAGTGCTCAAATCATGTTCGTAACGGAGTATGGGCACTCGGATATAGTTTTGTTTTGATAAAGCCCCGTAATTTGTAAAAGAGTCCTTTGTACTGGAGTAAGATCCCTAGTGTGTGATGATAAAAAGTAGCGCCAGCTACAATAGTAGGCAGTAGGACCCAGAAGGATCACTCAGATTCTCCGCCGTGAGTTTTCTGAAGGAACCAACACCAATCGCTAGTTTCTGATCACTGCCCATCACATCTTACATCATGTTATCTAAACGAAGCAGAATAATAGTGAGAGCCTGCGCTGTTTACCGATCGCGATTCGTCACTTACCTTTATAATTTACGCGATTGCAATATGAACCAAAGACACCCCCCCCCCCCCCCCCCCCAGCAAGTCTGTTTCTCTGCATCTGCATGCCTCATTACGCGTTGTCGTGAAATAGCCCTGACCACATCAAGTTTACTGTGGTGGTAGATACGGACGGTGTCTCGTTTGCCAAAAAGCTAAAGAGTGTCTTAGTCACAGTGTTTACCGAAAACCCATCCACAGCGACTCGTATCTGCATATCACCAGCTATTACCATGCAGCACAGAAATTCTCTGTTCTTAAGACTTTGGTACATCGAACGGATGCCGTTTGAGACGTTCAAAACCTGCCTTAGGTACAGAACACAGAGGGGACTGTGCTCACCCCTCCCATCATTCTCTCCCTTTTGCCTTCTTGAATCCTTTGGTCTTTTACAAGAATCTTTAAAGTTATAGTCTAAAGTGGGCTGTAACCTTTAGCATTGTTTTTAACCATTTATTTTATATTACCGACCTTGTATCAAAAACATGCTCTTGTCTAGGTGCTACACTCCTTAACGATGTTTATAATTATATATTTTTATGTATCAAATGTTTAACGATTTCTTCGTTGTTATGCCTCTCAAATAACGATGGTGTATGTCGCTATCTTTACATGCATACTATACGGTTGGTTCTTTGTAACACAGAATATAAACACTGGGATATGCAAGCAGCTTGTTAAACAAACAGTTCCACCACCTAGTTCGCTGACCATAGATTACATGGTACAGACTGTGATGTCTCTGTGACGATCTTTGACGATCATTTTACCTGTGTTTATGTTGACTGCTGCTTGAACACAGTGAAGCGAAATGTAAACCTGTAATTTGGTCGTCCATTTTATTTCACAGTCTTAAATCATGTGCCGCGGGGTGGCTTATGGGTCTAGGGCGCCTTGTCACGGTCCGTGCGGCTCCCCCCATCGGAGGTTCGAGTCCTCCCTCGGGCATGGGTGTGTGTGTTGTCCGCAGTGTAAGTCAGCTTAGGTTAGATTAAGCAGTGTGAAGGCTTGGGGACCGATGACCTCAGTAGTTTGGTCGCATAAGACCTTACCACAAATTTCCAAAATTTTCTTAAGTCATTCCAGGTAATTAACATATCACAAAAATGTTGTCACTTTTACTTACTATACATCACATTTCTATAACTGAAGATATCTATTTTAACGATGAAGTCTGACATTTGTGTGTGTCTGTGTGTTAATTCCTAAGGGACCAAACTGCTGAGGTCATCGGTCTCTAGACTTACACACTAATTAAACTATCTTATGCTAAGAACAACACACACACCCATGCCCGAGGGAGAACTCGAACCCCCGGCGCTACCACTTGTAGTACTTGGTAATGTTCTAAGGCTGAAATCTGGATCGTGTAATAAAGCGTAGCGTACAGTGAAGTGGCGGTTACATCTTTTGTAAGTGTTATACGACCGTGGCTCTCTCGCCGAGTGCATTGGACATCTTGAATAAATAATAAATGATAAAAATAAATCGAAGTACAGTTTTCGAGACATTGTCGTGCTGGAGTTTAAATTTGACGCAGTTTTCTAGAGAAGTTAGGCCTATAATAATAAATAATAATAATAATAACAATAAATGATATTAAATGATAATGAATGATAATAAATGACAGTGAATGATAATGAATGTTAATAAATGATAATGAATAATAATGATAAAAAATAAACAAAAGTAAGGTTTTGAAGCCATTATCGTGTTGGAATTTGAATTTGGAGGGAATTTTCTAGTGGAGGTAGGTCAATAATAATAAATAATAATAAATGATAATGAATGTTAATAAATGATAATCAATAATAATAAAGATAAGTACGGTTTTTGCATGCATTAACCTGTTGGAATTCAGAGTTGCCGCCATTTTTTCTTCTGTAGGCGTAGGTTAGTGGACTTAGCCCAATTGGGCTATTTCCCCGCCACCGCCGTCTTGAATGACATGCACTGTTGCCAAGTCTACAATCCGCCATCTTGGATGACGTCATCACCGCCATCTTGAATAAATTTGGTCACACTGCAGCATGCCTTGACACCCCCATTGTCCTCCTACTGTCTGCGTCTTTGACACACTAGACTTACATCTGGAGTTATGGTCTGGGGTTGCGATTTCATATGACGGTAGGTGTGCTGTCCAAGTTATCGCACGCACCCTGTCTGTAAATTTGTGCGTCAACTGGTCATTGAAGCTATTGTTCTCTCATTCATAAACAGCACTCTATGGAGTTTTTCCAACAGCATAACGTTTGCATATATACCACTGTTGTAATCTAGCATGCTCGATAGAGTGTCGATATGTGGCCTTGGCCAACGCGATCTGTCTCCAAACCAGTACTAATGGGACCGACAGACGCCATCCATAACTAGCATTAACCATCTCTTATTATTTATGTAGGCCAAGAACCAGAGCTAATCAACCACTGAACCACGCTGCATACCACATTTAATGTTCCCTACTCTGAATTTAATCTTAATCCTGTCACATCATTTACTAATGCCATCCTCTGTTTTCGGTTGTTATAGAGTAACTCAGTCCATTCAAGGGGAAGACCTTTACTACCATGCCACTTTAGTTTCTCAAACATAATTTTGTGACATGCACAATCAAAGACCTTGCCAAAATCACAGAAAATGGCAACAAGGTAAATTTCATTGTTTAGTTCTTACAGAATGGAGTTCGAGAGATCATATATTGTATTCTCAGTAGATAATCCTTTATATGTATTACATTATCTGGATTACTACGACGATGAGCATGAATTTCAAGGTCTTCTAAAATGTCAAAATCCCTGCCTTTGGGTTCCAAGTGTAAAATACTTACACTACTCTCAATTGGGTCTTACCAGTGACCAGTTTCCCTCACGTGATACACCAGATTACGGCCATTACTTAGATAATAGTAATCCCTGGATCTTTTTTAAAATTCCCTCCCGTTCGGTCTATGTAAATATCGTCACAGGTTACACCTCTAATATTATAGACACCAGCTGAGTTTATCTAATTTTTCATCCGAACTACGACACAGAGAAAAACAAGTTTTTTTTTCTTTGTGTGGAACCCAACTGCAATTTAGTCTTTCTAAAGTCGTTAGCAATTTTGTCGCACCAGGAATCAAAATATGGCATGATGATATCTGTTTCTCTGGTGTATTAAAAATCTTTTGATTCAAATATCGATTTGTTTCTTCTGCAAACTCGTTTCCTAAACCAACCTGTATTATCGTATTAATTTCATAGTTAACTGTAGTACTGTCGAGTCCTAATTTCGCCACGCTTTAGAACACTGAAGAAAAATACGCACGTTTATGTCCAACTGGGCGACGTGGTTCAACCATGATAGTAAGATTTGTTGTAGTTAGCTTATGATAAATATCTGTATTCAGTTTTGAACTAGCCATTGAAGTTCATAGATCGAGAAAGTTCAATGAGCGACATTTTCAAATTCAATCGGACATTGTACTTTTTCATGCATACAAATAAAGGTTTGTTCTAAAGCCTGAACTTCGTCATAATTACCCAGATAAACAATGGATGTATTATCAGCATACCTGTGGTAAAGGAGAATTTGTTTGCACGGGTCTTTGTGAGCAACAAAAAATGTATTCTCTATATAATTAACAAAAGGTGTGGAAGAATGCCATGTAGGCTAGAGCCGATAGTGGACCCATTTTTCTGGAGCTATGAATTTTGACTGAATGTAAAGTAGTTGCTAGAAAGAGACAGTCGTGTAAGCTCAGTTAATTCTACTCCATTGGGTGAACTCAATTTTTCCAACTTTCAAAAAAAATTTTAGGTCAATATCCAAAGATTCTTCTTTGCGAATATTAGGTAAACATTGTTGATATCGAATGAAGCAAACACTGCACCACTTCGAAATTCTAAACTTTTTAAAAATGTACACCATCATTTACGAAATGATCATTAATGTTCGTTCTATCGTGTGGAGAAGTTAGGACGGGATTGTGTTACAATTAAAAAAGAAATTAATACGATAGTACAAGCTGGTTTAGCTAAGGGGTTTGCAGAAGAAACAATTCGAGGTGCGGCTGAAAACGTTATAAATAAGGCAACGAAGCAGTCATCTCCTTGCCATATTTTGACCCCTGGTGTGAGAAAATTACTAACGTCTTTAGAAAGGCTAAAGTACAGTTGGGTTCCGTACAAAGATAAAACTTGTTTTTTTCTGTGCCGTGGTTCGGAGGAAAAATCTGATAAATTCAGTGATGCAGGCATCTATGGAATTAGAGGCGGATCCTGTAACAATATTTACGTAGGCCAGGATTCAGGGAGCACAATTATGCAAGTAATGGCAGTACTCTGCGATGTCTCTTGAGGAAAAATGGCAACCCTTAGGTACAATTGAGAAGAGTTTAAGCATTTTACATTTGGAACCCAAAGGCACGAATCTGGGTATTTTAGAAGACCTGATGATTTTTCTAGTCGTATGCCGCTTCGTGTTAGGTATGTGGTTTAAAGCACTGTCTACTTGCGATCGTTAACGGTGAACCTGTCTGTCATCAGAGGACTTCCATCTCATGTGTGATGAAAGTTGACACATTGCTCTAAACGCACGTTGGTTTACGCGATCCCCACCCTGTCACATGCTTGGTTTAAAATCGGGACTTCAGCGTCATAACTAAGTTAGCTGTGGGTATTTGTGAGGGGCTATAATCATTGTGTACACACTTACCCAACAAACGGGTGTTTACAGAGTTGGTCTCCTGGACTCTACAACAATACTTTACACATGATACATTGGATGATTAACTTAAAAATGTGTCGAACTACGTTGTGTATAAATATTGCTCCGTTCTTGTTCCTGTTAACTGTATGCTATTAAATTAAGGCACTTTGAGATCTGTTACTATAGATCGATATGGTGTGTTAAGCTCCAAGACTTGGTTACATTTCGAGAAATGTGGTGCACTTGGAAGGGTTAGGATTAGGAAAGCTCTATTCAGCCAAGAGAGGTGGAGTGTAGCTGTATTCGTCTGCTGGGTTGAGGAAGAATTGGGTAACGATGTTGCGGGGTAGGTTGGTCAATGCCGAGGTGAGACGGTCTTTTAACGTAAGAGGACTAGATAGCTCTGTGACCGCCATACGCAGAGAGATTTATCGAGTACTATGCGTGAGGTCTTAGAAATATGTATAGCGTTGTCTGGTATAATTTGATCGTCTTTATGTGTTCGAGAATTAAGTGTGAATGGACGTGCTGAGCAGTCATCTATGAATGTTCGCAATGATACTTGCAAAGTAGAGGATGTATGGTTTAGCTATGACACTGAAATTAAGAAAACAATCTGTCACGTGATTGGCCAGTTTTGGATTTACTGTAAAATTTTTCGTGATATCAGCTGTGAAGATAATATTACAGTAGATTGGTGGTGTCTTATCCATCGCGTCTATGCATTGGGCACGACGTAAAGATTGACTGACAATGCTTGATTGAGTTGGAGGACAAATTTTGGTTGATGCACCGCAACTTCCGGGGTTGCTAGCACCGAAAACGTTGGTCCCGTGTGCAAAAATGAGCAATCACTAGAAATGGAACACAGAGTTATAAACTATTCGGTCACTGCGACATACGAGGTTAAATGTAGAGGTGGTCAATCAGTTTCGAGGGTAGTCGCTACAACGCCACCAGGCACTTCTAGTTTCCTTGTGTTGTGGCTGTCCTTTATTTAAAATCATTCAATGTTATGCTAACGACTGTAAGAATATGATTTACAAGGTGCGAGGTATAGTTTCCTGTGTGAGGCCAAGCATCAGTCCGTGTTAACGTCTTTAGAATCAGACACTGACTTCGAAGTTGCGGTACAAAGACAAAATGCTCGGCAGTGTGCAAAAGCATGTTACAAAACACTGTTTGAACAAGGGCCAGAGGCAGCTTCTCATTCACTTAGAGTATCTGTAATCAAACTTTAAAAGGGTCTCTGCCGCCCGTGTATATTTAATATGATCTTGTTCATACAGGCATCTGTAGTTTGTGGTGTCGGCGAGCTGTTAGGAATTCTTGGACGGTCGCACTCTGAGTTATTCGGGAAAGAGTACCGTGAATCCCGTTTGTCCGCGATGGAGGTGGATCGCATTGGTACCTTCGGGACTTTTTCACTGTTTGATGGTAGAGGATGAAGCTGATAGGGTGTTGAGGATATGTTGTACTTGTACCTAGTTTGAGGCGTACAACATTGCACGCATTTCTGACGAATGGTCAAAACAAGGTCCTGTTGTAGTAACTGAGATAGTTTTGTTTATAGACAGGTTGCAGAAGGTAGGAGATATGTCTTTCTCCTACTTAAAATGCAGAGATCAGATGGGTGAAGATAAATGGATACTCATCTATGCGTAGAAAGGGAGAATGCTTTTTTATTATTAAGTGAGTTTTGGCAGGATTGAATATGGTTTTATATATGGGAATGTTTAAGATTTGTGAGTGGAAATTGTCAGCGAAGGGTGAATGACGTCGGGTTCGTTGCTGGGGGAGACACTGTTTACATGTCTGTTGGAGATGCAAGGAGGAGATAGAGATCTGCGTTATTCAGAAATCCATTTGTGCACTGTAAGTCGTTAGACAAAAGCTGGAGAGCAGATATAGGGAGAGGCCACTTCAGCATCCTGGTCCTGGGGGTGAGTGGAGGGCTGTTTAGATGGACAGCTATGTGGCTTTGACATGCCGCTGGCGGCGCTCGAACACACGCTTTGTAAGGTGCGATGGGATTAGGTTGAGCATTTAGTACTTGTTTCGGTGGTTATTGGATTAAGAACAGTAATATTGAAGGTCATGTCCTCAGTGGACCGCTGTGTACTTGAGTAAGTGTGTTTACGTATTTGAAGATATATTTCGCAATTGGTGATGTTAAGTTGATGGCGCAATTTAGCTACCACTGTAAAAAAAATAGCTGTCTGCTGCTGCAAGAAAGAAAGAAAGGGGTGACCTTGCCCCCAGACCTGATAGAAGAGTTATCAGATAAGAGCAAGTGATAGTTGAATGATGCAATGGGTTTGAATATGGGAGTCTCTAAATGGTGGGGCGAGATTTTTTTATGTGAAAATTTGTGCAATCTATAGATAGTGATATTCGATCACTAGTGACAAAAGTTAAGAGCGGAAAAATAGGTACAAATCGAGCTCTGGCAGAATGTTGCGGCAATGGTAATAATATTTAATTCATGGTAGAGGTGATAAATATGGACCAGGCTTCGAATATTGGTGTGAGTGTTGTATGTGCTTGATGCTCTGTATAACAGTTTGTCTCTTTAATTGCGTTTGGTATTTCTGGGTGTGTGTAAAATTAATTTTACTGTTGAAAGTGCGAGAAAGATGACTGATGTTTAGGTAGAAGACCGCTTCTTCATTGGAAGAATCCTAAGGAAATGCAATCCGAAAACAAAGGAAGTAGGTTACAGTATGAATGTTCGCCCACTGCTTGAATACTGCTCAATAGTGTGGGATCCGTACCAGATAGGGTTGATATAAGAGATAGAGAAGATCCAACGGAGAGCAGCGCGCTTCGTTACAGGATCATTTAGTAATCGCGAAAGCGTTACGGTGATGATAGATAAACTCCAGTGGAAGACTCTGCAGGTGAGACGCTCAATAGCTCGGTACGGGCTTTTGTTAAAGTTTCGAGAACATACCTTCACCGAAGAGTCAAGTAGTATATTGCTCCCTCCTACGTATATCTCGCGAAGAGACCTTGAGGATAAAATCAGAGAGATTAGAGCCCACACAGAAGCATACCGACAATCCTTCACTCCACGAACAATACGAGATTGGAATAGAAGGGAGAACCGATAGAGGTACTCAAGGTACCCTCCGCCATACACCGTCAGGTGGCTTGCGGAGTATGGATGTAGATGTAGATAGAGGCTTCGTTTGTATTTCGAAAAGAGGGGATGAGAATGGTAATTTGATTGATGGACTTGGTTTGTGGGTTGACATATGAGGGTCAAGATAGTGTTGAGGACGTTTGCGTATGTTGATGGTGAGACGGGTGTGAGGTTAGGTGTGGAGGGTGTGTAAGTAAGATTTTTTTTAATGTTGTGAAGTAAGAATAATATTGAGAAGGTTTTAGATGGCTGGTCACTCGACGAGTCGGGAGCAGGGATGTGCAGTTATGTTTAGTTAAAGGACCCTATAATGTCGTGTCAGTAGCAGTGTGCTACAGTGCCATAGGAGGTAAAGACATGTGCTGTTATGATGTGTCTAGGTTAAGGAGGTTGCGCTTTCGAATTATGCTACGTTGATATGAAGTTGACTTTCACCCCCGTTCGGTGGTCACAGCTCGGAATTGTGACTGATCGCGGTCCTGGATGGACGTATGTGTGTGCTTTGACCACTGACGAGCGCACTGACCGCGCCAACACACGCTTGCGGAAGCCGAGCAGTGGCTGTGTGAGGTCTGAAGTCAGTCGTATGGGTGACTTCAAGATCCTGTGGGCAGGGTGCAGAGTGGGGGTACCTGCGCACGTCTGCTGAGTTATTTTGCGACTGGATCTACAGGCTCTGCTATGCGTTATTAGGATAGTTTACTAGTACTGAGCGTATCTACACATCTGTGTGAGGAATTACACTCCTGGAACCTGAAATAAGAACACTGTGAATTCATTGTCCCAGGAAGGGGAAACTTTATTGACACATTCGTGGGGTCAGATACATCACATGATCACACTGACAGAACCACAGGCACATAGACACAGGCAATGTCGGCACTAGTACAGTGTATATCCACCTTTCGCAGCAATGCAGGCTGCTATTCTCCCATGGAGACGATCGTAGAGATGCTGGGTGTAGTCCTGTGGAAGGGCTTGCCATGCCATTTCCACCTGGCGCCTCAGTTGGACCAGCGTTCGTGCTGGCCGTGCAGACCGCGTAAGACGACGCTTCATCCAGTCCCAAACATGCTCAATGGGGGACAGATCCGGAGATCTTGCTGGCCAGGGTAGTTGACTTACACCTTCTAGAGCACGTTGGGTGACACGGGATACATGCAGACGTGCATTGTCCTGTTGGAACAGCAAGTTCCCTTGCCGGTCTAGGAATGGTAGAACGATGGGTTCGATGACGGTTTGGATGTTCCGTGCACTATTCAGTGTCCCCTCGACGATCACCAGAGGTGTACGGCCAGTGTAGGAGAACGCTCCCCACACCATGATGCCGGGTGTTGGCCCTGTGTGCCTCGGTCGTATGCAGTCCTGATTGTGGCGCTCACCTGCACGGCCCCAAACACGCATACGACCATCATTGGCACCAAGGCAGAAGCGACTCTCATCGCTGAAGACGACACGTCTCCATTCGTCCCTCCATTCACGCCTGTCGCGACACCACTGGAGGCGGGCTGCACGATGTTGGGGCGTGAGCGGAAGACGGCCTAACGGTGTGCGGGACCGTAGCCCAGCTTCATGGAGACGGTTGCGAATGGTCCTCGCCGATACCTCAGGAGCAACAGTGTCCCTAATTTGCTGGGAAGTGGCGGTGCGGTCCCCTACGGCACTGTGTAGGATCCTACGGTCTTGGCGTGCATCCGTGCGTCGCTGCAGTCCGGTCCCAGGTCGACGGGCACGTGCACCTTCCGCCGACCACTGGTGACAACATCGATGTACTGTGGAGACCTCACACCCCACGTGTTGAGCAATTCGGCGGTACGTCCAACCGGCCTCCCGCATGCCCACTATACGCCCTCGCTCAAAGTCCGTCAACTGCACATACGGTTAACGTCCACACTGTCGCGGCATGCTACCAGTGTTAAAGACTGCGATGGAGCTCCGTATGCCACGGCAAACTGGCTGACACTGACGGCGGCGGTGCACAAATGCTGCGCAGCTAGCGCCATTCGACGGCCAACACCGAGGTTCCTGGTGTGTCTGCTGTGCCGTGCGTGTGATCATTGCTTGTACAGGCCTCTCGCAGAGTCCGGAGCAAGTATGGTGGGTCTGACACACCGGTGTCAATGTGTTCTTTTTTCCATTTCCAGGAGTGTATTTAGTAGCAGTTTGCTATAGTGTGTACTGAATTTATGATTGGTTGCTTGTCTGTGGGCTGTGAAACATGGCCCAGTGCACATCTGGATGGGTGTTTTGTGATAGTGTGATAGTGGTTAAATAGAGTTTTCTGATAGATTACACGCGCCTGCACCGCACATCAGAGTGATTGGTTTTCTGTCACCATCTCGGTTGCATGTGAGATGTGAGTAGTAAATGTTTTCCCGGCCGCGTTAATCGTGTGTGTCCACGAGCTATGAGCTATTCTGAGAATAGATGTGAAGGCAGGTCCAGACCTGAGACGCCGGCCGTATACATGAGAAGAACACTGCAGCTTCCACATGTGTCAGGGGAGAGTACCTTTTCTGATCAGCTGTCACGAGCGCTCGGAACCTGAACGTGAGTGGAGGCTCTTGAACGCCCTCCTCCAGTCGACCGCATGCGAGCGTGTGGACTGGGTCTTCCTGGGAGCGTAAGCTATGGCGCATAGGCGATATCAATTTCTTCGGTGTTAGGTGCGAATGCGACTGTGTTGAGGTCATGTTTATGGGAGGCCGAAGAGAGACTTTTGTTCGGTTTGCCAGCTGGGGGTGTTTGGGTGCGTCTCTTGCACTATGTTGCGAGCATGTCTGTGCACTGTGCTGTGCATTATTTGGATAGTTTAAGAGTACAGAGCTCGTCTGCTGATATTGTGTACTGCATTATTTAAGAGCTGTTTTCTATTGTGTGGTGAAATTAGGAGGTGTTTGCGTGTATGTGGCCTGTGTCAGATTACCACAGTCGGATCAGTGCGGGTGTTTTGTGACAAATATCCTCCACTACTAAATAAAAGGGCATGAAATAAATAGAATACAGTCTTTCCTTACTTCCGAGCAGCATAGCGCAGTCTGAGCTGTTTATGCGCAATAATGGCAATCTGGTCACACTGAGAGTGAGTCAACAAATAACTGGAATAATTTATCTGTAGAGGAATTAGAGGTCTGGTTTGGACTGAATATCTTATGGTTGTGGTTGTGTTGTCATGTGTAGTGCACTACGGGAGTTCAGAACATGCCTTAGGTCAGCCTCACATATCGAAACCTATGAGATGCAAAAGTTTCAAAAAGATATGTCGCAAATAAATAAAGTTCACTCGTTCGTCCTTCCATCAGCCTATACACTGAAATTTTAGTGGAAAAATAGCAGCTGTTTGGCTATTTGGACGTAAATGTTTTGTATTATTTACGACCGGTTAGCATGTCTGTAGGTTGTGCTATATGTTATTTTTAACTGTTGACAATTAGCAAGTGTGTGTCTAGAGCATTATAAATGAGTTGTGTAGGAGTGTTTTGCAGGTCTGTATGGTGTGGGACATGTCGGTGTGATACATACACTCCATTCCTAAATAAAGTAAATTGGTTCCTCCATCCATGGGCCTAATGCAGGGTGAGTCCTTTTAGCCGAAATGTGTAGGAAGAGGTTGATTGCTCGTGGCTTAGTTTTGTGGTTATGAGCTTCGTTTGCTACGATTTTCTTAGGTTGGTGGCAGGAGCGCATGTGAGCTTTGTTTACTGGCAGATTTCAAACTTGGCTCCGGTTCTTAGGGGGAAGTGGCGGTCGGGCGGCTGAGGTTGGTACAAGTGCGCTTTCTTTCCAACAATTTCGTTCGGTTGGTAGAGAAAGCAGAAGTGACCTTTCTTTACTGCCAGAATTGAAACTCGGCGCTGGGTCCTAGGAAGAGGTGGCTGTCTGGTCCTCGAAAAATAGTTGAAATTGGCTAGTTGAACACCTTTGCATACTTATACTTATATGAAATTGTGTATTGAGTTATTTAATATGGTTAAAATCGAAATGGAATTACGTACTTACGTGTTTATAGGAGACTATGTCAGTCGTCTGTATGGAGGGTGTGTGATGTAAGCGGGGCAGCGGCACAGAGATTTTACAGTTATTACGCACGCGCGAGAGCGACTCAATTAGCGAGAGTTCTAGTGCCGACCAAACGTGCTTTTGTGCCAAAAGTGTAGCACTGCGTTCTTGCTCGCACAAGGACACGTCGTGGACGGTGAGCGGTCGGCATCGATAGGTTTGAAAGTGCCCAGGAAAACAACTTTGGCGCCAGAAGTGTGGCAGGGAATGGCCGACCGTTGTGTGATTCAGTTCCGAGGCAAACAATTTTGGGGTAAATGTGCGGAGGCGACGAATACAAGTGTTGATCGGACAAAGGGCTGTTGTGACGTCAAATTCGGCAAGTTCCAGCGTGTCCAGCGAAAACATGTTTACGATGTATGAGCGATCACTGGGCTTGCCCCCAGCGTACCAGCAGTCCAGCGCAAGTCACCCGCCGCCTCATGAGACAGGCGTCAGCAGTGTCTCCGTGGTCTGGCCAGGGGCGGCGAGGATTTGAAGTAATTCAGTTGGAGTGTGGACGTCGTGGCGACTGCACTGTGATATCAAAGATGTGTGTGCTGACTGTGTCGGAGAACAAGTGATGACCGTACTGCTTGAAATAAAGTGTTCAGTCCCTTTGCCCCTGCAAAATCGAAGGCCGTGACTTACGTTACGACAAGTGCAGTTTATTATTTGACGCGATTATGATAGGCTACGAGTGAAAAAATGTAAGTGACGGAGCAAGTTCGTACGTGTGATCAATTATGGTGTTGGGATTTGAACTTGTGATAGATTTTTGTTATGGATGTAAGGAAAATGGCTCTCTCGCCGAGTAAATTGGACATCTTGAATAAATAATAAATGATAATAATAAATAGAAGTACAGTTTTCGAGACATTATCCTGCTGGAATTTGAGTTTGTCGCAATATTCTAGTGAAGGTAGGCCTATAATAATAAATAATAGTAATAATAATAAATGATAATGAATGATAATAAATGATAATGAGTGATAATAAATGACAGTGTATGATAATGAATGTTAATAAATGATAATGAATAATAATGAATAATAATAATCAAAAGTAGGGTTTTGCAGCCATTATCGTGTTAGAATCTGAATTTGGAGGAATTTTCTAGTGGCGGCAGGTCAATAATAATAAATAATAATGATTGTTAATAAATGATAATAAATAATAATAAATGAAAAGAATGTTAATAAATGATAATGAATAATAATAAAGATAAGTACGATTTTTGCATGCTTTATCCTGTTGGAATTCAAACTCCCTGCAATCTTTCTTCTGGAGGCATAGGTTAGTGGACTTAGCTCAATTGGCCTATTTTCCCACCAAAATTCAAACTCCCCGCTATTTTATCTTGAGGTTACGTTAGTGGACGTAGCAAAATTGGCCTATTTTCCCGCCAAAATTCGCCATCTTGGATGACGTCCACACCGTCATCTTGAATAAGTTTGGCAACAATGCAGCGTGTCTTGACACCCCCGTTTCCCCCTACTGCAGGCAGGTTGATTGTAGGCTCCCACCTGGCCTCTTTCTGACCAACATGCGGCCATCACTGGCACAAAGGCAGAATCAGCTTTCATCAGAAAACACAACAGACCTCCCCCCCTCCCCATCCTAAAACGAGGACCCCTTGACACAAATGAAGTTGGCAAAGGCGTTCTCTTCAGGCAAGTGCATTGCGCGCTTGGGCATCTGTCTCAGAGCTGTCCTTGAAGTAACCGATTTGTAACAGTTCGTTGAGACACTGTGGTGCCAATACTTGCTCAAACTGTGTAACTGCAGATGTAATACGCTTCGCCAGAGCCATACGCCAAACACGATGGTCTCACAGTAGTACTATTCGGCTGTCCGGAGACCGGTCTTCTTGTAACTATACATACTCGTGACCACCACTAGCAGTAATCATATACAGTGGCCAAAGTCTTTCTGCTATATTCCAGAAGGAACATGCAGGAACTCGTAGCCCTATTACACGATCACGTTCAAACACAGTGAGCTGTCGATAATGGCTCCTTGGTCGTCTTAAAAGGAATTCCTAACCATCACCAACTCACTTTGCCCGGTCTCAAAGAAAACTAACTGCAGCGCTGTTTGAAGCTAACCAGTTTGCATCCTCATAGTGGCGCTACTAGCGCAATTCTTACGTGACTGGCGCATTTGAATACACGTCATGTTTTAGATCTAGAAACATGCCTACCAACTTTCGTTTATGTAGTACAACACTTCCTTGGCTGTGGTGTTTTTTCCGTCAATGTATATTCTTTTCTAAAACGTAGTCTGTGGCTGGATGTAGTTGACGAAACAGTATACAGCATGTTTTGGACAGTGCAAACCTGTACATTAATGGGTTATTTGAGCAGTCAAGATGCCACGCAAATTACAGAAATCGTAATAGTTTGTGTGTGACGCTAATGTCAAGCGAAAGTAATATTAGGTAATGTTTCTGCAGTTGCCGGCGTAACAGAATATTGACTGTAGGACAGTACTGATACACGACCGATGTGAGAGCAGATTTCACACTAAATTATCATACTAGGGCTTGCTCAGAAGTAATGCCTCACAATGTTGTGTAGCGTGTAACACGGTGGGTGTAACGTAATACGCCGACACGGGAGAAACCGCGTGCAAGCGAGTTTCGAGTTCTGACATTTCGTCTACATCTACATCTACATTTATACTCCGCAAGCCACCCAACGGTGTGTGGCGGAGGGCACATTACGTGCCACTGTCATTACCTCCCTTTCCTGTTCCAGTCGCGTATGGTTCGCGGGAAGAACGACTGTCTGAATGCCTCCGTGCGCGCTCGAATCTCTCTAATTTTACATTCGTGATCTCCTCGGGAGGTATAAGTAGGGGGAAGCAATATATTCGAAACCTCATCCAGACACGCACCCTCTCGAAACCTGGCGAGCAAGCTACACCGCGATGCAGAGCCCCTCTCTTGCAGAGTCTGCCACTTGAGTTTGCTAAACACGTAACGCTATCACGGTTACCAAATAACCCTGAGACGAAACGCGCAGCTCTTCTTTGGATCTTCTCTATCTCCTCCGTCAACCCGATCTGGTACCGATCCCACACAGATGAGCAATACTCAAGTATAGGTCGAACGAGTGTTTTGTAAGCCACCTCCTTTGTTGATGGACAACATTTTCTAAGGACTCTCCCAATGAATCTCAACCTGGTACCCGCCTTACCAACAATTAATTTTATATGATCATTCCACTTCAAATCGTTCCGTACGCATACTCCCACATATTTTACAGAAGTAACTGCTACCAGTGTTTGTTCCGCTATCATATAATCATACAATAAAGGATCCTTCTTTCTATGTATTCGCAATACATTACATTTGTCTATGTTAAGGGTCAGTTGCCACTCCCTGCACCAAGTGCCTATCCGCTGCATATCTTCCTGCATTTCGCTACAATTTTATAATGCTGCAACTTCTCTGTATACTACAGCGTCATCCGCGAACAGCCGCATGGAACTTCCAGACATGAAGGACCCTGTCCTTTAGTACAACATCACTATGCCACACACGAGTACTGTAACATCAGAAGCAATTAGATGCCTTGGACTCAGTCGTCGATCGTTCTCTGTTCTTCGCGACTTGGCCCCATCCGATTTTCATCTCTTTGCAAAAAGTAGAGAACGCCTCCGAGGCCTTTACTTTGATAGTGATGACGCAGCGCAAGCAAAGGTGTGATTGTGGCTCCGTCAACACTGTCAAACATTCTACAGCGACAGGATCAACAAAGCGGTCTCTCTTTGGGAAAGTCAGGATGACTATGTTGATAGACGTGCAGAATAAATATGTACAATATTAATAACATTTGTTTTGTTTGCAAAGCTGTAAGAGTTTGCGGGTAAGAAATCGGAGACATTACTTTTCAGCACGCCCTCGTAGATAAACGATTTTGGTGCATTCTTGTGAGCAAAACCCTTCGTAGCGTTTCGGTTCTTGGAAGTGATAATGTCACACTGAACTAGCCATTTCGACGGCACAGCACATCCGGCGTCCAGACACAGCTACACACACTACCTCAAGAAGCTATTACAAAATATTGACTTGTCTAAAATTGATTTCCACTGACATTCCAAACAGAGTGTGCACAGTACACTACAAAAATGATTTTGTTAATGGTCTCAACATTCAGTTGTGCCGTTATGCAATATTCTTAACAAGCAGTAAGAATAACGTACAATCGGTATTTCGAACGCAGTTGTAATATGAGGAACTTATCATCAATGACAGACAATGTGTCTTACAGACTGCGTCATTTTCGTGTATCTTATAAAAACGGACCATGAAGGCTGAATGATTTTCGAAACATACAATTACGAGAATGTCATTTACAGTACTTGCTAGTAATGGTACAAGAACATCGGATCATCATGTACAACATGGAAATAGGTAGACCGTTACATTATTCCCCCTCAGGATGGTTATCTCAATGAACGAATAAAACGGCTTCTGTAATAATTACCGCCCACATATCGGTCAGGCAGCGGCTCGCTAGCATACGCCTCTGCGGAATTCGTAACTACCAGTTTGTTTACAGCGAACCTCCGCCGCACTGCAGTCGCTCACTTGGGCGTTGCGTCAATCCTCTTATCGAGTTAAGCTGCTTATCGACTCGGAACCCTTCTGGAGGCGCCTGCCCTCACACGTCCCCCTGCCCCAAACGGAGCTGCCGCCTCAGACACAACGCTCGCTCCTTCCCCGTCTGTAGGCACCTGTTTCATATAGCCACTCACTTACCTGCTTCAGTTACTGGCCTACGTGTCACTATTGATGGAACGGGTAAATTATGCCCGCAAGAAATTTCTAGGAGACTCTTAGGTGGAAGGACTTGACTCCATATTTGTTCAATAGCATTTATCATTTAATTTCACACACAACGTAAATTCAGTAAAACCGTTTAGAAAACAACTAAGTCAGTTAAACACTTAATCACTCAAAGAAGATAACTTTAAGCCACGAGTTAATCCAGAACTTGTTTTACCAATCTCAAAAAAATGTAATGTTGATAATTAATAACGTCAAAACCAAGATTCACAGGTTGATTAACTCTTCGAATAAAATTGTGCATTAAAATTTTTTTCCTTAAAAGAATCAAATGAAAATCACTTACCAAAGGGACCACCTCCTGAGGCACAGCTAGACAAATAAAAAGGTGGCCTCCTTTAAGAAATTAAACTAGACCAAATATACAATAATAATTAAAATTTGATTAACAATACTATATTAGAGAAATATGAGCTAGAACAATATACTATGAGCCGAAGGCTAGGTGCATAAAACTGTTAATCAACAAAGTAACAGGCCAGATACAAGAACGTGAAACAGTGCTATAAACAAACTTCGTGGAACATGAAAAGTAAAGTTTTAATTATTGCATGAAATACACTACTGGCCATTAAAATTGTTACACCAAGAAGAAATGTAGATGATAAACGGGTATTCATTGGACAAATATATTATACTAGAACTGACATCTGATTACATTTTCACGCAATTTGGGTGCATAGATCCAGAGAAATCAGTGCTCAGGCCAAACTCCTCTGGGCATTGAGTAAAACAGAACTTGCATGGCGTGTACAGGTACAGCTGTCCATGGAGCTTCAACACGATACCACAGTTCATCAAGAGTAGTGACTGGCATATTGTGACGAGCCAGTTGCTCGGCCACCATTGACCAGACGTTTTAATTGGTGAGAGATCTGGAGAATGTGCTGGCCAGGGCAGCAGTCGAAACTTTCTGTATCCAGAAAGGCCCTTACAGGGCCTCCAACTTGCGGTAGTGCATTATCGTGCTGAAATGTAGGGTTTCGAAGGGATCGAATAAAGGGTAGAGCCACGGGTCATAACACATCTGAAATGTAACGTCCACTGTTCAAAGTGCCGTCAGTACGAAGAAGAGGGAACCGAGACGTGTAACCATTGGCACCCCATACCATCACGCCGGCTGATACGCCAGTATGGCGATGACGAATACGCGTTTCCAATGTGCATTCACCGCGATGTCGCCAAACACTGATGCGACCATCATGAGTGTAAACAGAACCTGGATTCATCCGAAGAAATAATGTTTTGCCATTCGTGCACCGAGGATCGTCGTTGAGTACACCATCGCAGGCGCTCCTGTCTGTGATGCAGCGTCAAGGATAACCGCAGCCATGGTCTCCGAGCTGTTAGTCCATGCTGGTGCAAACGTCCCTATCTGTTGACTCAGGGATCGAGACGTGGCTGCACGATCCGTTACATCCATGCAGATAAGATGCCTTTCATCTCGACTGCTAGTGATACGAGGCCTTTGGGATCTAGCACGGCGTTCCGTATTACCCTCCTGAACCCAGCGATTCCATATTCTGCTAACAGTCATTGGATCTCGACCAACTCGAGGAGCAATATTTCGATACGATAAACCGCAATCGCGATAGTTTACAATCCGACCTTTATCAAAGTCGGAAACGTGATGGTACGCATTTCTGTTCCTTACACGAGGCAACGCCGGTGAACTGCTGTTTGTGTATGAGAAACCGGTTGGAGACTTTTCTCAAGTCAGCGCGTTGTAGGTGAATGCTCTGAAAAGCTAATCATTTGCATATCACAGCGTCCTCTTCCTGTCGGTTAAATTTCGTGTCTGTAGCACGTATCTTCGTGGTGTAGCAATTTTAATGGCCAGCTGTGTATTAAAAGCCGCGGAACAGTTTCAAACCACAATGAAGAAAAACTTAACTATGCTCAGTAGTTGGCGTGGACTAGCTGCAACTAGCTGCATCTGTAATATACAGATGGAGCCTCTGGGATTATCACACACAACAAGGTATGTCGCCCATTGTCTAGATGACCCTTCCGGATCGCAGGTGCATAGCGCGACCATCTTAACACACAAGCGTTGACATTTAACGCAAGAAGGTTAGCCCCACACAAGCAAGTACGTACAATTAGGATGGGAGGCAGACTTAGGAAGCAGAAAATTATTAGTCAAATTGCAAGAGGAAAAACTCTCTTTAACTGCACAGAGGGATGGGTTAAATTTGAACTACAGAATGAATATTACATTTTCATTAGCAAAACCATAAACCAAGCCCCTGAGCTTATGAGCGACACCTGTTTAAACAACCACCCGAAATACCTGGGATTTACTATATTGAAACCTCCGTAACATAAATGAGCTTACAAACGCCATAAAATGCAATTAATCTACAGGGTGTGCAGCAAAATAGATTTACAGAAATTTTAAGTCTATAATTTGCAATAAAATATTACCTAGGTTGCAATTTTATAACACCAAGACCTCCCAAGCTGCGCAGCACGGTACACGTAAAATTGCAAACCTTCAAACAAGGTAAATTATGCTTATAGTTTACCGTAGAGCCGGCAGTGAAAACACGGGTAAGTAACAGATCAGATGCACCCATGACGTAACCGTACTTTAAGCTTAGAAATCCACGTAGGCAATACAAGAACACACCAAGATTTCCGTTAATTTCAGTATAAATAATTACAAGAATTTGAAACAAATCGCTCACACGTGAGCTAAACCACGTTACATTGTGCGTAACCAAAGCCAAAATACACTACTGGCCATTAAAATTGCTACACCAAGAAGAAATGCAGATGATAAACGGGTATTCATTGGACAAATATATTATACTAGAACTAACATGTGATTACATTTTCACTTAATTTGGGTGCATAGATCCTGAGAAATCAGTACCCAGAACAACCACCTCTGGCCGTAATAACGGCCTTGATATGCCTCGGCATTGAGTCAAACAGAGCTTGGATGGCGTGTACAGCTACAGCTGCCCATGCAGCTTCAACACGATACCACAGTTCGTCAAGAGTAATGACAGGTGTATTGTGACGAGCCAGTTGCTCGGCCACCATGGACCAGATGTTTTCAATTGGGGAGAGATCAAGAGTATATGCTGCCCAGGGCAATAGTCGAACATTTTCTGTATCCAGAAAGGCACGTACAGAACCTGCAACATGCGGTGGTGCATTATCCTGCTGGAATGTAGGGTTTTGCAGGGATCGAGTGAAGGGTAGAGCCACGGGTCATAACGCATTTGAAATGTAACGTCCACTCTTCAAAGTGCCGTCAATGCGAACAAGAGGTGACCGAGACGTGTAACAAATGGCACCCCATACCATCACGCCGGCTGATACGCCAAATGGCGATGACGAATACACGCTTCCAATGTGCGTTCACCGCGATGTCGCCAAACACGGATGCGACCATCATGATGCTGTAAGCAGAACCTGGATTCATGCGAAAAAATGACGTTTTGCCATTCGTGTACTTAGGTTCGTCGTTGAGTACACCATCGCTGCCGCTCCTGTCCGTAATGAAGTGTCAAGGGTAACTGCAGCCATGGTGTCCGAGCTGATAGTCCATGCTGCTGCAAACGTCGCCGAACTGTTCGTGCAGATAGTTGTTGTCTTGCAAACGTCCCCATCTGCTGACTCAGGGATCGAGACATGGCTCAACGATCCGTAACATTTATGCGGATAAGATGCCTGTCATCTCGACTGCTAGTGATACGAGGCCTTTGGCATCCAGCACGGCGTTCTGTATTACCCTCCTGAATCCACTGATTCCATATTCTGCTAACAGTCATTGGATTTAGACCAACGCGAGCAGCAATGTCGCGATACGATAAACCGCAATCGCGATAGGCTACAATCCGACCTTAATCAAAGTCGGAAACGAGATGGTACGCATTTCACCTCCTTACACGAGGCATCACAACAACGTTTCACCAGGCAACGCCTATCAACAGCTGTTTGTGTATGAGAAATCGGTTGGAAACTTTCCTCATGTCGGTACGCTGTAGGTGTCGCCATCGGCGCCAATTTTTTGTGAATGATCTGAAAAGCTAATCATTTGCATATCACAGCATCTTCTTCCTGTCGGTTAAATTTCGCGTCTGTAGCACGTCATCTTCATGGTATAGCAATTTTAAAGGCCAGTAGTGTAGATGTAGGCAGTCTTTTAAAATACAATCTGAAGGCAGCCCTCTGCCACACTGTCAATACACAGGCAGGAGGAAGAAGTTACGGTGTTTGGACCGAGAGTTCGGGACAAAAATACCTTCGTTTCCAGAAGATCGGGTACGTTATCTTTAATGGACAAACGAAAGGCCCCCAAAACCATTGCACGACCACCAGGATAACGATCACGGCGTAATGCTGCCAAGCTCCAGAGCCCGGCGAAACTACCAACGGCGTGCAACCCGCCCAATAGCGCACACGTCCTCGTAAACGGTCTCGCACGGCTACGTGCACTCGCATCACTGTCCTTACGCCAACTCCCGTGCGCTTCGGTCGCCTTCAGCCCCTGAGGGCCGTCTAGCCACTAGGACTGTTGGTAGTTTTAAAAATTTAAAAATTATTATCTGCCCTCGATATATTGTTAGAAAACTTCGATATACAAATATATAGACGAGAAATATTGACGTACCGGCATATAAAAATATCGGCTGCACATTGTAAATATACTGTCGGTTTTAGAGCTGCATATTTAAGTATTGATTTATTATTAGATATTCTATAGATCAACAAGCTAGCAGCCTACTTATCCCCTTTAAAGCAAGAATTGAAAGGAAAGCGGTGCAAGTTCACGCTTGGCGATAACCACCTTGGTAACAATGGTAACTGCGCCTAAGTGGCACAATAGGAGGTGTGTGATGGGTCCGTCATTGGGTTCGTCACATATCGGACTTGTCCGGAACTCTTCATTTAAGCAAACGCCAGTGATCTAGCGCATGGTGAATTAAACGTTGCAGTTTCCGTTGGTAGCTCCGAGCACCTATTATGTCAGCATTTCCCCTCATAAGTCTCCGTACACCGCAAACACAAATTATGTTACTTATATCTTAGTTCATCATTTTGTGACACTGTTTTTGAAAAGTGCTGATGTGAAGAAATGGCACACTAATTAAGATAAAATTGTTTTTTAACACAACTGGTCTGCTGTTTACATCGGAAATATCGTTATTCTCTTCACACCCCACACCCCCGCCATCCCCATCCCACTTCCGCCGCAATTCCAATCGGACTTCTTCTTTCTGCCACCTGTGGTTGCTCCACACAATCAAAGAGAAAGACTGGGGGTCTGGAACACTCAAAAACTAGTACAATTCCTTCGTACAATGACGGTAAAATTATGTTCTACTACCATTTCAAAAGAACGACATCAAATACTTATCGAAAATCGCAAGCCGGCCGCGGTGGTCTCGCGGTTCTAGGCGCTCAGTCCGGAACCGTGCGACTGCTACGGTCGCAGGTTCCAATCCTGCCTCGGGCATGGATGTGTGTGATGTCCTTAGGTTAGTTAGGTTTAAGTAGTTCTAAGTTCTAGACGACTGATGGCCACAGATGTTAAGTCGCATAGTGCTCAGAGCCATTTTTGAAAATCACAAAAATATGTAATACAAAAATATGTAATACAACCCCCCATGAACCATGGACCTTGCCGTTGGTGGGGAGGCTTGCGTGCCTCAGCGACACAGATAGCCGTAACGTAGGTGCAACCACAACGGAGGGGTATCTGTTGAGAGGCCAGACAAACGTGTGGCTCCTGAAGAGGGGCACCAGCCTTTTCAGTAGTTGCAGGGGCAACAGTCTGGATGATTGACTGATCTGGCCTTGCAACACTAACCAAAACGGCCTTGCTGTGCTGGTACTGCGAACGGCTGAAAGCAAGGGGAAACTACAGGCGTAGTTTTTCCCGAGGACATACAGCTTTACTGTATGGTTAAATGATGATGGCGTCCTCTTGGTTAAAATATTCCGGAGGTAAAATAGTCCCCCATTCGGATCTCCGGGCGGGGACTACTCAAGAGGACGTCGTTATAAGGAGAAAGAAAACTGGTGTGCTACGGATCGGAGAGTGGAATGTCGGATCCCTGAATCGGGTAGGTAGGTTAGAAAATTTAAAAAGGGAAATGGATAGGTTAAAGTTAGATGTAGTGGGAATTAGTGAAGTTCGGTGGGAGGAGGAACAAGACTTCTGGTCAGGTGACTACAGGGTTATAAACACAAAATCAAATAGAGGTCATGCAGGAGTAGGTTTAATAATGAATAAAACAATAGGAATGCGGGTAAGCTACTACAAACAGCATAGTGAACGCATTATTGTGGCAAAGATAGATACGAAGCCCACACCAGTTTATATGCCAACTAGCTCTGCAGATGACGAAGAAATTGAAGAAATGTATGATGAAATAAAAGAAATTATTCAGCTAGTGAAGGGAGATGTAAATTTAATAGTCATGGGTAACTGGAATTCAGTAGTAGGAAAAAGGAGAGAAGGAAACGCAGTAGGTGAATATGGACTGGGGCTAAGAAATGAAAGAGGAAGCCGCCTGGTAGAATTTTGCACAGAGCACAACTTAATCATAGCTAACACTTGGTTCAAGAATCATAAAAGAAGGTTTTAAACATGGAAGAATCCTGGAGGTACTGACAGGTTTCAGATAGATTATATAATGGTAAGATAGAGATTTAGGAACCAGGTTTTAAATTGTAAGACATTTCCAGGGGCAGATGTGGACTCTGGCCACAATCTATTGGTTATGACCTGTAGATTAAAACTGAAGAAACTGCAAAAAGGTGGGAATTTAAGGAGATGGGAACTGGATAAACTAAAAGAACCAGAGGTTGTACAGAGTTTCAGGGAGAGCATAAGGGAACAATTGACGGGAATGGGGGAAAGAAATACAGTGGAAGAAGAATGGGTAGCTTTGAGGGATGAAGTAGTGACGGCAGCAGAGGATCAAGTAGGTAAAAAGACGAGGGCTAGTAGAAAACCTTGGGTAACAGAAGAAAAATTGAATTTTATTGATGAAAGGAGAAAATATAAAAATGCAGTAAATGAAGCAGACAAAAAGGAATACAGACGTCTCAAAAATGAGATAGACAGGAAGTGCAAAATGGCTAAGCAGGGATGGCTAGAGGACAAATGTAAGGATGTAAAGGCTTATCTCACTAGGGGTAAAATAGATACTGCCTACAGGAAAATTAAAGAGACCTTCGGAGAAAAGAGAGCCACTTGTATGAACATCAAGAGCTCAGAAGGAAACCCAGTTCTAAGCAAAGAAGGAAAAGCAGAAAGGTGGAAGGAGTATATAGAGGGTCTATACAAGGGCGATGTACTTGAGGACAATATTATGGAAATGGAAGAGGATGTAGATGAAGATGAAATGGGAGATACGATACTGCATGAAGAGTTTGACAGAGCACTGAAAGACCTGAGTCGAAACAAGGCCCCGGGAGTAGCCAACATTCCATTAGAACTACTGACTGCCTTGGGAGAGCCAGTCCTGACAAAACTCTTCCATCTGGTGAGCAAGATGTACGAGACAGGTGAAATACCCTCAGACTTCAAGAAGAATATAATAATTCCAATCCCAAAGAAAGCAGGTGTTGACAGATGTATCTTAGAAGCTACATTAAGGAAAGACAAACCTACGTTTCTAGCATTTGTAGACTTAGAGAAAGCTTTTGACAATGTTGACTGGAATACTATCTTTCAAATTCTGAAGGAGGCAGGGGTAAAATACAGATAGCGAAAGGCTATTTACAATTTGTACAGAAACCAGATGGCAGTTATAAGAGTCGAGGGGCATGAAAGGGAAGCAGTGGCTGGGAAGGGAGTGAGACAGGGTTGTAGTCTCTCCCCGATGTTATTCAATCTGTATATTGAGAAAGCAGTGAAGGAAACAAAAGAAAAAATCGGAGTAGGTATTAAAATCCAAGGAGAAGAAATAAAAACTTTGAGGTTCGCCGATGACATCGTAATTCTGTCAGAGACAACAAAGGACTTGGAAGAGCAGTTGAACAGAATGCATAGTGTCTTGAAAGGAGGGTATAAGATGAACGTCAACAAAAGCAAAACGAGAATAATTGAATGTAGTCGAATTATGTCGGGTGAAGCTGAGCGAATTAGATTAGGAAGTGAGACACTTGAAGTAGTAAAGGAGTTTTGCTATTAGGGGAGCAAAATAACTAATGATGGTCGAAGTAGAGAGGATATAAAATGTAGACTGGCATGGCAAGGAAGGCGTTTCTGAAGAAGAGAAATTTGTTAACATCGAATATAGATTTAAGTGTCAAGAAGTCATTTCTGAAAGTATTTGTATGGAGTGTAGCCATGTATAGAAGTGAAACATGGACGATAAATAGTTTGGACAAGAAGAGAATAGAAGCTTTGGAAATGTGATGCTACAGAAGAATGTTGAAGATTAGATGGGTAGATCACATAACTAATGAGGAAGTATTGAATAGGATTGGGGAGAAGAGAAGTTTGTGGCACAACTTGACCAGAAGAACGGATCGGTTGGTAGGACATGTTCTGAGGCATCAAGGGATCACCAATTTAGTATTGGAGGGCAGCGTGGTGGGTAAAAATCGTAGAGGGAGACCAAGAGATTCAGAAGGATGTAGGTTGCAGTAGGTACTGGGAGATGAAGAAGCTTGCACGGGGTAGAGTAGCATGGAGAGCTGCATCAAACCAGTCTCAGGACTGAAGACCACAACAACAACGTGTAATACAAAAGAAAAGTATCGGCATTCGATATTGCTGTTTCGATATCGATTTGTCAGAGCGCATGAATTGCCAACATGTGTCGATATTGTTTGGAAAAATATTCTTAAATTGATATATCGACAATTTATCAAGATCACCACTAGCCACAAAGCGTGATACCGAACCAAAGATACGCAAGTAGCGATGGATCGACTTGAGACGAACCGCTACGGTGCAGTTGTCGTAGCGTTTCCAGAGGGTAAAACGGGTAATCAGCCAAGAACTACCATACCAAAAATCTGCCGCATTTCCTTCCATCTTTCGACGATCCGTAACATGTGGAGGGAAACGAATGAAGCATGGAAAAAGCTTTCATTTTAAAAGAGATACTGTGATACTGCTTACCTTACAAACGTCGATAAAGTCCTCACGAGCTGTCTGCTCTCAATATCCAAAGAGCCACACCAACCGTTAAATGGATGTTTTCATAGTTTGCGCCTCATTAAGAAGCTCTTCGGTTTTATAACATACATTTTCACATATTAGGTGTTGTTTGTGAAATAACAGAGCACATAGTTTCAATTACTAATTAAAACTGCTTAAACACTATGTTTCTTTTAGCAGGAATCATTTCACATCCATTTATTTATATAGTTGACAACATAAGATACTAGATAATGCTTTTGGTTTACTGTCTAGAAATTATATCCTCCGTTATTAACATTTAATCTCACTAAGAACCACATTTTATTGCCAGTCGAAGAAAGTACTCTACGTAATTTTTTATGGATTTTGTAGAAGCGTATTGTTGGAAATGAGCGTTTGGCGTCATTGACCGGGAGGTCGCTTGCGGGGCAGGTCCGGCCGCCTTGGTGCAGGTCTTATTACAGTCGACGCCACACTGGGCGACCTGAGCGCCGGGATGAAATGATGATGAAGACAGTACAACACCCAGTCTCTCAGTGGAGAAAATCCCTGACCCAGCCGGGAATCGAGCCCAGACCCGTAGGACGGCAATCCGTCACGCTGACCACTCACCTAACTGGGCGCACAGCGGACTATTTAAGTGACCGAATTATTTCTCGCACCTGTTACCTACCACACAATGGTTCTAGTTTAAGTAATGAGGGATGAACACAGCAAATAGTCGCTTATCGGTCTTTACTTTACTGCAGATCTAGTTGGATTTCAGCTACAATATTTCCATCATCAGTTCGATTCGTAGCGAGTCATAGTGGGAATAGAGCTGCAGAAAATTTACAGTCGTTTTAACAACATTTTCATGCATTTGCATTGGTGATGTCTATACTGTAGCTGAAATCTAGGTAAATCTGCTATAAAATGCAGACTGGTATACGACTGTTTGCAGTGTTCATCCATGATTATAATCAATTTGGAGTCGCTGAGCG
This sequence comes from Schistocerca gregaria, assembly GCF_023897955.1. NCBI lineage: Eukaryota > Metazoa > Arthropoda > Insecta > Orthoptera > Acrididae > Schistocerca > Schistocerca gregaria. Next base: position 387,961,925 of record NC_064926.1, on the reverse strand, counting down.
CAACGGTTCCTAATGGAATCCAACCTCATGAATTTAACCAAAATATTTTCACCTAGACGAACCACAGTCCCAGTTCATGTACTTCAGATCACATATAGTTTGATAAACACTGATGAGCCGAAATATTGTGATCACCTGCCCAGGTAGGGAGTACTGCCTGTCAAATTTCTGATTCTTTCGATACAGCCACATCCCCCTCCTCCGCTTTGTTATACGTGGCGAGCATCACAACGGTCTCGACGTTCGTTTTTGAGTATGGCTTGGCTAATCCACATTTTCTGAGCTGGGTACTGGTGAATGATGCCAGTCCTCTGTAACAGTAAGCTCTGAGCACGTTTCAGCATCCACCATGCAATGTGTTAGTGGCAATTTGTGTGCAACAGCAAAGTGGGATCTTGGCTTAACCACCAGGATCTCGAGAACGGACCTCTATAAAAAGCCTGCAGTTGCAAGATGTATTGCATGCCGATGAGGTCCATGGCTGTTGAGGGGGAACAGTTGTTACAGACAGCCTCTGGGAAATCTGCTCAGCTAAGTTGTATAATGCTTACACAGGCAAGTGCGACTCTGTCTAGACAGGTACTTACTTTCTTAGCTGATAATAGGACTTTCATGTTACCTATATCAGTGTCTTCTACTCACAGCGGAGCAGGTGTTCCGTCGGGTGATACTGAGTAATACTGACACCCAAAGCCCAAAGAGGCCTCATTTGACTAGTCCACCTTAGACGTCTCCCAATAACAGTTCCAGCAATCCTCTGATAAATAATGTATTTATCGTAGTTAAATGTTTAGAATGCCATTTGAATAATTATCTCCCTTCTACATTCATAAAGCACTAGACGGACTCACATGACAATTTATATCGGTAAAGCGACTGTGAAATGAAACACTTCTCTGTTCGAGACAGACAAAGTTACCCAAGTAGACTAGTTGTTCGAGACCAAACTCTAGTAGAATACGCAAACTCGGTTAAACTGTTGTAAGGGAGTTGTGTTGTGCTGAGATGTGACTGATATAAATACGAAATTACTTCAATAGGAATACGAAATCAAATATTTCACTGAAATATTTTATAAAGAATGATGGTGAGTTCCACAAGTCACCGTCTTTCATATTTTTAGTTTATCGAAATTGCATAAGTATAACGCAGCAGGTTTCCTAGGCCTTCTAATTAGTCCCTATGAATTATGTATATAATTCAACGCTGTTTCAATGCTTCTCTCACTTAGCAGCTTCGCTGCCTGTAAGTCAGGTACTCAATGTACTGCCCAGTGCATGAGTGTCAGTTTTTTTCTAGCCAATCCACTGTGGAGCGAGGAATGAGACAGAGTCCAGGCGCCTTCCAGCGGGGATGATACTGAAGTGTCCGCTGGGCTTCGTCTTTATTGGTGTCTTCCTTGTCTTGGGCTTCTCCCCCCTCAGGATCTGCTGCGGAACAGACCCGCCTTTGACAACCTGGATGTTGGCGCGATTTATGGGCTCCTCCACAGGCGTGAAGTTGCGCTCAAACACACCGGCGACGGCATTAGCTTTGTCATATGTTATATAGGTGTGCCCGCTTGGAGTCACTAGTGGAGGTATCTTGCAACCCCTCCTCGTGAAGGTTCGGACTAGGTCCCATAGTTGAGTGGTCAGTCGAATCATTCCAACATGTCTGCCCATCCATTATTACGATATTCGATGAGAGCTGAATTAATGCGTTGCTGGGGAGGATTAACTCGCACATTAATGTCACGTTGTTTCATAAGACGCTACTCTTTACTCAAGTACTTTCTTCCAGAATGAAATTGTTACTATGCAGCGGAGTGTGCGCTAATATGAAACTTCCTAGAAGATTAAAACTGTGTACCGGACCGAGACTCGAACTCAGGACCTATGCCTCTCGCGGGCAAGAGCTCTACCAACGGAGCTACCCATCACGCCTCACGACCGGTCCTCACAGCTTCACTTCCGGAAGTACCTCGTCTCCCACCTTCCAAACTTCACGGAAGCTCTCCTGCGAGGCTCTACAATAGGTACAATATTTGGAACCTTTGATGGAGTAATTGCAAAAATTCCTCCATTCGAGTGAACAGAAATTTTTTCCTTAGGTAAATCCCTTCCCGCAAATTAATAACCACGCGGGAGTCCTTCTGTAAATGCTCGAACTGCTTCTTCTGTCTATTAGAAGACATTTCTGCACTCAGTTCGTATATCTAAACGTTAGCCTGTCCACTTTATTACAGTCACATGACTACATTAGACTGCTAATAAATAAAGAGAGCCTTAACAGTTGACTGCCAGTTACCCTCCAGTCCTTGACATGTTTGATGAATCCGCTCCCGTAGCATCGTTACTTCCTTGCGTGAGTAGTTACAGTTAGCTTCATCAAACTACCATAGGAAGATCAGTGGCCTTTTGGATTGTAACACTTACGAAAAGTGTCAGGAGCAATCAATCGTTTAATAAAAAAAATCTTTCATTCCTACAGGGGATAAAAAAGCTATGCAAAACGGAAGCTTACTCTCCTATATTATATGAGCTACAAAGGATACATAAGCCTTATGTCTCATTGAGACCGATAGTGAGTGCTACTGGATCGCTTACTCAACAGTTGGCTAGACATCTTGCCTCCTCCCTACAATCGCATATTTGTAAAACTATTTATCACATTAAAAATTCTATGCACTTTATCGAAAAACTGAAGGAGATTACTGTCAAACCAGGTATATTCTTGTCAGTTTTCATGTGGTATTCCTGTTCACCATCGTTCCTGTTCACGAAGCTCTTCCATACATAGCTGATATGTTTCCCACTGATATAGTAGCTCTGTTTCGACATTGCCTGTCCACGACTTATTTTCAGTATGATAATGAGTTTTACGAACAAATCGAAGAGGTCGCCCGACGCAGTCCTCGGAGTCCAGCTGTTGTTAATCTATTCTTGGAATTTTCTGAGCCGTGCGGGATTAGCCGAGCGGTCTCGGGCGCTGCAGTGATGGACTGTGCGGCTGGTCCCGGCGGAGGTTCGAGTCCTCCCTCGGGCATGGGTGTGTGTGCGTTTGTCTTTAGGATAGTTTAGGTTAAGTAGTGTGTAAGCTTAGGAACTGATGACCTTAGCAGTTAAGTCCCATAAGATTTCACACACAAAGAACATTTGAATTTTTTGAACAGAAGTCGATGCAGTCTGCCAGTAAAAGCCATTTGAGGTGATATCAGTATGTGGATGACACTTTCGTAGAATTCAATTACTGTGAAGAGGAATTGTAGGATTTTTTGGTGCACTTAAATAGTATTAATCCAAAGATACAATTTACTATAGAAAAAGAGAATAATGGAGAACATAATTTTTGTATGTATCAGTAATTAAATGGGTAGATGGAAGTCTAGGTAATAAAGTGTATAGAAACAATTAACGCACCGAACGTTACCTCCACAAGGATTCGAACCATCATCCCAGACACAAAAGGTGTGTCATTCAAACGTTGGTGGACCGAGCTAATAAGATCTGTGAGACAGTTTATTTGCAACATGAACTAAATCATTTGCGAAAGGCTTTTAAGTAAACTGGATACGCTGACAACGAGATAGATCGAGAACACCATCCCAGGAGAAAAATGTCTGACAACATTCAGCAAAAACAACTGTCAAATGGAAAAGTTTTCTTCCATTTATTAGCGATGTTACGGACTGTAATGGGAAAGTTCTGGCTAAGTTTCAAGTTGAAACTATCTTTAGACCCACCAATAAGATCAGGGAGTTTTTAGGATCGGCGAAAGACGTTCGACAAGCCTTAGCAATTCCTGGGGTGTATAAAATTCCATTTAGCTGTGGGAAGGTTTATACAGGAACAACGAAAAAAAGTGTCAGTACCCGATTAATCGAACACAAAAAGGAACTGTCTTCTGGGACATACCGACAAAAGCGCTATAGCGGAACATTTTTTTAAAGACAGTGACCATGAAATAAAAATTTCTTAGACGAACATGCTAACCTGTACATCTCATTATTATTCACACATGTATAGAGAAGATAGAGAGATTCACAAACACAACAATAATTTAAATAGAAAAGAGGAAAACTTACAGCTATATAGTAAAGATATGGCGGTCTACTTTGCACCAACGACGTGACAGTCGATTACTTTCAACAGAGAATAATGATGTTAGTCAGAGATAGACATGCAGTCGGCCCCACGTGAAGTATTGAGCTACCCTCTAGGCATCCTATATAAACGGGAATTCCACAGCCTGGCAACCAGTCCTTGACTCACCTCCGAAGATATTGCCCGCAGTTGGCAACAAAACTTCAGAAAGAACAACTTTTACAGATCGATCACAGCCTCTCAGCACGGAAGTTTTAACTGATGAATCTATGGGGCCCCAGCCAGAGCACTGTTTCTCAACAGTGACTAAACATCACAGAACCTCTCTATTTGGAATATTTCACAGTGCTCCTCAGTATAGCATAGTATGACAACTCTCTTCGGGGTATCTTTCCCGTACTGGGTATCTTGAGGTAGTCAACCGTCGTGACGGTGAATCCCATTTAATGTAGTACTGGTTTATCGTCTTTGTGAGGTAGATCCAAGGAGCGCCCTTGACAACAATCTTCACCCATTTCGGTTTTACCGACGGAAATGTGTAGCTGGGAACAAACTTGATGCCTATTGTAAGACGTTGTGGTCTCCTGACCTTCATTGCTTATATATTCCGCCCTCACAATCATTTTCCTCACATCAAGACGCTTCATTCAAACCCGAACTCGATAACATAAAGTCAATGTTGTGTGAATTCATGTAAATGATATGCAAGTAACAAGTACGCACCGGGGTTGAAATACTCGAGGCTGGCATATACACGTGCATTCCAGACACGATGGTCACAGGAGCTTTTAGTTTGAGAGAGGCAGACCACACACCGGGAGGCTGGTCCCTTCAGAGGACGAGTCAACATCAGACGCCCATAGAGCAGAAAGTATGTGCCCGAGTGAAAGGGGGAAAGACCCCGTGTTCGGCTTAAAAGCAGATTCTGCTACATTGTGTGGGAGCGTCCAATCTACGCATTCCTTACACATAGCACGCAGATTCAGAGATTTTCATAGGGATACAGCAAACGCCAAACGCCCATACTACAGATATCTGGATTGGTCGCCTTAAACGAAACGTCATTCTCCCGTTTTAGAAGAGCAATGCTGATTGGCAGACAATATTTCTGACGCCTTGAGCTGAAGGAGTAATGTAAGAGACCGAAAGATATACCCCTTCACATCTGGCGTCTGGCGCCATTCCGTTGTCGCCCTTGGAGCGAGAAACAAGTCTCTCCTCAGTACTTCACTGGGAGAGCACCTCTGTCCAGAGCGAAATGAAGTGCGACTCTATATTGAGTGCTTGCGACTAAGCGTTGTTCACTGTGTTGGCCGACACACTTATTGTACAGTGTGAATGGGCAGAGTTATAGTTAAATGCCTGCAAGCCAATTTTTGAGTGGCATCGTTGTGGACTGGTTATCTGACCAGTGTACTACATACTAGGGGCGAATAGGAATCCCGATTTCATCAAGGTGTAGGGAGAGTTTGATTGACGAAGGTCAATCCAGATATAACGAGAGTTATCTTATTTGTCAGCAGCGACCGGCGCAGATGGCAGTCATCACAGCTTACGGTATTGTGTGGTACAGCTATTGCGAGCCGCATATTTCCTCCACAACAGTACACTTCACTACATTTCACGCGCAACAGCCTCGACTGTACCTAGCAACATTCTAAAGGATAATTATTCAAGTTAAGTAGGCGTGCCTCTCAGCCATTCTGCCAAGTCAATAACAATCTTAAGTTTTGTATAGAAATCTCATTAGCGAGTCCTGTCCTTGAGAGGTAACTTCACATTCCAAATAGAACAAGGATATAACTTGTTCAATTCATGACTAAAAGTGCCATTGTGATTTCTCAGAATTTTTGCAAAATAAATAGTAATTTTTGTTAGTTTCATGTTTTTCTTACACCAAATAGCCCTACTCTAGTACCCAAGTATCCCACTAGCCACACAGGAAATTTTGTGAATTTTTGTGCCATTTCCTTACAGCGGATGACTCTAGAAGATATTTCTCTTTAGAACGTTAGGAGCGTCTGTCTGACTTCTGTAGTAATGTGGGGATGGAAATTGCATCTTGCTGTGCCACAGGGTAAAGGGTATATATCAGATTAATCCGTTTCACAGAATAACAGAATAGCAGATCAACCCCACACACTCACACTGTATATTCTGTAACATTGAATAATCGTTGGCATCCTGGTGTGTGAGCTTTAGCTTCCCACCGCCAGCGTGCTTAGCAGTGAAAGATCCAGCTAGGTTCTCCTTCAGCCAATTACTTAACAGTTTATAGTTCTCCCTGTAGTAGAGCACGATAGGAGAAATCTTTTGCTTCTGTTACTGCTAAGACGAATCCCCCTTCACCGGTGCTGTAGCAGCTTCTCTCTTCTTGTTTGAGTCGTTAGCAAGTTGTGTGACATCCATGTCATCTTCTTCACTGGCCTTTGAATCAATAATCATTTAGTAGGTGGGTAGTATTTACCATGCCAGTTGCAGTGACCAGTGGGGTCGCCCAGGTAGGACACCCCATCATACAAATTACTTGTCTATCTGTCGCTGTGTTCTTGATGTAAGTTTTATGATGGAAACACTGGTCTTAGGCTTGTGATAATTTCAGCCATTGGTAATGTCAGTATCTATTTTTCGTTGGACATGGTAGACATACACACATACCATGAAGGGTCTGGTAACATATACATATATTTTGCAATATCTGTCATTTAATGAATTCATTGGATAGACCAACAAAAGCATCTGATTGGATGATGCAGTATCAGTATTCCGAGGGTCAGTTAGTACTGGGACAAAGCAGGTTCTAGTGCACTACTGATATCAAATTGATATCCTAATCAATTAATTTGATTAATTAAACAACAGCACCCCCTCCTCTTAACCTGTTGTTATGTTTACTGATTTAGGACACCCTGAGGTTAATCTGTCCTTCTGAGAAACCTATCAACCCTCCCTCTCCTATGGTCACACCCCTGCAGTACACTTTTCTGTCACTCCTCCCCAGTTCTGTTATCAGCCTCTTTTCCTCTTTCTGGGAAATCCCACAATCCTTCCACTCATTTCTCACTTCTCCCCCAATTAGGAAATCGGTAGGAAAAAGACTTAATTTGTGCTGAGCTGTTGGTGTGGAAGGATCTCATGAAACAAAATTCAAATCAATTGATGTAATAGTGTAATCTTCTATTCAATTTATGTATTCTTTATTTAATGAGTGTATGGGACACAAGGCATATCCCTTCCCCTTCTCCGCTTCTCTCTACCACTCCTTATAAGTAAATTTGTGGAAATGTGATATAGTCTGGGCTGAGTGCCCAGACTGTGAAGATCCAGTGACCTGAAATGGGCCATAAATGTTAGCAATGTTTTGTTTATTTACTTAAACATTATTTAAATTGATCAATCAGATTGGTGGGAAATGCTAGGCTGTGGTTTTCTTCATTAGCATAGGAAAAATAACCTACTCTTATGAAACCATAATTACAACATCAAAAATGGTGGGTAATTGTCCATTTGCACTTTCCTATCATATTAGTTGTTTAACAGTTTACAAGTGACAAGGTAGGGAAGAATGCTATGGAATGTGTACATCAAATAGATCGCTTAGAACATTAACCACCAACTTACAATATCTCTTCTTCATAATAGAACATATTTTCAAAGTCTGAGAATCATACACATACATCTTGCAAGTAAAATAATAAAAATTTAATTAAAATAGATCGTAGCACAAAATATAACAAAGGTTTTGCATGCACAAACGTTTGAGAACACAAGCATCATCCTCCACCACAATGTTTCCACTAAGCATACGTGGACAAAAAGAAGCCACACTCCATATCGTAAAGTGTGCACCATCCAGTAACTGCTCGAATGCCAGGAGCCATAGCTGCACTGGCCGAGAGAGGATTAGGGAGCCACCCCTGTGTTAGCAACACTGGCAGTGGCCTGCCCATCTGTCACCTCATTTGTAACTAACTGGTCACCACTTTCTAAATCGCAGCTTCCAATCAGGTAGGCCTCCATAACCACAAATGCCATGGATTACAGCACACCACTTAGAAGCAAGTGTGGCTTGGACATACAGTTCTAACCTCAATTACATCCCCATCATCGACTGTTCCCAGTTTACAAAATCCACTTTACTCAATCTGACACCAGGGATGTTATTGTCCATACACTTCAAATTTCTCAAGCAAAATGAAATCCTTTTATACGAACTATTTTCTAAGAGAGAAGAAATCAGAGCATACCCTCGTTTTCAAATCGCTGAAGTATAATTACTTCTTGACAAGATCACGTTCAACACTATGACATAGGCTGTATTTCGCTCATTAGGGAAAATCTGTTCTTTTAATATCTGTTATATCCAGCATCACAGGACAAGAAAATTAACCTCATGTTTGGTTCATGCAAAGTGCTAAGAGCATGGTCTAACCCTGTCACAGGATACTTCCTCACGTTCTAACTCTCTTAAGGTAGCGAGATGCTTCACCATCTGCAAACTCTCTTAAAGCAAGCGAATAACAGCATAGAGGAGTTGTAAATATCAGATTAACGCTAAACATCACTTTATAAATTTGTTGATATACCTGATTGTATTACGATGGCCATTTTTCTCTGTGTGGATGGTAGATAGAAATTTAGTTAAAAGATCTTGGCGCAACGAAAAACGTCTCATTATTGAAGAATCAAATCTGTGGCATTCTAGCCCTTACTTTCAACTGCCCACTGGCATGTCATTCATGTCAAATTGGTTGTCGTTGTTATTGTGGCCTTCAGTCCAGAGACTGGTTTGATGCAGCGCTCCATGCTACTCTATCCAGTGAAAGTTTCTTCATCTCCCAGTACCTACTGCAACCTACATCCTTCTCAATCTGCTTAGTGTATTCATCTCTTAGTCTCACTCTACGATCCTTACCCTACACGCTGCCCTCCAGCACTAAATTGGTGGTCCCTTGATGCCTCAGACAATGTCCTGCCAGCTAATCCCTACTTCTAATCAAATTGTGAGAAAATATTTTCTTCTCCCCAATTCTATTCAATACCTTCTCATTATGTGATCTACCCATATAATCTTCAGCATTCTTGTGTTGCAACACATTTCTAAAGCTTCTATTCTCTTGTTGCCTCAACTATTTAACGTACATGTTTCACTTCCATACATGGCTACACTCCATACAAATATCTTCAGAAACGACTTTCTGACACTTAAATCTGTACTCGATGTTAACAAATTTCTCTTCTTCAGAAACGCTTTCCTTGCCTTTGCCAGTCTACATTTTATATCCTCTCTGTTTCGACTATCATCAGTTATTTTCCTCCCCAAATAGTAAAACTCAGTTACCACATCATTTCCTAATCATTTCCTCATCTAATTCCCTCAGAATCATCCAATTAATTCGACTACTTTACCATCATTTTGCTTTCTTTGATATTAATCTTGTATCATCTTTTAAAGGCACTGCTCATTTCATTCAACTGCTCTTCCAGGTCCTTTCCCCTCTCTGACAGAATTACAATGTTTTTGTTTCTTCTCCATGGATTTTAATTCCTACTCCAAAGTTTTCTTTTGTTTCCTTTACTGCTTGCTCAATAAACTTGTGTGGGGTTTCTTCAAGGGCGTTACGGCCGTTTAAAGTTTTGCTTTACATTAACTTGTCTGCTGAGTTTGAAGAGTGGTTCCTGTGGGGATAGGGTGGCTCTGGCCTACTTATTGTGATAAACAGTAGTTGTGTGAATTATTGTTTCTCCGTTTCAAATTTGCTCGTATAAGTGAAGCTAGTTGTTTAAACTGATGTTTCTCAGGTTTTAAAGAATGCTTACGTAAGTGAAACTTGCTGTTCACTATTATATGTCACGTGGAAGAGGTGGTCGTGGTTTTAATTATCATTCTAATTATTGGCATATTTTTAAGTACATTTGTAATTTCTTATGGAAAAAGATATACTCAGCCTGGGTACGCAATTCCGCATTTCCTATTCTTCTTACATACTATAGTCAGACATTTCATCTTTAATTCAAAAACTAAAACTACTTATACACGAAAATGAGCTTTCTAGGAAAAAGATAAATTTCGATAAGAAACCTTCAGTTCTTGGGCATAACAGATGACCGGGTATGAGCATGATGTACTGTGCTTTTGAACAGGTATCAGAACACAATTAAATAGATACTATAAAATTTAAATTCACACAACAGGAATAGGGAAGAGACTCAATCAACTTCATTGACATTATGGCTAACATTAGCAAGCAGACGCATTTGTTTAAGACATCCACGAGAGTAACTTGTGCAGAGACAGTAATATACTTCAGTTCCTGGCATTCAGTTTCAAGATTTTAAACATGGCTGCAACAGCAACTGTTGAAATTCTTCACGATAAAGGATGACAACCAAAACAGTTGCACGATAAAATTTTTGTTAAATTCTGGACCAAGGTTTCGCTATATATAAATATACCTTCATCAGAAGTAAAAAATCCTGAACAGGAAGACACTTTCATTAGAAAAACCCTAGCATCGGAAGTGAGAAACACAAAATCTTAAGTAACAGCGAAATTACCAGAGTAATAGAGGCACAAAATCTTTTAGTTACTTACTAAAATTACATCATGCAATGGAGATTAATAAAACAATTGTGCCAAAGGCGTCGTCAATAATTAAGTGATCTTCTTCTTTTGTACAACATGACTATGTGCACAGGGTCAATGCGAACAGTTTAGCACCAGTATTTCGCCTACGAATTATCGAGACAAGAGTGTGAAAGCACTAGGGCAGATGGTTTCGCCGAGAGAGAGCACTTGTGGTATGTGCCAGACACTCGTGCATATTAAAATCCATGAATACCTACGTAAGCGCATCAAAAATTATTAAAATTCAAACTTTCAGTTTCACATAGAAGCATGCAGCCTTCCATTATATGGTGCACCGTCTGCTGTCTGTACTACAGACCAAATCAGATTTACATAATGAATTGAAAGTGACTGAAGAAATTACATCTAGTAATGATTATAGTCCTACCCTAATTAATAATGTGCTTATTAGTTACTAAGAAGATACAGTGGATAGCAGCACTTACGTGACCTGGTCAGAAAGCAGATCACACGAACAACATACGAAGCCCCACCCTATATGTATCAGGGACTTCACAGGTACTTTCCAGCAAATTGAAGTCGAGAATATATATATACTAGTTTTCTATACTTAACTCACAGTGTTTAATAGTAAATACAAGTTAGCACTTTTAGGAAAGAGTGGAGTTTTTAGTACTTCCTGCAATTTGTTCCTGCAGATTGTATATAGGTCGAACATTCAAGAAGATAGCTAGCAAAGTAACTGTATATGAAGTGAGATTACGAATGGAAAGGAAAGGCTCCACCATTGCTGAACATGCTCTGAATGAAGGTCATTCTTATGATATGAAATGTTGTGTACTTTATAGAGCAAATAAATGCAGAAAACTGAAGTTACTTAAGATTGTGGCTATCAATAAACCCAATAACAGAGTCATGAGTGAATTGTAAATGCTCGAAAACTTTTCAACTGTTTATTCTTGCTAAACTAGCAGCAGCGAGTCAATATTTTTCTAACTACCAGGCAATGATGATTTCAGGCAGTGTAACTGTACCTCACCTACATTTTATTAACTGCTTCATACTCTGTGGTTTTCCTCCCATTTTTATTTGTTAATTACATTCACCAGTCAGTTTGTCCATGTAACATCATAGTCTGTGCCAGAACTCTCTTGTGTACTGGTTTCGCCTGTACATTATAATACTTTCAATCTGTCAGCACAGCGTAGCACAAAGATTATTTGATCATAGGTTCCTTGTGCATTTGTTTGGGCTGGTGTCTTTTGTGTAGATGTCTAGTCATAAAAAGTGTCATAACTTTGGGAAAACAATCTTTATACAACTATAAACTCTCGTTGATGTGGTGTGAAGTATTTTTTTAGTCTTAATCCAGAAGCCAGTTTGCAACGGACTATAAAATAAATAATACTTCGGTACATCATCACAGAGTATTTAGTTTTAATACGCAAGTGATTTCATCAGTAGTCAGACAAATTTGATGCTTTTGTCAGAGAATTTCGTACATCTTCCTCTGCACCTGAGGTGACAACTGTTATGGGATAACGATACCCACATGTACAGATGTCAGTGGTATCGCGTACACAAAGTATAAAAGGGCAGTGTACTCTGGTGATTCGGGTGAAAAGGTTTCTGACGTGATTATAACCACACGACGTAGACTGAGAGAATTTGAACGCAGAATGCTAACTGAGCTAGATCCAAGGGACATTCCATTTTGTAAATCGATGGGAATTCAGTATTCCACGACCCACTGTATCAATATGGAATCGAGAATACCACATCTCAGGCATTACTTACCACCACGGATATTGTAGTAGCCGACGGTCTTGGCTTAACACTCTAGAGCAGCGGCATTTGCGTAGAGTTGTCAGTGCTGACCCACAAGCAAAACTGCGTGAAACAACTACAGACGCCACGAAGGCAACTTGCCAGCAAGGCACTGTGCACGTTGCTGGTGGCTCCACAATTAGGTTAACATGGAATGAACTGGATCCTCTGGACCATCTGAACCGTTCATTAAATGGACCATTTGCAGGCATTCACGGACTTCATGTCTCCAAACAGCTACGGAATTTTTATGGATGAGAATGCGCCTTGTCGCTCCGCCAAAACTGTTGTCGATCACTGTGAAGATCATTTTGGAAAATTCGTTGGAATGATTTGACCGCACAGATCGCCCTACTTTGATGCCACCACACACTTGTGGGACGTAATCGAGAGATCCGTTTGTGCACAAAATCCTGCACCGGCAACACTGCCGTAATTATGGGCGGCTTTAGAGCCAACATGGCTCAATAGTTTTGCATGAGAGTGGCAACCTGTTGTGTAGATGCCACGCCGAGCTGCTGCACTACGCAGTCAAAATGAGATATGACGCGATATTAGGAGCTATCTCATGATTTTTGTCACCCCAGAATATACTTCACAAGCACATTGTGATGTGTGGCGGAGGGTACTATTATTCAAATGTCTCGGAATTTTAAATCTATCATAACTTCACTACGCCATGGTTGGCACTGTTCCAACTAGTAGCCAAAGTTAGCAGTACTTCTGCCGCCTGGCGTAAACCGAATGGTCAGCGCGCACGCTGTTCAGCTTTGTGGCAGCGAGGGCGGAGTGAAGACAATGCGGAACAAGGACGAGTGGACCGTGAATGGACGGTAGGCTGTTGTGCCTTTTGCCTCGTGAAAGAGCTGCCAGCAACTCATGCGGCGAGTTACAGTACGTCTGGCGCACTGGCAAACTACATCCGTTGTCGGAGCCCTGGTGGGCCTACGTTACGCAAGAGTGCGCATGTGTGGCGTATGTATTTAGGCTGGGCTTTTCAAGTACTTTCGTGTTAATAGGAACTACTGACGGCCTTGGAGAAGACAGTCCTGACAAAACTCTACCATCTGGTAAGCAAGATGTATGAGACAGGCGAAATACACTTAGACTTCAAGAAGAATATAATAATTCTAATCCCAAAGAAAGCAGGTGTTGACAGATGTGAAAATTACCGAACTATCAGTTTCACAAGTCACAGCTGCAAAATACTAACGCGAATTCGTTACAGAAGAATGGAAAAACTGGTAGAAGCTGACCTCGGGGAAGATCAGTTTGGATTCCGCAGAAATGTTGGAACACGTGAAGCAATACTGACCTTACGACTTATCATAGAAAATAGATTAAGGAACGGCAAACCTACGTGTCTAGCATTTGTAGACTTAGAGAAAGTTTTCGACAATGTTGATTGGAATACTCTCTTTCAAATTCTAAAGATGACAGGGATAAAATACAGGGAGCGAAAGGCTATTTACAATTTGTACAGAAACCAGATGGCAGTTATAAGAGTCGAGGGTCATGAAAGGGAACCAGCGGTTGGGAAGGGAGTGAGACATGGTTGTAGCCTGTCCCAGATGTTATTCAATCTGTATATTGAGCAAGCAGTAAAAGAAACAAAAGAAAAATTCGGAGTAGGTATTAAAATACATGGAGAAGAAATAAAAGCTTTGAGGTTCACCGATGACATTGTAATTGTGTCAGAAACAGCAAAGGACTTGGAAGAGCAGTTGAATGGAATGGACAGTGTCTTGAAAGGAGGATATAAGATGAACATCAACAAAAGCAAAAAGACGATAATGGAATGTAGCCGAATTAAGTCGGGTGATGCTGAGGGAATTAGATTAGGAAAGGAGACAATTAAAGTAGTAAAGGAGTTTTGCTATTTGGGGAGCAAACTAACTGATGATGGTCGAAGTAGAGAGGTTATAAAATGTAGACTGGCAATGGTAAGTAAAGCGTTTCTGAAGAGGAGAAATTTTTTAACATCGAGTATAGATTTAAGTGTCAGGTAACCGTTTCTGAAAGTATTTGTATGGAGCGCAGCCATGTATGCAAGTGAAACGTGGACGATAAATAGTTTGGACAAGAAGAAAATAGCTTTTGAAATGTGGTGCTACAGAATAATGATGAAGATAAGGTGGATAGATCACGTAACTAATGATGAGTTATTGAATAGAATTGAGGAGAAGAGGAGTTTGTGGCATAGCTTGACAAGAAGAAGGGACCGTTTGGTAGGACATGTTCTGAGGCATCAAGGGATCACAAATTTAGCATTGGAGGGTAGCGTGGAGGGTAAAAATCATAGACGGAGACCAAGAGATGAATACACTTAGGAGATTCAGAAGGACGTAGGTTGCAGTAAGTACTGGGAGATGAAGAAGTTTGTGCAGGATAGAGTAGCATGGAGAGCTGCATCAAACCAGTCTCAGGACTGAAGACAACAAGAACAACAACAACAGGTACTGTTATATTTGCTGGCACCAGTCCTGGTCACCAGCCATACTGAGTCCATCAACTAACTGTCCTTGAGTTTGTAGCTCACAGAGTGTTTCTATTACGTGACATGCTATTTTTCAATCTGGCTCAAGTAACTGAATGTCCGGTACTTGGATGTGTACTGATATATTCGCGGAGCCACACTTCTGGTGAGCACTATAAGTACTGAACGGCGCTGATAATAAGAAAAGTGATTGGTGTTTATTAATTATGTTTGTTGCTGGTTTGATTTCCTTGTACACAAATTACCTGACTGAATCCATGTTCTAAAAGCCAGCCACTCTTGGGGAAGGAGGGCTATGCCAGTGCAACACATATTGAAGCACGGGTCGTGCCACTGGTTAATTCTTGCATTAACCTAAATGTACTGTATCTCTCAGAATAGTATTTTGTACACGTTAATTGGACGTGTTGGTTAGATAGTTTTCTATGGTTACCTTAAAAAACTTCGTTCCCTATATTTCCTTAACTGTTGTAATGAGACTTAGTATGTGATAGAAAGTTCTTCGTTATTTATCACAACTGTATTCTCAATACTGTCTGATTTTTGAAGTTAATGGGAAAGGTTATATATTATTTGACTACCTCTTTCAAATAACTAATGTATACTGTTCCCTCAAATAAGTGTGAGTAAACCTGTTGGAATAACGAAGGAACATATTGACTGATACATTACATATTAGTGTTACTTGTCAATCTATTCTTAATAACAAAAGCATAACTGTTTCTTCACTGTTGCTGGAATAATTGCAAGGTATTTTGGCTGTTGTTTTTAATTGAGCCAGGCTGTTTTAAACAACTAAAGACATAATTGATTCCCGAATTAAGTGTTGCCGGCAGACCTGTTTGAATAACTAAAAGATATAGATGAATGTTGTCTTAATGGATCGTTTTTTGCCAAGCTGTTAAACAGAGATTAATGCTTTCTTAATTGAATGTTAGTTCATAAATAAAGGTAGTAAAATGAACCACAAGACAGCTGTAGTTGGTGATTTGTCTGTTGTTTCGTTTCACTGTATTAAAATAGCTTCCTCAAATGAACTTTTTGAGAAGAACATCAGTCTACGCAATACATATGATCAAAGTAGTAATATAAACGAGAATCTATACAAAACCTGTGGCGGTTCCAAGGGTACAGCACGGAAGAGGTCACATGTGTACTAACACGGAAAGTTGGCATACAATGAGAGGCACTAGTGAATGGCCGTAAGACGGCGACTTAAGGTAAAGGCGTCAGGGTTTTTTAATACGTAAGGTAGGGGTTCGTCCTAATAGCGAAAGAATGTGTTCAAAAATAAAACAATAAAAGAGTTGGATAACAGTTGCTCATTCAAGGAAAGGTAAATATAATGACAAAAAAGTAATACACATAGAAATAAATAGTCAAAAGTATATGAAGTTAGAATCCACTTTTTAGACATAAGAACTGCTCATTCAAGGAAAGGTAAGTATAATGATGAAAAAGAGTAGCATACGTGCAAATAAGTGAATTCACAAAATAAATAAAATTGAAGTCCACTTTGGATACAAGCGAATTTATTCTGTATGTCATAGTGCCGTAGTTCCATTTGGCTATTATGAGCTTGCAATGGAAGGGTGTTCTTACACAGCATGATTTCCATCTCCTCAAGGATGGTGAGAATAAAACCTTTTTCTCCGACAGTCTAAAATAATGAACTGAAGTGTCGGTTATCAACTGTATGTCCCGTTTCACGAAGGTGTACTCATAAAGCAGAATTCGAACCGGCCTAATTTCAATGCTTTTGCCATTCATTTTATTTCCAGTCATTATGATATTTAACGTCTGTGGCTGCCCGCATTACAAATGTTTATGAGTGTTAATTGTCGACCTATTCTACATCTACATCTACATCCATATTCCGCAAGCTACCTGACGGTGTGTGGCGGAGGGTACCCTGAGTACCTCTATCGGTTCTCCCTTCTATTCCAGTCTCGTATTGTTCATGTAAAGAAGGATTGTCGGTATGCTTTTGTGTGGGCTCTAATTTCTCTGATTTTATCCTCATGGGCCCTTTGCGAGATATGCGTAGGAGGGAGCAATATACTGCTTAACTCTTCGGTGAAGGTATGTTCTCGAAACTTCAACAAAAGCCCGTACCGAGCTACTGAGCGTCTCTCCTGCAGAGTCTTCCACTGGAGTTTATCTATCATCTCCGTAACTGAAGGAATAATGTTTCTTAAATAATCACTGTTGTGATTTGTAGTACTGCTAATACAATTAGCTGTGAGTCCATGCCAAATTGAACTTTATTCTGTTAGATTACGGCTATGTTAAGTTTTATGGACATTTTCAATACCTGAGATTATGTAAAATGTAAAATTCAAACTCCACCCATTTTTCTTAGTAATCTGCTCACTACATATATTCAGACAGAGGACTCGTGTTTAACTATATGAAAACATTTAAAACGATGTGCAAGATTTGCACAGTGAATTTATTGAATGATTTGTACTATGTAGTGTACACTAGACTAACACCATTCTCTAGCATATGAAACAGATTGCCGATGGCATTTGCTTTGCAAAATATATATCACAGAGAAAGAAGTATCGTCTACAAATCCCGCATGATCATTAGACTGAACTATGTAAGAGGCTTACTCTTCAGAACGAATCAAATGAAGCAATCGTGGAAATAATCATTAAATCATAGAACAATGAGGACAGACGAATGACTACAGAACACTTGCAGCTGTTATACGTTTCACTCATTTGCACCAAGCGTTACACCATTGCAGAAACAGTTACATAAATCAAAGGACAACACCTAGTTATTTTGTTAGTTCATTATAAATCGTGATTTCAGTTTGACAGTGATATCGTGCTATTCATTACATAGAAAAACAGTCACAACTTATCTAAACTTCATTCATATATCTGCATAATTACAAATATATTTGGAAGTTATCATATATAACGTTTCGATTATCGTTCTCCTTAACAATACTGTTATTTAATTTCCTAAACATACACTCCTGGAAATTGAAATAAGAACACCGTTAATTCATTGTCCCAGGAAGGGGAAACTTTATTGACACATTCCTGGGGTCAGATACATCACACTGACAGAACCACAGGCACATAGACACAGGCAACAGAGCATGCACAATGTCGGCACTAGTACAGTGTATATCCACCTTTCGCAGCAATGCAGGCTGCTATTCTCCCATGGAGACGATCGTAGAGATGCTGGATGTAATCCTGTGGAACGGCTTGCCATGCCATTTCCACCTGGCGCCTCATCTGGACCAGTGTTCGTGCTGGACGTGCAGACTGCTTGAGACGACGCTTCATCCAGTCCCAAACATGCTCAATGGGGGACAGATCCGGAGATCTTGCTGGCCAGGGTAGTTGACTTACACCTTCTAGAGCACGTTGGGTGGCACGGGATACATGCGGACGCGCATTGTCCTGTTGGAACAGCAAGTTCCCTTGCCGGTCTAGGAATGGTAGAACGATGGGTTCGATGACGGTTTGGATGTACCGTGCACTATTCAGTGTCCCCTCGACGATCACCAGAGGTGTACGGCCAGTGTAGGAGATCGCTCCCCACACCATGATGCCGGGTGTTGGCCCTGTGTGCCTCGGTCGTATGCAGTCCTGATTGTGGCGCTCACCTGCACGGCGCCAAACACGCATACGACCATCATTGGCACCAAGGCAGAAGCGACTCTCATCGCTGAAGACGACACGGCTCCATTCGTCCCTCCATTCACGCCTGTCGCGACACCACTGGAGGCGGGCTGCACGATGTTGGGGCGTGAGCGGAAGACGGTCTTACGGTGTGCGGGACCGTAGCCCAGCTTCATGGAGACGGTTGCGAATGGTCCTCGCCTATACCCCAGGAGCAACAGTGTCCCTAATTTGCTGGGAAGTGGCGGTGCGGTCCCCTACGGCACTGCGTAGGATCCTACGGTCTTGGCGTGCATCCGTGCGTCGCTGCGGTCCGGTCCCAGGTGGACGGGCACGTGCATCTTCCGCCGACCACTGGCGACAACGTCGATGTACTGTGGAGACCTCACGCCCCACGTGTTGAGCAATTCGGCGGTACGTCCACCCGGCCTCCCACATGCCCACTATACGCCCTCGCTCAAAGTCCGTCAACTGCACATACGGTTCACGTCCACGCTGTCGCGACATGCTACCAGTGTTAAAGACTGCGATGGAGCTCCGTATGCCACGGCAAACTGGCTGACACTGACGGCGGCGGTGCACAAATGCTGCGCAGCTAGCGCCATTCCACGGCCAACACCGCGGTTCCTGGTGTGTCCGCTGTGCCGTGCGTGTGATCATTGCTTGTACAGCCCTCTCGCAGTGTCCGGAGCAAGTTTGGTGGGTCTGACACACCGGTGTCAGTGTGTTCTTTTTCCATTTCCAGGAGTGTACAATTTACCTTTCATAATAAAAATGATTCAATCACTGATTTACTGTCATGCATATAATATTTCCCATTACTCTTAATGCTGGATCCACATCATTCCATAATATTTGCGATATCATGCTCAATAAGAAGAAAGAAATTTAATGATCTCCATTATGGAACTTTCTTTAATAGTTTTCAGTGAGATTCATTGAAGTTAGGAAGCACGTCGTAAAATTACATAATTGTTTTATAAATACACTCCTGGAAATTGAAATAAGAACACCGTGAATTCATTGTCCCAGGAAGGGGAAATTTTATTGACACATTCCTGGGGGCAGATACATCACATGATCACACTGACAGAACCACAGGCACATAGAAACAGGCAACAGAGCATGCGCAATGTCGGCACTAGTACAGTGTATATCCACCTTTCGCAGCAATGCAGGCTGCTATTCTCCCATGGAGACGATCGTAGAGATGCTGGATGTAGTCCTGTGGAACGACTTGCCATGCCATTTCCACCTGGCGCCTCAGTTGGACCAGCGTTCGTGCTGGACGTGCAGACCGCGTGAGACGACGCTTCATCCAGTCCCAAACATGCTCAATGGGGGACAGATCCGGAGATCTTGCTGGCCAGGGTAGTTGACTTACACCTTCTAGAGCACGTTGGGTGGCACGGGATACATGCGGACGTGCATTGTCCTGTTGGAACAGCAAGTTCCCTTGCCGGTCTAGGAATGGTAGAACGATGGGTTCGATGACGGTTTGGATGTACCGTGCACTATTCAGTGTCCCCTCGACGATCAGAGGTGTACGGCCAGTGTAGGAGATCGCTCCCCACACCATGATGCCGGGTGTTGGCCCTGTGTGCCTCGGTCGTATGCAGTCCTGATTGTGGCGCTCAGCTGCACGGCGCCAAACACGCATACGACCATCATTGGCACCAAGGCAGAAGCGACTCTCATCGCTGAAGACGACACGTCTCCATTCGTCCCTCCATTCAGGCCCGTCGCGACACCACTGGAGGCGGGCTGCACGATGTTGGGGCGTGAGCGGAAGACGGCCTATCGGTGTGCGGGACCGTAGCCCAGCTTCATGGAGACGGTTGCGAATGGTCCTCGCCGATACCCCAGGAGCAACAGTGTCCCTAATTTGCTGGGAAGTGGCGGTGCGGTCCCCTACGGCACTGCGTAGGATCCTACGGTCTTGGCGTGCATCCGTGCGTCGCTGCGGTCCGGTCCCAGGTCGACAGGCACGTGCACCTTCCGCCGACCACTGGCGACAACATCGATGTACTGTGGAGACCTCACGCCCCACGTGTTGAGCAATTCGGCGGTACGTCCACCCGGCCTCCCGCATGCCCACTATACGCCCTCGCTCAAAGTCCGTCAACTACACATACGGTTCACGTCCACGCTGTCGCGGCATGCTACCAGTGTTAAAGACTGCGATGGAGCTCCGTATGCCACGGCAAACTGGCTGACACTGACGGTGGCGGTGCACAAATGCTGCGCAGCTAGCGCCATTCGACGGCCAACACCGCGGTTCCTGGTGTGTCCGCTGTGGCGTGCGTGTGATCATTGCTTGTACCGCCCTCTCGCAGTGTCCGGAGCAAGTATGCTGGGTCTGACACACCGGTGTCAATGTGTTCTTTTTTCCATTTCCAGGAGTGTATCTTGATTTTTTCCGACATCTGGCCCTTTTAACGCAAATATGCCGGCATCGTATATTTTATTTCGGTCTGGATGTATGCCGGTAGTGCGTTTTTAACATAGTGATTCTAGTTATTTCACTGTTATTCTAGAAAATATTTTGCACATTTTTATTCCCCAGTAGTCCGCCCAGCTCTGTGTTCATGGTAAATCCGAATCTCATTTCATAATCATTGATATAAATATCAGTTTCATAATTCATAGTGATTTTCTTCTTGGACATAATGTATTACTGAAGCCCATGTATTAATTTTATTTATTATTACTATGGTTGACTCAAGAAAGCGGAGAGTGTTACTGACAGGTTATAGAAGTTTCAAACGCACATTCCATAGAAATATATTATTTCCCTGGATCGAACGAATTGAAAATCATACAATGTGTGGTCAAAAGTATCGGGACACCTGGATGAAAAAGACTTACAAGTTCGTGGCGCCCTCCATCGTGAATGCTGGAATTCATTACGTGTTGGCCTACCCTTAGCCTTGATGACAGCTTCCACTCTCGCGGGCATACGTTCAGGCAGGTGCAGGGAGGTTTCTTGGGGAATGGCAGCCCATTCTTCTCGAAGTGCTGCACTGAGGAGAGGTATCGATGTCGGTCGGTGAGGCTTGGCACGAAGTCGGCGTTCCAAAACATCCGAAAGGTGTTCTATAGGATTCAGGTGAGGACTCAGTGCAGGCCAGTCCATTACAGGGATTGTACTGTTGTGTAACCACTCCGCCACAGGCCTTGTATTATGAACAGGTGCTCGTTCGAGTTGAACGCTGCAATCGTCATTCCCGAATTTCTCCTCAACAGTTGGAAGCAAGAAGGTGCTTTAAACATCAATGTAGGCATATTCTGTGATAGTGACACGCAAAACAAGAAGGGGTGCCAGCCTCCTCCATGAGAAACAGGACCACACCATAACACTACCGCCTCTGAATTTTACTGTTGGCACTACACAGGCTGACAGATGACGTTCACCGGACATTCGCCGTACCCACATCCTGCCATTGGATTGCCACATTCGTCACTCCACATAACGTTTTTCCACTGTCCAGTCGACCAACCTCTACGCTCCTTACACCAAGCGAGGCGTCGTTTGGCATTTACCGGCGTTATATGTGGCTTATGAGCAGCCACTCGACCATGAAATCCAGTTTTTCTCTCCTTCCACCTATCTGTCACAGTACTTGCAGTGGATTCTGATAAAGTTTGGAACTCCTGTGTGATGGTCTGGATAGATGTCTGCCTATTTCACATTACGAACTTCAACTGTCGGCGGTCTGTATTAGTCAACAGACGTGGTCGGCTTGTACGCTTTTGTGCTGTACGTGTCCTTTCACGTTTCCACTTCACTATCACATCGGTCACAGTGGGCATAGGGATGTTTAAGAGTGTAGAAATCTCTCGTGCAGACCTGTGACACAAGTGACACCCAGTCACATGACTACGTTCGATGGCCGTGAGCTCCGCGGAGTATCCCATTCTGTTCTCTCACGCTGATATGGAGTACCTGGCAGTAGGTGGCAGCAGAATGCACCTAATATGAAAAATGTATGTTCTTGGTGGTGTCCGGATACTTTTGATCACATAGTGTATGCTGGTCCCCAGCGACCAGGATCATTACACACTGCTGCTTCCGAAAGTAAAGACAATCCTTACATATTATTACAAGCCGTCGCTAGGAAGCTGTTTCCCTCTACATCTAACATCTAATCGTTTTTCCTGAACATCACAGCACAGTGTCGTACAACAACCTCATGCTTAGTGTAGACATACCTGCTGGCAAAGCGTGTAACTCCCGTCGCTGAATCAATAATGTAAATCAAATATTCTACCTCCAAATAAACCACGTACTGTGGATTACGATATGCAGATTCCAGAAATACTATCGTCATTGTCCGAATATAACTATGCAAATTCTTGGAAATTCTTTAATCTGAAATGCGTACCAAAAATTCAAATGTCGTTTCACTGCATAATGCATGAAGCACAGTATGCATTCTTTCCTAGAAATTGATAAAACTATTGAGGATATAAACCTGCTTGTTTCCAGAAGAATAATTATTCATTTGGTTAAAATTTTAAACAATGCAATTCATAAATCCTGCCTTTGTATACAGATATCAATGTGGGCTGCGTATAAAAATGGCTAAATATCATTTTTCAACATTTTTTCATGATTTACTTAGAGAAAATATCGATCTGAAAGCTCTGCTTCTGGTCAGTTTTTGGATTTATTTTTTATGACGAGTTACGTGACAAGGAAATTAAAGTTAATGTTCTTTGCTCTGTAACAAAACAACGAAAAAGGCTTCTTAATGTTGGAAGATTATTTATTTCGCCAAGAGACTTTTATATCAAGCAACGATGCCGTCAGACTTTACTTCCAAGAGAACAGTGTTCTGCAGTTTACCTTCAAATGCAATCAATTTAGGTTAGGCTTTACTGTGACAGCTACTCACGCTACAAGCTTCCTGTAAGTGGACTGAGACCATCTGTCAATGTTAAATCAGAGTTTCCGCTGTTGAACTGATTGTTCGGAAAGCTTATTGGAATGAAGCCGCTTAAAGCCGTCGTAGACGGCTGATAGTTGGGTGCGCTAAGCCCATCCTACGCACAGCTGCAGCTTGTGTCCAGAGAACGAATGGTACATGCGTCAAAGAAATATCGACTGTCATCGATGAATATACGCAACTACACTCCCTTGAGCTTTTCTGATAAAGCAGATAACATTCTGGAAAAATGTTTGGGGCTGGATGATGTATTATCTTGTTTAGGCAATGTTCACTTCTTCTAAACGTAATACCCATTCACTATTGACTTATAATAACCACTACCAATGTACTGATATGAAACTCGAACTCCCGTTAAAAGTCAATGACACATCTACATCTGCAATCCGCGAACCACTTGAGAATGTGCAGCGGAGGGGACCTCGGGTACCACTATCAGTTTTTCTCTCCTCTGTTCCATTTGCGAATGATGCGTGGGAAAACCATTGTCTGAAAACTAAGGTAAATGCTCACAATAAAAACAGCAAACACCCACTGTTATAATGCTATTCACAGGAATAAACAGCGCCGTTGCCGGTTTCAAAGTGATGGTTTCATATTCATACTGCTGTTGATATTTATAATTACATTATTCAGCACATGTGATGATCGCCGACAGCGTCGAGAACGCCTAGGCGTTGCGGTGCCCTACAGCAAAAATCTACGTTCGAAATAAGTGTTATTTTCTAGTGAATTGTAATAACGTAGTCAACTTTCTATGGTAAGAAGTGCATTATTTTTGTGTTAATTACATCCTAAGATATGCCTCTTATGCCTCTTTATGTTGCATTGCTGACTGTTTTCGAAGCGTACTTCTCCGAATACCAGTAAGAATTAATCATTTTCTGAACTCTACAAGACTACACGCACACTTAAGTATTATGGATATACGTATATTTACCATTTCTTTAACCACTTGGAACCTATGTCCTCAATTATTTGCCGGATGTATTCCAATCTCTGTCTTACTCTACAGTTTTTTCCCTCTACAGCTCCCTCTAGTACCATGGAAGTCATTCCCTCATGTCTTAACAGATGTCCTGTCATCCTATCCCTTCTCCTTATCAGTGTTTTCCTCATATTCTTTTCCTCTCCGATTCTGCACAGAACCTCATCATTCAGTACCTCATTAGTTCACCTAATTTTCGACTTTCGTCTGTAGCACCACATCTCAAACGCTTCGATTCTCTCCAATTCCGGTTTTCCCACAGTCCATGATTCGGTACCATACAATGCTGTACTCTAGACGTACATTCTCAGAAATTTCTTCCTCATATTAAGACCGACATTTGATATTAGTAGACTTCTCTTGGCCACGAATGCTCCTTTCCGTTCAGCAGATTATGTAATTCTTCTTCACTTTCACTCAGGATAGCAATGTCATCAGCGAATAGATCCTTGATGTCTTTTCACCTAGAATTTTAATTCCACTGCTGAACTTTTCTTTTATTTCCATCATTGCATCCTCAATGTACAGATTGAACAGTAGGGGCGAAACTCCACATCCTTGTCTTACACCCTATTTAATATGAGCACTTGGTTCTCGATCGTCCACGCTTATTATTCTCTCTTGGTTGTTCTACATATTCTGTATGACCCGTCTCTCCCTATAGCTTACCCCTACTGTTTCAGAATTTCGAACACCTTGCGCCATTTTACATTGTCGACCGGTTTTTCGAGGTCGACAAATCCTACGAAAATGTCTTGATTTTTCTGTACTCTTGCTTCCGCTATTAACCGCAGCTTCAGAATTCCCTCTCTCGTGCGTTTACCTTTTCTAAAGCCAAACAGATCGTCATCTAGCGCATCCTCAATTTTCTGTTCCATTCTTCCGTGTATTAATCTTGTAAGCAGCTTGGATGCCTCAGCTGTTAACCTGATTGTGCGATAATTCTCGCACTTGTCAGTTCTTGCCGTCGAATTGTGTGGATGACACTTTCCCTAAAGTCAGATAGTATGTCACCAGATTCCTCCATTCTACACACCAACGTAAATAATCGTTTTGTTGCCACTTCCCCCAATGACTTTAGAAATTGTAACGAAATGTTCTGTATCCCTTCTACCTTTATTGATCATTAAGTCCTCAAAAGCTCTTTCAAGTTGTGATTCTAATAATGGATCCCCTATCTCTTCTAAATCGACTCCTGTTTCTTCTTCTATCACATCAGACTAATCTTACCCCTCTTAGAGGCTTTTAATGTATTCTTTCCACCTATCTGCTCTTTCCTCGGCATTTAACAGTAGAATCCGCGCTGCACACTTAAAGTTATCACCTTTGCTTTTAATGTCACCGAAGGTTGTTTTGACTTTCCTGTATGCTGAGTCAGTCCTTCCGACAACCACTTCTTTTTCGATGTCTTCACATTTTTCCTGCAGCTATTTAATCTTAGCATCACGGCACTTCGTATTTATTTCATTCCTCAGCAACTTGTGTTTCTGTATTCCTGAATTTCCCGGAACATTTTTGTACTTTCCCTTTTCATCTATCAATTGAAGTATTTCTTCTATTACCCGTGGTTTCTTGGCATTTATCCTCTTTGTACCTATGTTTTCCTTCCCAACTTCTGTGATGGCCCTTTTTAGAGACGTCCACTCCTCTTCAACTTACTGCCTACTGAGCTATTTCTTATTGTTGTATCTATAGCCTTAGAGAACTTCAACCGTATCTCGTTATTCCTTAGTATTTCCGTATCCCACTTCTTGGTCTATTGATTCTTCCTTACTAATGTCTTAAGCTTTATCCTACTCTTCATCACTATTATAGTGTGATCTGAGCCTATAACTGCTGCTTAGTATGCCTTACAATCCAGTATATGATTTCGGAGTCTATGTCTGACCATGATCCAATCTAACTGAAATATTGCCGTATCACCCAGCCTTTTCCTAGTGTACCTCCTTCTCTTGTGATTGTTGAACAGATTATTCGCTATTACTAGCTGAAGCTTATTTCAGAACTCAATTATTGTTTCTCCTCTTTCATTCCCTGTCCCATCCCCATATTCTCCTGCACCCTTTTCTTCTACTCCTTCCCCTACAACTGAATTTCAGTCCCCCATGACTATTACATTTTCTTATATGGATATGGTGTCTGTTCTTTCGGACACCATATCCA
This sequence comes from Schistocerca gregaria, assembly GCF_023897955.1. NCBI lineage: Eukaryota > Metazoa > Arthropoda > Insecta > Orthoptera > Acrididae > Schistocerca > Schistocerca gregaria. Next base: position 387,935,177 of record NC_064926.1, on the reverse strand, counting down.
TATAAGTATATAGTTCTGGCAACATCGGCCATGACCTTCTTCTTATGTGTGGATGCTCACATATTCCCCATACTCTTACGGGACTTGGTGAGAATGTCTTCCACGAGTAATGAGTGTGTTCGTGTGGGACACTATGAATGTAGTGTGTGGACATACAAGGTGAGAATGTTGGTCTCGCGGGAGACGTGCGCAACATAGTCCCTGCAGTCGCGCTCTCCTCTGTGCCCTCGGTGGCTCAGATGGATAGCGCATCTCCCATGGAAGCAGGAAATCCCGGGTTCGAGTCTCGGTCGGGGCACACATCTTCGCCTGTCCCCTTTGATATATATCAACGCCCGTTAGCAGCTGAAGATATTAGTATAATTATAATTTCGTATTACATTTTCTTCCCACTTTACATACTGTATTACCCCTTCAATCCTCATACACTTTCTCTACCGCTTTATCTTCAGCTTGCGACGTCGGCATATATACCTGAACTATAATTGTCGGTGACGGTTTGCTGTCGATTCTGGTAAGAACAATGCTGAGAAGAACAACCCTGTCACTGAATTATTCACAGTAACATACTCACTGCCCTATCTTCCCATTCATAACGAATCCTACTCCCGTTACACATTTTCTGCTGCTGTTCATATTACCCTATAATAATATGATCAGAAATCCTTGTCTTCTTTTCAGATCACTTCACAGACCCCTCCTGTATCTAGATTGAGCATTTGCATTTCCCTTTTCAGATTTTCTAGTTTCCCTATCATGTTCAAAATTCTTACATTCCACGCCCCGACTCGCATAACGTTACTCTTTCATTGATTATTCAATCTTGTTCTCATGGTAATCTCGCTCTTGGCAGTCGCCCCCCTGAGACCCGGATTGAGGACTATTGTGCAACCTTTTGCCAATGGAAAGAGTAACACCAATTACAGGCCACATGCCCTATGGATACACAATACGTGTCTTTAATGCAGTGGTTTCTATTGCCTTCTGCATGCCATTGATCGTTGCTGATTCTTCCGCCTTTGGGGGCAGTTTCCCATCCTTAGGACAAGAGAGTGCCATGAACATCTGCCCGCTCTTCCGCCCTCTTTGACAAGGCCGTTGGCAGAATGAGGGTGACTTCTTATGCCGGAAGTCTTTGGCCGCCAATGCTAATTATTAATCGAAATTTAAGTAGCGGCAGGGTTCGAACCCTGGATCGAATACGTTTTGATTATGAATCAAAGATGCTACCCATAGACCACGGGTGCATATACATTAGAATCCTTATCACTGTGGTCACTTGTAGTCTTTTTAGATATCGACAATATATCTGTATCTATACCGCATAAGTCGCCTCATGGTGTGTATCTTTACAACGACAAAAATCTGCCAAAAATTCTGCCAGTCATCAATGTTTCGAAATGAAATTCTCAGGGTATAAATGTTACAATAAATGCAGTTTACAATAAATGAATAAAGATTCAGTCAATGTAAGCAAATAAAGAAAGTTGGTTCATCACAGAAATATTATATAAATAAAAATGTAGCAGACATATATTCCTAAAAAAATTTTATGGTCAACTGACTTTCTTTACTTGGGTATATTTAGAATTATAACACATTCAATGTATACTGTAATTCTTGTAAGATATATGCACTGAAATTTTTGGTCGCTACATGCATGTACATATTTTAACCACTCTGATGGACACAGTCTTCTGCAAATTCTTGTGTGTATCATCTTTGTATACGTTAGGCCGAAGTATTTTGATTTTGTGTGAGCGCATGCGTGTGTGTGTACGTGTGTGTGTGCTTGTGTGTGTGTGTGTGTGTGTGTGTGTGTGTGTGTGTGTGACTGTGTGTGGTGCTCTACAACACTTTGGCGTTCAGAGTTTAGAAAATTCTTCATTGTTGCCTGGAAGTAGTCGAAATATGCTTTTCTTCAAGAAAAGTCTGCATTAAGTAGTACATGTATGGCACTATTGGAACACTTTATTTACTTATGCGATGCCATGTGATTCAGGTCCGTGTCCTACCCACAATGTCACAAGCCAGGCCCTCCTTATCAGTGATGTCATCAGTTTCATCTTTGACAACTGCTTGTGACAAGCTACGCATTTTCCGTCTGTCTCCCCTTACGTACCCCTTCCCTCAGCAGCCAGTAAAAATAAAAAATAATGGATAGAGTCCAGTTGTGCTACATGGAAATTAAAAGTCCAAGATGACGTAATTACCATAGTAGTAGTTTGTTCCTCAAAACCCTCCCACCTCCTCTTTCCATCCAGTCACATATTAGTATATAAATGAAGCAGGCAGTTCATATCTAGTTGGGAAATTCCCCAAGCATCTTGTGCCAAGTTTGAAGACATTCAGTAAATACTTACTTGCTCAGGTTCCAAGATCTAAGTTGTCCAACATATTTGCATAAGGAAACTATTTCTCTTTTATGAATGCACAGAGATACTGTATACACACATAGGTACCTCTCTATTTAACCAGTGTAATATTAAAGCGATACAGTCAGTTCCGTAAAAACAGTGTCAAGTTTCACTATTTGTATTAAAATATGTTGTATTCTTCTCTAAAAAGGTATCAAGGTGAAATATGCAGTTTTTGTACCTTCAGTTGGAAGTTTAGAGAAATGCCTAGATGGTATATTCGCCTCTGAATTGTGCGGCCCCCACCCCTCCCCCCACCAAACACACACACACGTCTGACTTTGCAGATACCAGACTCAAAACTGTAACAAATCGACCTCCATGTTACAGGTAAATATTAACAAAATGCAATTGTTACAGAAACATTCTAACAAATTGTCTTCAGTGTTAGAGTAGGTTTTTAACGATCTGTCCATGTTACAGCAGTATTGTAACAAACTACCCTGCAGGCTACAGAAAAATCTCAAGAAATTGCCCTCCATGTAACAGCTGATCATGTTGAAATGATGTTTCTACAAATTACTTTCCACTGACAGAATAGCTGTAAGAAATTGCCCATGATACCCCAAAATCGTAGGATATTACCTTTGAATAAACAGAAAATTTTTACAGATTGCCGTCTAAATTGCAGTAAATTGTAACAAATTGCCCACCATGCATCGGAACGACACGCTACAACAAAAGTGCACTAGAGAGCCTTTAATGTTACAGTCAGTTTGTTACAAATAACCCACACCAAACTAAAACTTAAAAAATTGCCCTACATATTACAGCATCAGTGTAAAACATTGCCCTCAGTACCGTCTCATCACTTACATTTGATCCCACTAAATATTTCCTGTCTCCCTTTCCACTACAGTCTCATCATTAAAGTGAATATCGTTTACTTGTGTTTGGAAGAAGTTTTCAACATTTCTATGATTTATACACCGCACTAAATTCCATCTCTCTCTCTCTCTCTCTCTCTCTCTCTCTCTCTCTCTCTCTCTCTCTCTCCATCTCTACCCCATCATTAAATTTCATCTCTCATGTGTGGCCACACGATATTTAAGAAAATGCTAGCTATGGCTGACACCCTCACACCCTGATGCCCATCTGCCCCTCTCCAACCAGTAGCTGATATCTCCACCAGTTGCTGATACTCACTGCAATACAGGAGCAAGTACTCAAAAAAGGGCTCTGAGCACTATGGGACTTAACTTCTTTGGTCATCAGTCCCCTAGAACTTAGAGCTACTTAAACCTAACTAACCTAAGGACATCACACACATCGATGCCCGAGGCAGGATTCGAACCTGTGACGCAGCGGTCGCGCAGTTCCAGACTGTAGCGCCTAGAAGCGCTCGGCCACTCAGGCCGGACTGCAAGTACTGACTCAACTTTTGTTACTAGGTTTTTAAAAAAAATGTGCGAGTGTGCTTGTGCTCGCACATCTTATGGATGTCAGCGCTGTCTCATGCTGGGAGATCTGTTGGAGGCAATTACATGAGTGGTCTCCGTATGTCCCAAGTGTCTGATTACACGCAGCCCAGCTCTCGTCTAAGAGAGTGGGAAATGATGCATGTCAGTTTGCCTACGTTACGTTGCGTGAAGTGTAGCCGGCCGCGGTGGCTTAGGGGTTCTAAGCGCTTCACTCCGGAACCGCGCGACTACTGCGGTCGCAGGTTCAAATCCTGCCTCAGGCATGGATGTGTGTGACGTCCTTAGGTTAGATAGGTTTAAGTAGTTCTAAGTTCTAGAGGACTGATGATCTCAGATGTTGAGTCCCAGAGTGCTCAAAGCCATTTGAACCATTTGCGTGAAGTGCAAGTAACATATTACAAAGGTACTGGTCACAAAAAAATACTCAACACTTCACTTAAAAGTTAGAATAAATTTTCTTTTTCTGCAGATGTAAGGGAAAGTTAGAATAAAAATCGTGAATATTTTTAGGATATTTGACAACCACTTCTAAACTGTAATCAATTTTGGAATCGTCACGTATGGAGGAAGCCCGGAATGGAGGAAGCCATTGAAAAGTGGAGTCTGGAAGACACTGCCACATCGTCCAGCTATATAGATTAATTACAACAAAATATACTATCGAAAAGTCCTCAGTTTTCCCTTCGCTATTGCACATAAATTTGATGATGGCAGCTGCATGTCTGCCGGAACTGCACGAACTTTGTGCTTGTCAAGTATCTCGAGCGTGGAACCACAATCAAACTGCCATGCACCATTAAGTCAAAACGTTCAGCAATGTTGCCGGACGGAATCAGCCGGTGGCACAATAATGTCCACCCGCACACTGCCAATCGGACGGAGGCTACGCTTCAGTGATTTGGTTGGGAAACACTGCAATATCCTCCGTAAAAGCCGTATCTTTCTCCGTGCGATTTTTACATCTTTGGTTATCAGGAGCAAGACATGGGTGGATGTCGCTTTCACTCAAACAAAGAAGTGCAACAGTGATAACGGTTGTGGATCCGTCAGCGCACTACCGCACTGTACGAAATAATAATTGATCATCTCACCGCTCACTGGGGTAAATGTCTTGAAGCGTGTGGTGATTACTTCTGAATGGGGCCATTCCATAGTCCCGTACCGAGGGAGGTGGCGCAGTGGTTAGCACACTGGACTCGCATTCGGGAGGACGACGGTTCAATCCCGTCTCCGGCCATCCTGATTTAGGTTTTCCATGATTTCCCTAAATCGTTTCAGGCAAATGCCGGGATGGATCCTTTGAAAGGGCACGGCCGATTTCCTTCCCAATCCTTCCTTCACACGAGCTTGCGCTCCGTCTCTAATGACCTCGTTGTCGACGGGACGTTAAACGCTAACCACCACCACCACCATAGTCCCGTTGTGGTGGGTTTCCGGTTTTCATTTGACTGCCCCTCGTACTGTTGTCACCTAGTGGGAATAGCTGTAAACGTACAAGATATGTGTAGAATATATCACTGGTATTAAGCATTATTATCATTACTTGGTGGTAATAAGTCTGCCAGTCATGCTGTTACATGACGTCTCGTTAAGGAAATATTGTCGAGCATCTTAATTTTTCAATGCAAAACTGAATCTGAATGTGTGGCCTGTATATACGACTATGCGTCGTCAATCTGGGTTTTACACACTCCCGTCTCTTCATGAATGTCAGGAGAACAGTACTACACACTACATAACCACATACCGCTAGTCTATATTGAGCAGTTACACTTAAAAGATGAGATACCTAATGGATGGGAACAATGATAACCTTACCGATTTTGGCAGAGAGCACCTACATCAACATACACACTCGGGAAGCCAACGTACGGTGCTTGCCGGAGGGTACCACATATCATTACGAGTCATTTTCTTTCTTGTTCCTTCCGCAAACAGAGCATGAGCTCCCAGTTAAGAACGCAGTAGACCGAAAGAGGTGGCGCAGTGGTTAGCACACTGGATTCGAATTCGGGAGGATGAGGCTTCAATTCCACGTCCGGCCATCCTGATTTAGGTTCTCCGTGATTTCCCTAAATCGCTTCAGGCAATAGCCGCGATGGTTCGTTTGAAAGGGCACGGCCGACTTCCTTCCATAATCCGATGAGACCGATGATCCCGCTGTTTGGTCTCCTCCCCCCAAACAACCCAAACCAACTCAACAACGCAGTATTGCGTCATAACTGTTTTGTCAACACTGGGGTATGTGAGTAAGTTCGCCTCGACGGAAACATTACATTTGAACCTTAGATTAGAAAGCGTATGAGCCAGTGTTCCCTGATGATGAACCAGTAAGCCAAAAACAGAACCGAAATAAACAAGCATTGGTAGGGGAAGAAGTTCGTTTTTCAGCCTTAAACGTTTCTAAGACTTTATTCCTTCATGCGTTCTGCAGATTAAAAACAGACCTAAACGTCTTTAACCCGGGGTACTTGATCTCGGTTCATTTTACGAAATAATGCACACGATACCTCAAGCAGTTTTATAGAATGTCACTTCTCGTCATTCATTACACGTTCGAACTACTGAAATATTGCCCAGTGCTGAGTCTGTGGGATGCCCAGTGCTGAGTCTGTGGGATGTTTGTGTAACTGATATGACATTAGATTGATACTAACTGTCCATGTTAGGTTAAAGGTCAGCTACGGATAACGAGTGGGTTTGTTTGCATCATTTCTATATCTGGTACAGCATGCCGACTAATTTGAATCCCCGCCAGACGTTATGGACGTCGAAGACTCCTAAAGGACTCAGCACCATCGCGCTGTAAGTTGTGGCGGCGCGCACGTCCTGGCCCTCATTTAGTATGAGGGCGCCACAGTGGAACACGTGGGTCCAGCGGCCAATAGCGACGCCCCCGATAGAGTATTTAAGCGCCAGCCTCTCACTCACCCAGCAGGCATCCTTCCGGCCCCTGGATTTCTTCCTTTACTGTCTGCGCCAGCTCTGTCCGCCTCAGCCCCACCCTCACCTAACTTGGCCTCTCTATTGACCGTCACCTCACCTGGATCCCTCATCTCCGCTCCATCCAATCCAAGGCCCACAACCGCCTCCGACTCCTCAAACTCCTCTCTGGCCGGATATGGGGGTTGCACACCTCTACCATCCTCCACACCTACAAATCCTTAATCATTCTCATCCTCTGCTATGCCAGTCCTGCCTGGATATCTGCCCCCCCCCCCAAAAAAATCTATAAGTCCCTCCAGATCCTTGAGCGTCAAGCAATCTGCCTCGCTTTCATATATGCCTCTTGTCCCCCACGCGGATCCTCTATGATCTCATTCCTTTCCCCCATCTGCTCCTATTCCTTGAACATATCCGCATCCTCTACACCTCCCGCCGCCTTGAACTCGCTCACCCTCTGGTTGCTCCTCTCCTCTCCCATCCCCGAGCCCTGCCACGTCTTCACTGTTGTATCCCCCCTACCCTCCATCTCTACACCCTACATCACCTTTCCCAAGGTGGCTTCCATCAACTCCCCCTCCCAGATGATGCACTCTTTCCCTCCGTTTATCCCAGCTATCAACTCCGATCTTCAACCCCCTCCTTTCCTCCGTCCTTTCCGTGGGCTCCCTCTTCCTCTCCCCCTTCAGCCCTGTGTTTTCTCCCCGCCTAACCTCTCCCTATCTCCCTTCTCACCCCCTCTGAGTCCTTTTGTATTTCCCCTCCTCTGCCTTCCCCACTCTCTGGCACGTCTGCTCGGCGCCCCCCACCCCTCTTATGAATCCTCATCCTCCATTGGCTCCTTTCCCGCCTCCCCCCTTCACTTTTCCTCTCCTTTCCCCCTTTTTTTCTCGTCATCTGTCCAGTTTCCCCCCATCTGCTCTCGGCTGTGGTATGTCATATTTGTGCCAACTTATTAGTACAGTGCTTAAGTGAGTGTTCAGTGTTGTGCGTCTTTCCACAGTGTTGCGAACAGAAATCATGCTGTCGCTGGGTGTGTATTTTATATCTCTTGTGAACAGAAACCGGACTGTCGCCATGTTTTTTAATTGTCTGTCTATTATTTTCCTGCTTCCTGTGTATTTTATTAGCATTATCAACACTGTGTTTTATGTTTTAAGTTCCAGAATTTTCTGCCATTTTACCTTTAAGTCAACGATTTTATCGCCAACTGTTATTTGTTTATCTTCATCGTTTTAAACCAAATTATGTTGGCTGAAGAGCGGCGTAATAAGCTGCTGCCAGCCCGCCCCCTTCAGGGGGGAATCGAAACTCAATAAAGGAAAAAAAGTATCACCCAGCTGGTGGCCTCCTTCCTCTCCCGCCACCCCTACTATGTTACCATCCTTAATGCCAATTCCCACACCTTCTACCCCTCTGCAGGTGTGCCCCAGGGCTCTGTCCTCTCCCCTCTCCTCTACCTCCTGTACATGGCAGATAGGCCCCCCCTCCAGTACACCTCTTGCAATATGCCGATGACACCACCTTCCTCGCCCTCTCCCCTACACTCCAACAGTCCCAAAGCCTTCTCCATAATCACCTTGACCTTTTTGACGCATGGTGTAACCAGTGGCTCCTGAAAATCAATCCTTCCAAGACCCAGGCAATCATCGTAGGTCCTACCACTCGCTCCTTCCGGCTCCTGGGTTTCTCCCTTATTGTCTGCGCCCATCCTGTCCACTTCACCCCCACCCCCACCTATCTTGGCCTCACCATTGACCGTCACCTCACCTGGATCCCTCATCTCCACTCCATCCAATCCAAAGCCCACAACCGCCTCTGACTCCTCAAACTCCTCTCTGGCCGGACATGGGGGTTGCACCCCTCTACCATCCTCCACACCAACAAATCCTTAATCCATCCCACCCTCTGCTATGTCAGTCCTGCCTTGATATCTGCCTCCCCCCCAAATTCTATAAGTCCCTCCAGATACTTGAGCATCATGCACTCCGCCTCGCCTCCTGTATATGCCTCCCATCCCCCACGCGGATCCTCTATGATCTCATTCCTTTCGCCCATCTGTTCCTGTTCCTTGAACATATCTGCATACTCTACACCTCCGCCGCCTTGATCCCCCTCACCCCCTGGTTGCTCCTCTCCTCTCCCATCGCCACCCCCTGCCACACCTTCACTGTTGTGTCCCCCCTACCCTCCATCTCTACACCCTTCATCTCCTTTCCCAAGGTGGCTTCCATCAACTCCCCCTCCCAGATGATGCCCGCTCTTCCTCCATCTACCCCTCCTATCAAATCTGATCCCCACCCCCATCCCCACCCCCCCTCCTTTCCTCTGTCCTTTTCCTGGGCTCCCTCTTCCCCCCTTGCATCCTGTAAATCTCTCCCTATCTCCCTTCTCCCCCCCCCCTAGTCCTTTTGTCTTCCCATCCTCTGTCTTCCCCACTCCCTGTCGCATCTGCCCAGCACCCCCACCCCTCTTATGGGTCCTCATCCTCCATCAGCTCCTTTCCCGCCTCCCCCCTTCGCTTTTCCTCTCCTTCCCCCCTTTTTTATTTTCCCATCATCTGTCCAGTTTCCCTCTACCTGCTCTCGGCTGTGTTATGTCACATTTGCAAACATTTTAGTGCAGTGTTTCAGTGGCTGTTCAGTGTTGTTCGTCTTTCTCGTGTTGCGAACAGAAACCATGCTGTCGCCAGGTGTGAATTTTATATCTTTTGCGAACAGAAACCAGACTGTCGCCGTGTTTTTTTTTTAAATTGTCCGTCTATTGTTTTACCTGTCCGCTTCGTATGTATATTATCATACCTCTGTTCTTTGTTTTAAGTTCCACGATTTTTTTCGCTATGTTACTCTTTAAGTCTCCGCTTTTATCACCTGTCTTTATTATTTATTCTCTTCATCTTTTTAACAAAGTCTGTAGGCTGAAGAGCGGCATACTAACTTGCTGCCAGCCCGCCCCCTTCGGGGGGAACTGAAATTCAATAAAGAAAAAAAAAAAAAAGCTCACCCAGCAAGTTGCATGAGGTTCGGCACATCGATTTGACAACAGACAGCGTGTTTATCGTTCTTTGTTTTCATTGCTAGTGGACGTTTTGGATTCGTTTTGTTGTCTCTATCACTCCGTTGCTTCTTGAGTGTGGTCGTCATAAGGTCTCTCTCCATCGTCCGTCGTTGTTTAGTGTCCGTGCTTTCCGTTCGTTTGTTTGTTCGCTGGCCGCTCTCCGTTTGGTCCCGCCGCGTTTTCTCGGCCACCCTGCGACCGTACCGGTCGCTGTCACAACAGGTTACAACACATGTAGAACCGATAACACTGACATGACAAATACACATTGACACTGTATCTGCCAGAGGAACACTTATTAACGATATTTCCGCACATAACATTTGTGGCGGTTGCTAATTGACTGCTGATAGAATATCGCTGTAAATGAAGGAAATGAGTATCGCGTAGCAAGAAGATGAAATTCGAATGTGGATATCACAGAAGGTTAACTGGATTGCCGTGGCGTAGAGCGTCACTGTAAATGTTGCTGACAACTCAATGCAGTGTCTCTTACTATTATTGCTTCCGAGTGTTAAATGCTATGTGCTTCGAGTGGTATTTATGAGAGAAATCCACTATTTGTGGGTAAATTTATGTTACAAAGTTGTATCAATTATCCAACTGGATGACCAGAGGAGTGGTTCAAATGGTTCAAATGGCTCTGAGCACTATGGGACTCAACATCTGTGGTCATCAGTCCCGTAGAACTTAGAACTACTTAAACCTATCTAACCTAATGACATCACACGCATCCATGCCCGAGGCAGGATTCGAACCTGCGACCGTAGCGGTCACGAGGTTCCAGACTGACGCGCCGGCCCAGAGGAGTGGAAACTGAAAAATGCGATATCCAAAATTTACAGGTCTAACAATAAATAATTCATGATTAAAATTTACAATCATATTTATTGGGGTAAATTAAACGTTCTTCCCTCAACACTTCGTAGGCCTAGTTGTTGACAACTTTCTTTTATAGCGGACAGCTCGTCTATGTGTGTTCGTTGCCTAATGTAGAGGCAAAGTTTGATTAGTTCCATCATACAATGACAGAACCGAGGGAGGAATATTTGTTTGTGACATTTGTGGTGCTACTGTATTGCATGATTTTATAGCATTTTCTGTGTGGAAGAACACAAGGGCACACGCTGTTACCGACCATTTGGTTACACAGGCACAGGTTACAATCACTGAACAGGATTGCCATCATACCTACGATTCACTACATGAAAACTGCTACAGTTTCACAAAGATTATCCACTACTAGAGTATATTTCGTAATAGTTCTAGAACTTATATCGATTAGTAGCAGCTTTATATTAGGTAACTGTGTATCTACGATTATGGACAGTGTGTTCTTTGTTAGTTAAGATCATTGATTTGTGACAGGAAAGCTAGAGTTCTGTAATGTATATATGGAAATAGGTAAATGATCGTTTAAAATAATGAAATTTTATAGTATGTGTGAGTTCATAAGATAAACAATATGTGTTGGAAGCTGGTTCATGCTCAGGGCACTTGTATTGTAGAAGATGCAGTAAAGTCCCTCCACAACGGAAGCGTGCTGTGAAAGGTGGTTTTGGCGGTCGGACTGGGCGGCACCTTGGTGTGAACGGTACGCAGTCAGTGGCTAGCCGTTGCATGGTACAAATCGACGGTGGCAAGGAAGGCAATTGGAACCCACTTTGCAAGGAACTTTGCCTCGGATGTGGATATGGCTGCTAGCTGATACTCTCGGCAATAAGGAACGACTGTAACACGTTAAAAATCCGTCGCCAAGGAGAAATTTTATAGAACATTCAAACATCAAGAGCCGTGAGTACAGTTAGCCGCCAAGTCGCTTGCCACCACAACTTCTCCACTGATCCACTAACTTCATGCATACAGATATGTATCAGAGCATGGACCAGTCAATTTGTGTGATCGATTTTAATAATAATCCAAATTCTATAAATCTGTGTTTGGAACCATAACTTCTATCCTGATCATGAACCTATGCAGAGTCCTAAAGTGCTTACGAAACCGGGTATCCTATTTCAAATGAACTAGTTAGTTATATACGCTGGTGAAATGTGCAAAGTGAGCCGTGCTCACTCCCAACTATGCGATGGAAGAGAAACCATTGATGACCATGCAGAGATCCCGGGTTCGAGTCCAGGTCGGGGCACACATTTTCAGCTGTCCCCATCGAGGTATGTCAGCCACACCTGTCGGCAGCTGAGGGTTTCAATTAATTATCATATATTCCAGAGAAGCTGCACAGTTGTCGATGGTATCTGTTCTTTCGAGAACAGTTACTATCTTCATAAGTATTACCGTATTTCAAATTCAAGTGCACCGGCGGAATTTTCTGCCTTGTGGCCGTTAGTGTTACTGTTACCTGCCCTGGCCACTAACGTAAATACAGGCAGCGTCTGTTCCTCACTTGTTGTCGCTGTCCCATATGGTGTGTAGTTTTGACAGCTTAATACATATTTACTTGTGGAAAATCACGTTCGTAACTTTTTGTGTTTGAGTTCTCATGTACCGATTGTGGCAAACAAGTCGTTTTGTCGGTCGGTCCGTGGCTGTACCCTGGATGGATTCCGACGGATCAAGTGTAGTTGGGTTTGCCACCTGTCTCACCGTAGTGGACGAGTGCAGACCGACCTCCCTAGAGGCTTCTGAGTGCCGTTTTCTTTATTGTCCCTCTCACCGGTGTTTAATTGTCTGTTTGTTGTGGTGTCACTGCCAGACACCATACTTGCTAGGTCGCCACTATCGGTGATTGCAGACCGAGCGCCGCCACACGGCAGGGCTAGAGAGACTTTGTAGCACTCGCCCCAGTTGTACAGCCGACTTTGCTAGCGATGGTTCACTGCCTACTTATGTTCTCATTTGCGGAGATGATAGTTTAGCATAGCCTTCAGCTACGTCATTTGCTACGACCTAGCAAGCCGCCATTATCAGTTACTATTGATATTGTGAATCATGTACCGTCAAGACCGACGTTCATCATTAATGGATTAAAGTTAAGTATTTCACCAGCTACGTCCGTTTTTCTAAATTCTAATTTCCTTGTCCTGTTCCAGACATCACGCCAGCCTGCGTGATCTAAAACGCGTGCATTTCGGCCTCCTCTAGTAACACGGTGTTGGCTCTCCTGTCAACTACAACATTTATAATCTATCATAGCTGTTACATTCCATCCTGTTTGTTTGTCTATTCACCCAGCTGCATGTTTTTACCACTTCAGATTTATCTTGTTGCTTTAAGGTTTCTTGTTTGGAAGTCTTGCGCCGTGAATAAAAGGTTCAGCTATGTGCCGGTTTGGTTTAAAGGTGTTATTAAATTACAATATTGAGTGAACCTGACCGACATCTTATTTAGGCCTTTCACAATCTTAATCACCGGTTCTGCCCAGCGGGTTTAGTGGGCGTTTCACAAAGATGAGCAAAAGTTGAAGTTAAAACTACGAAAGTGAAGTTAGTTAGAAGTGTGCTAAAGTACCCTCATTTTTAGTGCAAAGCATCGTTTTGCAAAAATACAGTGCCAGATGGTGTGAATGTTACTGTCTAAAATATCTGCTTCACAGGTGATGAAAAAGGCAAAAAAGTTACTCATTTGAAACATAATGTAGTCTCGAGTACCATGATAGAAGATTTTTTTGGAGTTTATTGAGTTCAGTTTGAACATTTTGCCTTGAAAAGTAAAATATAAACTATTCCAAGTGAAGTTAAGAAGTGGATTTGTTTGAATTAATCGTTGTTACTGCAAAAAAATCATAGAGCTTGACTAGAGATATACCAGTTTATGGGTCATATGGGAATATAATCAGTGTAAGATTGACATTCATTTTTTTATTAGTGAGAAGGCCCATAGCTAAATTTAGTTCTGCTCTTCGAATAGTAACATTTCAGTACTGATTTAGGTAATGATCTTGAGGGTAGTTGTTATTAGTGTGAGTCTGTTGCATTTTTGCTTTCTGTCACTACTGATTTGTGCGTTATTGCTAACTACTGGTACCCACAGCTCAGAGTGCCCTGTGTCATTTTGTATCCTGTGTGCTACTCAAAGGGAAATATAAATGAAAGTAACTTCAACAACTAATATTCTATTTGCTTAAACATACATTTCTGATTTATTGTGCCTAATTTGGCTGTCGACCGTTCATTTTTTCGTTCTTATATAAATTTTACTACTTTCATTAACCCCAAAGTTGAAGTCTGTTTAGTTTTCTGTTAACTGCACCATATTCAAAATCATAGTCCGATACTCTTATCCGTTAGATAAACACGTGATCAAAATTCTGAATCCTCTCAAAGAGTAACATTAGTTTGTGTCACGACAGGTTAGTGTTATAGACTCGTAATTTTATGAAACTATTGTTGGTGAATACACTGATGTTACTCATGAGTGCTTTATTGTGAGATACATGTTACCTCAAATTACCATGAATATTTATGTTGCCTTCTCCAACCAACTCTTTAGCAAACACACTTATTGCACGAATACTTGCTTTTACTTTTCAGTACGTTTTGCTAATAATTAAACACAAACAAAGCAAAAAAGATACTAAGTCGTATCTTACAATTCCCAACAGAAAGTAACAGATTGTTTTTACACACAAATACTTAAAAACTGTTTCTCGAGAAATAACTGGTGTCAAGTGTTTAATTGAAAAGTTCGAACAACCTCCTAACTCTTAACCGTTATGCCATTTGTAAATAAAGTGTGTCAGCTCGATGTGTTACAGTGATTTATGCTATACAATCAATTCAAGATGACCATACATCCGAAACTCTGCGGTATTCATGAATGCGGAATGAAGGGATTTTTCAGTCCAAACAACTGCAGCCTGTGCCGCAGACCGTTGCTTTGTTGAAGAGTTCTGTTTCTTCTCCGCTTCCCGCAAAAACTTCTAAACAAGGTCCTTCCCTTAATCATCGTCATTTGGTCTCAGTTGCTTCCTCATCCTTACATAATATGTTCATTGGATCTGTCTCACTCCCGATTAGAACAAATGTCACCGTAATAAGTTTAGGGAAATTTTAGGTAGGGTAAAGAAAAGAGTAAAATGCCAAAGTTGATAATACCTGAAAATGACGCCTCATTGCCGGCCGCGGTGGTCTCGCGGTTCTAGGCGCGCACTCCGTAACCGTGCGACTGCTACGGTCGCAGGTTCGAGTCCTGCCTCGGGCATGGATGTGTGTGATGTCCTTAGGTTAGTTAGGTTTAAGTAGTTCTAAGTTCTAGGGGACTGATGACCACAGCAGGTGAGTCCCATAGTGCTCAGAGCCATATGAACCATTTTTGACGCCTCACTGACGATCTGCACCTACATTATAAGACACTTATAGAGATAACCGTGCGTGTCTCGCAGAGATGTCCGTTTACAGAGTTCGTATGACGCAAACATACATTTTTCGGCCACGTTCTATAAGTTTTTTACGCCACTTCGTGAACAATAGCGGTTATGCAGGATGTTACAAAAACTTTCAGGAAACATTCCTCACACTCAAATAAAGAAAAGATGTTTTGTGGTCATGTGTCCGGAAACGTTTAATTTCCATGTTATAGCTCATTTTAGTTTCGTCAGCATGTACTGTACCTCCTAGATTCACCGCCAGTTGGCCCAATTGAAGGAAGGTAATGTTGACTTCGGTGCTTGTGTTGACATGAGACTCATTGCTGTACAGTACTAGCATTAAGCACATCAGTACGTAGCATGAACAGGTTAGTGTTCATCACTAACGTGGTTTTGCAGTCAGTGCAATGTTTACAAATGCGGAGTTGGCAGATGCCCATTTGATGTATGGATTACCACGGACTAATAGCCGTGGCGCGGTACGTTTGTATCGAGCCAGATTTCCAGTACGAAGGTGTCCCGACAGGAAGACGTTCGAAGCAATTGATCAGCGTCTTAGGGAGCACGGAACATTCCAGCCTATGACTCGCGACTGGGGAAGACCTAGAACGACGAGGACACCTGCAATGGACGAGGAAATTCTTCGTGCAGTTGACATTAACCCTAATGTCAGCGTCAGGAGACGTTTCTGCTGTACAAGGAAACGTTGACCACGTCACTGTATGGAGAGTGGTGCGGGAGAACCAGTTGTTTCCGTACCATGTACAGCGTGAGCAGGCACCATCTGCAGCTGATTGGCCTCCACGGGTATACTTCTGCGAATGGTTCATCCAGCAATGTGTCAATCCTATTTCAGTGCAAATGTTCTCTTTACGGATGAGGCTTCATTGCAACGTGATGAAATAGTAATTTTTCACAATCAACATGTGTGGGCTGGCGAGAATCCGCACGCAATTGTGCAATCACATGATCAACACAGATTTTCTGTGAACGTTTGGGCAGGCATTGATGGCGATGTCTTGATTTGGCCCCATGTTCTTCCACCTACGCGCAATGGAGCACGTTATCATGATTTCATACGGGATACTCTACCTGTGCTGCTAGAACATGTGCCTTTACAAGTACGACACAACATGTGGTTCATGCACGATAGAGCTCCTACACATTTCAGTCGAAGAGTTCGTACGCTTCTCAACAACAGATTCGGTGACCGATGGATTGGTAGAGGCGGACCAATTCCATGGCCTCTCCTGACCTCAGCCCTCTCGACCTTCATTTATGGGGGTATTTGAAAGCTCTTGTCTACGCAACCCCGGTACCAAATGTAGAGACTCTTCGTGCTCATATTGTGGACGGCTGTGATACAGTACGCCATTCTCCAGGGCTGCATCAGCGCATCAGTGATTCCATGCGACGGAGGGTGGATGCATGTATCCTCGCTAACGGGGGACATTTTGAACGTTTCCTGTAACAAAGTGTTTGAAGTCACGCTGGCACGTTCTGTTGCTGTGTGTTTCCATTCCATGATTAATGTGATTTGAAGAGAAGTAATAAAATGAGCTCTAACATGGAAAGTAAGTGTTTCCGGACACATCTCCACATAACATATTTTCTTTCTTTGTGTGTGTGTGTGTGTGTGTGTGTGGGAAGAATGTTTCCCGAAAATTTGGCCGTACCTTTTTGTAACACCCTGTAGAGTAGGCATCGTTAATTTATTCATGTGTTATTCATGGAGTACTGCTCAAATCTTGTCAACTGGAGTAATTTCGTTTTCCGATGAAAATAATTTCCGGAAAGTTGTCTGAATTAAAACTGGAGGTAGCTGCAAAGATGACCCACAAGACAGAGGGGATACAAGACGATCATCCGTTTCCCAGTCAATGTTTTTTACGAGTTCACAACCGTTTATTAAACATGACATAGTTACGCAGCCACGATTCCTACAACTACCGCTGCACCACGAGGGGGCTGCCACGAACGATTACGCTGCTGCCAATGGGTGGTTGGGTTTCCCGTTCCGCTGCGTAGGTCAGGGGACCACTACAATTGCGGCCACACGGGTAGCAGGGGCTGTGAGGCGTGGACAGGGTAGCTTTTTAGGTTAAAGGCTCTCGGGAAACACAAAACGGGCTTCAGTCGCAAAGGGTGCAGGCCGAAAACAGGAAGGGCGTAGATACAGGAATCATTGGTATAACAGTTGTAAACTGTCGTCGTTGGGTTGGGACAGTACCAGAGCGCCAAGTGCTAATAGAAAGACTGACGCTCAAATCTGAAGAATGCTGACTAAAACCGGAGACAAGTTCAGGCAAAGTTTTTGCCAAGAACCTAGCGGTGTTCCGAAAGGATAGGCTGAACACAGTAGGCAGTGGCGTGTTTCTTGCTGTTAGAAGTAGCTTGCTTCGTCGCGAGAGTGAAGTAGATAGTTCCTGTAAGTTAGTACGGGCAGAGGTCATTTTTGGCAACCGCAATAAAATAATAGATGGATCCTTTTACCGATCTCCCAATACAGATGATACAATTGCTGAAAGGTTCAAAGTAAACTTAAGTTTCCAGAATGAGATTTTCACTCTGCAGCGGAGTGTGCGCTAATATGAAAATTCCTGGAAGATTAAAACTGTGTGCCGGACCGAGACCCGAACTCGGGACATTTGCCTTTCGAGGGCAAGTGCTCTGGAAACATCCCCCAGGCTATGGCTAAGCCAGATCTCCGCAATATCCTTTCTTTCAGGAGTGCTAATTCTGCAAGGTTCGCAGGAGAGCTTCTGTAAAGTTTGGAAGGTAGGAGGAGAGGTACTGGCGGAAGTGAAGCTGTGAGGACGGGGCGTGAGTCGTGCTTCGGTAGCTTAGGTGGTAGAGCACTTGCCCGCGAAAGGCAAAGGTCCCGAGTTCGAGTCTCGGTCCGGCACACAGTTTTAATCTGCCAGGAAGTTTCTTAAACTTAAGATTTATTTCAAATCCATACAATTATGGTTGTTGGTGACTTTAATTTACCCTCGATATGTTGGCGAAAATACATGATTAATTCCAGAGGTACACATAAAACATCATCCTAAATTGTGCTAAACGCATTCGCTGAAAACTATTTCGAGCAGATAATTCATGATCCCACGCGAATAGTAAACGGTTGTGAAAACACACTTGACCTTTTTGTAACAAATAATCCTGAGCTATTAACGAGCGTCAACACGGATACAGGGATTAGTGAACACAGGGTTGTCGTAGCAAAATTGAATATTGTACCCCCAAAATCATCCAAAAATAAACGAAAAGTATACGTAATCAAAAAAGCAGATATAAATTCACCTGACTCCAAACTGACAGACAATCTCCACTCCTTCCAAATAACAATGTAAGACCAAATTTGGCTTGAATTCAAAGAAATAGTATCGGCAGCAATTGAGAGCTTTATGCCAAATAAATTAACAAACGACGTAGCTGATCCTCGCTGGTACAGAAAAAGGCTCAGCGCACTGTTGCAGAAACAACGGAAAAGACAAGGCAAATATAAACGGACACAAAACCTCCAAGATGCAGATACAATAGCTCCATACTTAAGAATCATACACAACCGTTCACTCGACGAAAGATCCGTACCCAAAGATAGGAAATTTGCACAAGTCACACCAATATTCAAGAAAGGTAATAGGGATACCCAACTAAATTACAGGTCCATATCATTAACGTAGATATGTTGCAGGATTTTGAAACATTATGAATTACCTCGAATAAAACGGTCTATTGACACACAGTAAACATGGATTTAGACAACATTGTTCTTGTGAAACACAACTAGCTCTTTACTCGCGCGAAGGGTTGAGGGCTACTGACAAGGGATTTCAAATTGATTTCGCATTGCTGGATATCGGGAAGGCTTTTGACATTGTACCACACATGCAGCTTTCAGTGAAATTGCGTGCTTACGGAATACCGCCTCAGTTCTGTGAGAGAGGTCACAGTTCGTAGTAATTGACGGAAAGTCATCGAGTAAAACAGAATTGATCTCTGGCTTACCCCAAGATAGTTTTATAGGCCATTTGCTGTTCCTTATCTATATAAACGAGTTGGGAGACAATCTGAGCAACCGTCTTAGGTTGTTTGCAGATGACGCTGTCGTTTATCGATTAGTGAAGTCATCAGAAGATCAAAGCAAATGGCAAACCGTTTTAGAATGGATGTCTGTATGGTGGTAAAATTGGCAATTGACCCTAAATAACGAAAAGTGTGTGGTCATCCACATGAGTGCTAAAAGGAATCCGTCAAAAGTCGCGTACACGATAAATAGTCAAATCTAAAGACCGGAAATTGACTGAAATACCTAGGAATCACAATTACGAACGACTTATATTGGAAGGAATACATAGAAAATGTTGTGAGGAAGGCTAACCAAAGACTGCGTTTTATTGGCAGTATACTTAGAAAACTTTAACAGATCTACTAAAGAGACTGCCTTCACTACGATTGTTCGTCCTCTTTTAGAATACTGCTACGCAGTGTGGGACCGTTACCACATGGTATTGACGGATTACATCGAAAAAGTTCAGATAAGTGCCGCGCATTTTGTACTATCGCGAAACAGTGGACAGATCACTGAAATGGTTCAGTATTTGGGGTGGACATCATAAAACAAAGGCGTTTTTCGTTGCGGCGGAATCTTGCCACGAAATATCAATCACCTACTTTCTCCTCCGAATGCGAAAATATTTTGTTGACGCCGTCTTACATAGGGAGAAACAATCAACACAATAAAATAAGTGAAATCAGAGCCCAGGCGGAAAGATATAGGTGTTAGTTTTCTCCCCGCGCTATACTAGATTGGAACAATAGAGAGTTGAGAAGGTGGTTTGATAATACCTCCATCAAGCACTTAAATGTGCAGAGTATCCATGTAGATCTAGATGAATGAGACGCAAGCATCCCCTCTCCAGAGCTACGGTGGCGGGTGTTCTTTAGATCAAACATTCATGCACTGGCCCCATTATGTGTGTTTGCCAATGAATAGCTTTTACAGAATTTCTTAGTTAACAGTTCTCGACAACTTCTGGATGGACTTTGGACTGAAACGTGAGCGATCTAGAAATCGTTTGGATCTGTATATATCTCTACAGTCAAAGCTACGCAAATTTTCTCACCGCTCCTATATCCCACCACAATCAATCGAGCATTCGCAATTGCTCTTATCGAATTTACCAGCCGAACTACTTATGCCGCAGGTAACGAAGCACCATCCACCTTTTCTTCCTCGGATTTCGAGCGGTTATTTTGCAAAGATTGCTAAATTGCAAAGACAGTTCCCGCAACCTGTTCATTCTTTCTACAGACGCTACAGTCAGTGCTAATAAACTATTTTACACCGATCAACATTTTGCAGCGACAACTAAACATCGGAAATTTGTCTACATGTCATCAAATACATACTGTACTAGCAAGAATGTTGGAGCGTCAAACCAATCTCCAACCATGGAATATATGACCGAGTACCGTCTTGATCTAGTAAACATGCATTTCATATCACCAACCATACCAAATCACCCATTTACATCAGCGAACCGAAGTCACTCTCAGAAACGACGTTCAAGGATATGCTCCTCTCCCCTTGGCATAAACGCTCTACTTGTTCCGCTTTCTAGCTCTCATTTATAGTCATATCCAGACTAGTCGATTACAAGAACACCCATATTTTCGCCATAGTATTATACCATCTTCGCTGTACTTCTCGATATCAAGCACACAGCACTAGCCACCCGATCGCTAACGCAACATAATCCGAAAGATATAGACTGTGAATTATTTCTCCACAAACACCAAACATTAGCGAGGCGCAGCGTGCTGTAAACCACTGACCTACTAGAAACAAGTAGAGTAAACTGATATTCGCACACTCGAATATCGAAGTCAGTGATCTAACAGATCCCACATGATCAATGTTGTTTGCAGACCAACTACGGTATTTCCCACGTCTAGAGAACAGGGAAACGTGTGTCCAATACACTACATTCCATATTCCCTCAACTCAATAAAGGCATCAAATGAAATTTGAAAGTCACTCGGCTAATGAACGCAGTATGTGACCGGTACCTGCAAACCCCCTCACGCCACTAGATATTTATCCAGTATGTGTAACGTATTCCGTCTCGATATCATGTCAGATGTTCCGTTATATATCCACTGAGTTAAACGCGATGACACATTGAGAAGGATCACAGCCACAATTGAATCAAATCTCGAAACGACCCTTCTTTCTTGAATCTATCTGCTACAGTAAAAATCCGACATGTACTTAGTCAGTCCCTACACATCTTGGAACTGCTCCCATTTTTGCGCATGTGATCATACCATTTTAGGTTGGAACTGAGCAGAAGTCAGAGAAAGACATATCCATCACCTTCTGCACCCCGTCTGGGAACAGAGCGAACTGCGATACTGCGACAGGATCGTGTTTGGACCGTTCGGTAGAAATACTCACATTGTTGTGCGTTCCCAAACTACAAACAAGTACTACCGATACATGTCCACTCAAACCCACCCCCCCACCCCCCAGCAGACAAAATTAACAACTATAGAAGCTCAAATAACTTCATGCGATATAGAACTCACATAGACGCCATTACTCGCGTGTTGAGGCAAAGCTGCGTTGGGGGTCCAGCCCGAAGAGAGAGAGACAGAGACAGAGAGAGAGAGAGAGATAGAGAGAGAGAGAGAGAGATATCGCAATGCTTCCCAGAATAGCACAGCCTGCAGCCCTACACGCATTCCTAACTGCATACTTCACCCATCACTGAATTTACCCCTCAAACTGCTCCTGCTACTGCTCCCTGTGTCGAACAGACCAATTAAATACACACTTATTGACACACTACAGAGCATAGTTTAAAGTTTCATCACCTCTACTCTAGGAGAATAATCGTATCCCACGTACTATACTGTAAATCGCAAGAAACGCCCACTGTGGCCCTTTTTACTTGCTTCAAACACTGTTTTCTAAAGCGCTTTGTACACTGCCAAACATTTCTTTTTTCTGCCACGACTTCGACCTCTATGTAAGATTCTAAACTGGCATTAAAACACACTGATCCACGACCTCTCACAGAAAACTATACATCACACTATCTACACTCCTGGAAATTGAAATAAGAACACCGTGAATTCATTGTCCCAGAAAGGGGAAACTTTATTGACACATTCCTGGGGTCAGATACATCACATGATCACACTGACAGAACCACAGGCACATAGACACAGGCAACAGGGCATTCACAATGTCGGCACTAGTACAGTGTATATCCACCTTTCGCAGCAATGCAGGCTGCTATTCTCCCATGGAGGCGATCGTAGAGATGCTGGATGTAGTCCTGTGGAACGGCTAGCCATGCCATTTCCACCTGGCGCCTCAGTTGGACCAGCGTTCGTGCTGGACGTGCAGACCGCGTGAGACGACGCTTCATCCAGTCCCAAACATGCTCAATGGGGGACAGATCCGGAGATCTTGCTGGCCAGGGTAGTTGACTTACACCTTCTAGAGCACGTTGGGTGGCACGGGATACATGCGGACGTGCATTGTCCTGTTGGAACAGCAAGTTCCCCTGCCGGTCTAGGAATGGTAGAACGATGGGTTCGATGACGGTTTGGATGTACCGTGCACTATTCAGTGTCCCCTCGACGATCACCAGAGGTGTACGGCCAGTGTAGGAGATCGCTCCCCACACCATGATGCCGGGTGTTGGCCCTGTGTGCCTCGGTCGTATGCAGTCCTGATTGTGGCGCTCACCTGCACGGCGCCAAACACGCATACGACCATCATCGGCACCTAGGCAGAAGCGACTCTCATCGCTGAAGACGACACATCTCCATTCGTCCCTCCATTCACGCCTGTCGCGACACCACTGGAGGCGGGCTGCACGATGTTGGGGCGTGAGCGGAAGACGGCCTAACGGTGTGCGGGACCGTAGCCCAGCTTCATGGAGACGGTTGCGAATGGTCCTCGCCGATACCCCAGGAGCAACAGTGTCCCTAATTTGCTGGGAAGTGGCGGTGCGGTCCCCTACGGCACTGCGTAGGATCCTGCGGTCTTGGCGTGCATCCGTGCGTCGCTGCGGTCCGCTCCCGGATCGACGGGCACGTGCACGTTCCGCCGACCACTGGCGACAACATCGATGTACTGTGGAGACCTCACACCCCACGTGTTGAGCAATTCGGCGGTACGTCCACCCGGCCTCCCGCATGCCCACTATACGCCCTCGCTCAAAGTCCGTCAACTGCACATACGGTTCACGTCCACGCTGTCGCGGCATGCTACCAGTGTTAAAGACTGCGATGGAGCTCCGTATGCCACGGCAAACTGGCTGACACTGACGGCGGCGGTGCACAAATGCTGCGCAGCTAGCGCCATTCGACGGCCAACACCGCGGTTCCTGGTGTGTCCGCTGTGCCGTGCGTGTGATCATTGCTTGTACAGCCCTCTCGCAGTGTCCGGAGCAAGTATGGTGGGTCTGACACACCGGTGTCAATGTGTTATTTTTTCCATTTCTAGGAGTGTAAATCATATTCATAACGCGGATAGCACAACACTGAATTTTTTAAATAAAACAAACTTACAAAATAAGGAAAGTAGAAGAGTTTTGCAACATTGTGGGGAGTTTCCAAACTACCGAGAAAGTAAAGGTGGATGGTGCTTCGTTACCTGCACTATAAGCAGTTCGACTGGTAAATTCAATAAGAGCAATTGAGAATGCTCGATTGATTGTGGTGGGATATAGGAGAGGTGAGAACATTTGGGTATGTTGAGAGCAGGAACGGTATCAAGTTAAGTCCGGGAGGAAGACTGGATTAGGGGATATTTTGCTAAACAGGTTCTGTTAGGGTGAGAATTTCAGTGCATACAAGCTGATTCATGCAGAAAGCGGGCGTTAACTTTTTCTGGGAACTATACAATTCCCGAGAGGTCGACTTGGCTTTTTTTTTTTTCTTTTACAAAGAGATGTGAGGTAAGAATAAGATTGGGAAGGTTGCTAGATGAGTTTGTAATTATGCGCGTGCGCTTGGAGGTGTTGCGTCGGACATGCTGGGGGGGGGGGGGGGGGGGCGGGTACTTGCGGTTGAGCGCGTGTGTCAACACGCTCTGTGCTGTTCTGCATTCAATGGTAAAGACAAGTAGCTCCTGGAGATACCTCGAATATGAGGCTAGCGTGAACGCGCTTTGGAGTCCTATTACAGTACAACAGTGACTGTATGGAGGGATGCAGCTTTCACCGGTGTTCGGTGGCGGCAGCTGGCGGCTGCGGTGGGGCGCGCATCCCCGGCCGGTCGCGCCAGGAGCTGTGTCTAGCTGAACACGTATCTGGATAGGGATTTCACGAGCATGGAGTATGAACGCGGCTTTCACCACCTCATGTTTTCGGTACCCAGCAGGTACCCGTGGGCGGTTTGAGGGCTGTCAGGTGCGTGACTTCGCGAGGAAGAGGGTGTGGTGGTGGGTGCTTGTGCGCGTGTGTTGCGTTATTTTGCTATCTTTCGAAATTCTTCCGAAGAGCGAGCCAATTGTGCAGGGCGCCCTACATGGTGCCTTTTGTCCATCGTGGATTGAGATCACTAGCCAGTTTTATCGTCGCCGCAATGCTTTCCCAAGCGTTCTCCAACTCTTGGACGAGGATACGTTCCTGGTTGCAATTTCCACTATGCACTGTGCAGTGTTGCCTTTTGCGGAGGCGACGACCATGGACTTCATTGCACCTAATATCAAGCACGGTAGCCAGTCCGTTGTGGTGGGGCAGCCATGTACCCTGTTGATTGTAGACCCCTGACAAGACGGGGGTTTCTCTACTGATGCCTGCGCCATTAACTCCACACGTATACCAAGGCATAGATGCCCATCTTCCTGGGGAATCAGGACTCCCGGCCAAGGCCATACTGCCAGGTGGCTCTTGCTGTGACTGGGTGGCGCCCGTGGGGAGGGCCCTTGGTTGGAGTAGGTGGCATCAGGGTGGATGACATGCAGTGAAGCGTGGCATATCATCTCTTGCTGGTGGCCAGCCACCAGCAGTCTCTAAGCGTTCGCCGACTCACTTTAAAGCTAACATGTATGACCCCAAATCGTTCCCCTCCCTGGCTACACCATGAGGGGAACGAAAGGCTGTTAATGACAGTGAAACGTTTCCCCGCCATATCTCGCCTGTACCAGAGCTGATGGGGAATCCTTTGTGTCTGTGAAGCCTCAGTTCTTTGTAGAGCATTTAGAGGACAAGTACAGGGAGGTGGAGGGCTTGACCACAATGTGGTCAGGGTCAGTCTTGATAAAAACAGCATCCTCTGCCCAGTCATGAGGCTTGCTCGCTTGTAAGTAGCTGGGGGACGTTTCTGTTACTATCACCCCCATAAAAGCTTAAGTATGGTCCAGGGCATTATTTTCCACAGGGATCTTCTTTTACAGTCCAATGACAAGCTGCGCGCCAACTTACAGTTATGAGGTGTCCATTTCTCTGGCGCGTCCACTGGGGTCCAAGGGATCATCAAGAAGCCACCGGTGCCTTCATCCCGAGCGGTTCTCGATGCTTCAGTCTGGAACCGCGCGACCGCTATGGTCGCAGTTTCGAATCGTGCCTCGGGCATGGATGTGTGTGATGTCCTTAGGTTAGTTAGGTTCAAGTAGTTCTAAGTTCTAGGGGACTGATGACCTCAGATGTTAAGTCCCATAGTGCTCAGAGCCATTTGAACCATTTTTGGTGCCTTCATCATGACCTTCGAGAGTGACACATTACCTGAGAAGGTCAGGGTGATGGTCTGCTGCTGAGATGTCAAGCCATATATCCCTCCCCCAATACGATGCTTCAAGTATTGGAAGTTCAGCTATATGTCTTCCCACTGTGCTTCCAGCCTCATATGTCGCGACTGTGGTCGTCCATCCCATCCTGATACTCCACATGTCCCACCTCCCATCTGTGTCAACTGCAGGGAGCACCATTCCCCTTGCTCACCGGACTGTAAGATTGTACAAAAGGAATGGAAAATAATGGAATACAAGACCCTGGACCGACTGACATACACTGGGCTAAGCCAAATTTGAGTAACTTCATCCAGTATGCATGACATCATCTTATGCCGCCAGTGTCACCCCTGCTGCATACTGTCAGCTGTCAGAGCCAGAGGACCACACTTGCCCCCTTGATGGTGGGGGCCACTTCTCTCTCTGTTGCTCCCGCACCACCTCCCTTGGGAGGAGCATGGCCTCAACCACTCAGGACACCAGTCACCACTTCTAAGCCAGAGAAGCGTAACTCTTCTTCGGCTTCTCTCGCTAGGAAGGGATCCCTTGGGTCACTCCCTTCCCAGGTTCCTACCAGCGGCACAGCAGACACCCACCAGTGGCTGAAGAAGGCACAGGTCGCTGGTCGTTGAGTTTCACGATCCTCTTTGGTCCTGGAGACCAAGTCAAAAAAGCCCTCCCAGCAAGGACAACCAAAGGAACAGCGCGAGAAAGCGAAACTGAAGACCCCTAAAACGAAGGAACATGTGGTGGCACGTACTCCACCGCTTCACCCTCTCCTGTGCATTGCCCTTCAAGAAACTTGGTTTCCGGCGATGCGAACCCCTGCCTTTATGGCTATCTGGTGGCGTCTGCATCTACATCCTTCACTCCCTTCACAGTGAGTCGGTCCCTCTAGAAACACCTTTAGAGGCTGTCGCTGTTCGGGTGTGGACACTTCAGGCTGTTACTGGTGATGTCCTGCAGCATGTCCTGGCTGCACTGATAGCCCAATTGCCGCCACCTTTCCTGTTACTAGGCGACTTCAACGCCCATAACTGTCTGCAGGGTGGATCAGTGGCAACAGGCTGAGGCAGCGCCATTGAGCATGTAGTGGCGCAGCTCGACCTTCTCTTTTAAATGATGGTCCCTTCACAAATTTCAGTGTAGTGTATGGCACGTACTCAGCCATCGATCTTTCGCTCTGCAGCCCTAGAATCTTACCATCTGTCTAGTGGAGTGTGCATTACGATTTGTGCGGTAGTCACCACTTTCCGGTCTTTCTGTCACTGCCACAGCGTCCCTCTTATGAGTGCACCTGCAGATGGGCTATGAATAAGGCTTACTGGGCCTGAATTTCCTCCATTGCCACTATTGAGCCTATGTCCGCAGATACCACTGATGTGGTGGTTCACTCAGTCGCCACGAGCATCGTTACTGCAGTAGAATCTGCCATTCCCTGTTCTTCTGGGACCCCTTGGTGGAGGACTGTGCCTTGGTGGTCTCCCGATATCGATGAAGGGATGAAAGATCGCACAAGTGGCATCCCTTATTAGAACACCTCATCACCTTTAAACGAGTCTGTGCATGGGCCCGTCGCATCATTCGCCAACACAAGCAGGAGTGCTGGGAAAGGTATGTCTCTACCATTGGCCTTTGTACCTCTCCATCGCAGGTTTGGGCCAAGATTAGGCGACTCTACGGCTATCGGACCCCCATCAGTGCCCCTGCGCTTCCACTGAATTTGTTGCTGAGTTTGTGCTAACTCCGACACAATTGCCAACCGCTTAGCAGAGCATTTTGCTCAGAGCTCCGCTTCTGCAAACTAATCAATGGCCTTCTGCTGCCTGAAAGAGAGGTTGGAACGTCTGAGCCTTTCATTTCACACACGCCACCCTGAATCCTACAATGTTCGGTTCATTGAGTGGGAATTCCAAAGTGCCCTAGCTGCTTGCCCTGATATGTCTCCCGGGCCAGGTAGCATCCACTGTCAGATGCTGAAACACCTCTCGGCGGACTGCTAGCAACGCCTCCTAGACCTTTACAACCATATCTGGGTCGAGGGTGAGTTCCAATCGTAATGGCAGAAACGCATCGAAATCCCGTTTTGAAACCTGGCAAGAACCCACTGGAGGTGGACAGCTGCCACCCCATTAGCCTCACTAACGTTCTTTGCAAGTTGCTCTAACGCATGATGAGCCGGCGATTGAGTTGAGTACTTGAGTCTCGGGGCTTTCTGGCTCTGTCTCAGGGTGGGTTTCGTAAGGGCCGCTCTGCCGCCGATAATCTGATGAACCTGGAGTCTGCCATCCGTACGGCCTTTGCCCATTGTCAGCACCTCGTCACTGTCTTTTTTGACATGTGGAAGGCATACGATACGACATGTTGACATCACATCCTCTCTACGCTTCATGGTTGTAGTCTTCGTGGTCCACTGCCGATTTTCATAAGAAATTTTCTGTCGCATCGTAGCTTCCGCGTGCAAGTTGCGGCCTCCCATAGTTCACCCCGAGTTCAGGAGAATGGGGTTCTGCAGGGATCTGTCTTAAGTGTCTCTGTTTTTAATTGCAATTAATCGGATCGCTGCGGCGGTGGGAACGTCTGTCTCTGCATCCTTGTATGCTGACGATATCTGCCTCTACTATAGCTCCATTGGCATTGCAGCTGCTGAACGTCAGCTGCAGGGCACTATCTGCAAGCGAAGTCTTGGGCTGTAGCGCATGCCTTCCAGTTTTTGGCTGCCAAGACCTGCGTTATGCATTTCTGCCGGTGACCCACTGTTCACCCTGAGCCACGGCTTTATTTTGATGGTGAACCTCTTGCTGTGGTGGAGACACATCGGTTTTTTGGGTGTAGTTTTTGATGTCTGGTTGACTAGGCTCCCTCATATTCGGCATCTTAAACAGATGTGTTGGCGGCATCTTAATGCTCTGCGTTGCTTCAGTCACACCAGCTGGGGTGCCGACCAGTCTACCCTCATACTGCTCTACCAGGCGATAATTCAGTCCCGTCTGGATTATGGGAGCCTGGCTTATGGTTCAGTATCCCCTTCTGCATTGCAGGTGCTGGAACCCATCCTTCTCTCGTGCACTAGAGTATATCCGCTCCTGCTCAGGTGAGTCCTTCGTTACCTGTAGCGACTCCCTGAGCCGTTTCCTAGCTATTGAGCAGTGCTTCCCTTGCTCTCGTCTGGTGATGCCTATCCAGGAGTCCTTCGATACTCCTGCCTGTTGTGGCCGCTCTATGGTCTTTGCGTGGACCCCTGGTCTTGTCGGCATTCTGGGCAATGAATGTGTTGACATGCGGACCAAACAGGCTGTCGGTGCACGAGCCTTATCGATTGGGCTTTCGGAGATTGGCAGTTTTGAGACAGAATGTCCTACGAACCTGGGGTGAAAAACGGCGCACTCTGCCTTCACCAAACAAACTTCGGACCATCAAGGAGGCTACCAGTGCATGGCGCTCCTCTTTGCGTGTCTCTCTCAAGGAGTCTGTTGTCCTCTGCTTGCTGTGCATTTTGGCACACCCAAATGATGCACAGCCACTTATTGCACCATGAGGACCCACCTCTATGTCACTGTGGATCCTCTTTGACGATGGTCCACATTTTGTTGGCCTGTCCCCTTTTAGCTGTGCTCAGGCAGACGTTTGCACTGCCTGATATGCTCCCTACCCTTTTAACAGATGACATTGCCCTGGCAGGCTTAGTTTTGCGTTTTATTCGGGAAGGAGGCTTTTCTCACTTAATCTGCTTGTCATTTTTTTGTTTTGAGTCTGGCCTTTGGCCTATGATTTTAGACTGGGCAATTTTTTAGTGTGTTTCTGGGTGGTTGGCTTTTCTTTTTTTGTCTCTATGGTCGGCCAACCACTGTCACACTGTGTGTGATTTTAATTCCTTTTGTCTGGTCTCTGTCTAAGTCTTTCTTGTCCTGTGTTGTCAGTTGTCATCTGCATTGTTCGTTTTTGTTCTGTGTGGGTGTTTGAAGTTTTGTACCCTTCAATCCCACAAACAAACCAACACCCCTTCCTTCCTCCATCGGCCTAGTGTGGGCTGAGTCCTTTTACCACCCTCCCCCTAGGAAGTGGTCTGATGGTGAGCTTCGTTTGGAGCAATTTTCTTACCTTGGTAGCGAAAACGCAAGTGAGCTTTGTTTACCGGCAGATTTCACACTTGGCACATGATCCTAGGAGGAAGTGTCTGTTGGGTGATTGAGGTTAGTACAAGTGTCCTTTCTTTATTCACAATTTTCTGAGGTTGGTAGCGAAAGCGCAAGTGACCTTTCTTTATTGCCAGAATTCAAACTCGTCGTGGGTTCCTAGGAAGAGGTGGCAGTCTGTTTCTTGAAAAGTAGTTGAAAGTAGATTGTTGAACACCTTTTCATACCTATATGAAATTGTAAATTTAATTATTTAATATGAATAAAATTGAAATGGAATTAAGTACTTAGGGAATTGATAGGTTAGATGCGTGATGTGGGTGTTAGCATATTCACAGAAGGGTTCGTCCAGCACATGAGCGGAGGTGGTGATCGAATGTGTGTGACATAAGAGGTGAGATGCCTGCGGAGTGGCAGCGCTATGCGTGTCCGGTTATAACGCACGCTCAAGACAGACAGAGAGTGCAGACCATCTTGAGTTAGTTAACTTAGCGAGAGCATTATTTGTAGAGCACGCCACGTCGTGGACCGGCGGTTGTATGACGTCAGGGCAGATTCCACTCTCCAGCAAACAATTTTGGCGCCAATCATGTTCTTTGTCCACCACGAAACCATGTGGTGGATTGCTAACTGACCGTTGAGGTGCTGGGGAAGATCCCACTCTCGGGCGAACAATTTTGGTGTGAAACGTGTGGGAGGAACGAATACACATGGTGAACGGACAAACTACAATTGTGAAATCAGAATTAGGAGGTTTGAACCAGCAAAACATGTTTAAGCCGCTGGAACCGCGCACGGTCTTAGCAGCCGCTGGTCGAGCGGCGTGAGCACGGGCTACCACTGACCGGTGGTGCCAGGGGTAACCTCCTCTACTGACGACGATTTGAAATAAGTCAGTTGGAGTCTGGAGATAGTGCCGAGTGCACTGGGTGTCGCCATCTCGAAGATGTATACTCTGTTGGAGAACAAGTGATGATGGTACTGCTTTAAATAAGGACTTCAGTGTTTTCCCTGCAAAATCAGAGGATGGGAATTATGTTAGTACAAGTGCAGTTTATTATTTGACACGATTTTGATAGGTTAACAGCTAAAAAACGTAAGTGACAGTCAAAGTTCGAATGATGTGGACTATTTCATACGTATGATCGATTATGGTGTTGGAATTTGAACTTGTGACAGATTTTTGTTATGGATGTAAAGCAAATGGCTTTCTTCCTGCCGAAATCGGACATGTTGAATAAATAATAAACGGTAACAAATGATAATAATAATAAATAGGAGTACAGTTTTTGAGACATTATCGTGTTGGAATTTGAAACTGGCGCCATTTTCTAGTGTAGGTAGGCCAATAACGTCAAGTAATAATAATAACAACAATAATAATAATAATAATAATAATAGTAATAATAATCATAAATGATAATGAATGATAGTGAATAATAATAAAGACAAGTACGGTTTTGCATACATTATCCTATTGGAATTAGAGTTTGGCGTCAATTTTTCTGGAGTGTTAGGTTAGCGGACGCAGCACTATAAACCTATTTTCTTGCCAAAATTCAAATTTCGCGCCAGAGTACGTTATCCTGAATGAATCATGCGCTGTTGCCAAGTCTACACCCCTTCATCTTGGATGACGTCATCGCCGCCATATTGAATAAATTTGGCAAGAAAGCAGAGTGGCCCCATACATACCTTGCCCCGCTACTAACGTACATTTCGTTCTTAGTCAATATGCTACTCATGTTGTTATGTCTGTAGTATACATATATAAAAACTTCAATATCTATGAAAATGTTATAAGGCAAATGAGAAGAGATAAGTATCATGTGCAATTAATGAGAATACAGGCTTCTGAATGTTCCATTGCAAATATTGCAATACAGATTTACAATAGTGCTCCACATAAAATAAAAAATATTTCATCACACTGATGTAACGGAACCCCAAGATCATCCTTACTGCATCACTGTTCCTCTTTAGTAGCAGAATCTTTAGAATATGTGAAATACAAGCACTGACACAAGAAAATGCAAAATACCTTACTGCAATTAGTGCAAGCTATTTTATAGATAAAGCCAACAGAACAAAATAACTCATCCCAGGGAGCTGACAACTCTTGTGATATGTGCTTGGCTACCATGTGTCCCTAGCCTTAATATCGTCACTTCCCTACCGTGCTGCAACTTTATACTTCCGCTGTCCCTTTCCCCCTCTGCCTCTCCATTACATTGTTTTCATGGCACAGACCTTTCTTGGAACTGGTTTATGATTTGGGGCTCGAGATCCCACTTTCAGTGTTTTCCTTAAGTAAATACGTGGTCCCCATTGGTGGGGATCGACCTGCAACAATTTTTTTTTAAAATTCACCAGAAGTGCAGACTGTGTAGGGAAGGACCCCCATCCTGGTATATGCTCCACTTTTGTCTTTGCACTTTTTCACCCTTCCCTTAATAAGGCAGTACACCCAAAACCCAGCACAGTAGCCCTCTCAGTGTGAGGGGGGTCATCAGTTAGCTGCACAGTGTTAGCCCACTGACCATGCACAGATTGCATGAAGTCACTGACCTGAAAACGCTCCATGTATATCTAGGAGGAAGGGCCCATCGTGACTGGGGCACTGGAAACCCAGTACACTAGTTCATTGTACATGTGGACATTGCTGAGGCTGGGTGTTGCACTTGGGATGGGGGGAGTTCAGAGTGGGTGGCACCATGGCAGATGGGCCACAAATAAAGCAGCTGAAGTTATGTCCTCCTGATGGCCAGACAGCCCCAGCAATCACTAAGGAAAGAAAGCCCTTATTTGAATCAGAGATATATGCCCCTAACATATTTTTTTCCCTGACTAGGGCTAAGTAGCCACCTGAGGAACACTACCCACAATACTTGGTTTTTACATGGATTGGTGAGACTCCTTTTTGGCTACAAAGCCTTTACCCTTTGTAGAGAAGACAAGTTTTGGGAAGTGTCAGCCATCTCTAAAATGAAAAGTGGGTCTGTTTTGATGAAACCAGCGTCCCCTGCCCCGTCATGGGCACTGCTCGCCTATAACAGGGTGTCGTACCAGAGTCTGCCGCTTTCCATTATAGTCTAAATATGGTTCAGGGCATCATTTATCACCAAGACCTACTCTTCCAATACGATGATGAGTTGTGCACCAACTTGGCACGACGAGGTGTACAATTTTCTCCATTGTATCCATGGGGGCCAAAGAACAATAGTGTTGCTACCAGTGCCTTCATTTTGGCCTTTGAGGGCAATACATTGCCTGAAAATATCGAGGTGATGATATACTGATGTAATGCAAAAGTGTAAGTTCCTACCCTCCTCCCATGCAGTTCTTCATGTGTTTGAAACTCAGGCAGGTCTTCACATTGCAATGCTAGAACTATGTGTAGAGATTGTGGATGACCACTGCATGTGAACACTCCATCTGTGTCAACTATCGAATGCACTATTCCCCCTGCTTGCCAGATTGCACCGCTTCCCAGGGAGAGTGGAGAACACAAGAGCGTAAGACACTGAACAAACTAACTTATCAAGGGGTCAAGGAGTAAGAAAAGTTTTCCCCACACGTATAACACTGTCGAATGCCACAATTATGACGACTCCTTTAGCAACAGCACTCCCTCCCATAACACCTACTACTTTGGGACCATTGGCTTCCAGTTCACCGGGGTCATTGGTCGCTGCCTCCCAGCTGGGGACAAATCACCTTCCAGTGGCTTCCCTCACCAGGAAGGGGTTTCTTGGTACATTCCTTCCCAAGGTTTTGACAGTTTACTACTAGACACAAGCCAGTGGCTGAAAGGGCTATAGACTGCTGGTTGCAGGGTTTCACAATCAACATCACAGCCTCAGACTGATTCAGTTCTCTAAGAATAGGAAACATAAGAAGAAGGCCTCCAAGGAAAAGAAGTTTCCGGTGGCCCACATGCCACCAGATATCCTGCATGCTCCATTCCTGTATATGAGGCAGAGGTTCTGGCATGCCCTGAGGCCCTCTGCCACACCACATCAGAATCCAGAACCTATGTGTGTTGTCATCATAACCTCTCAAACAGTGGTAGCAACTTGATTCCACAGTCCATTCCTGTCCTCACAGTACATCGACAACACTATTGTAGCGGTTTTTCTATCATCTTTTAAGCATCGCCTGCCTTCTGCATCACCCTTTAGGAGACTTCGTTTGCAGTAACATGGAACCCAACCCTTTGTGGATATCATGGACATTTTAAGAACTGTGCTGCCATTGACTGTTTGCATGTATATTTTCGACACACTTCCTAACGTACTTGTGCCTCTTAATACACCTTTGGATAGTGTGGGTATTACAGTAAGGAGATTACAGAATATTACCATCTGTAATGTTTCCGTCCTTCCTGATGGTAAAATGCTTTAGAATATAGTGTTTGCATTAGTTTCTCAGCACCATGATTTTAATGCTGGTAACACTTGCGCTTCAGCAAAGCCTCGAAAACTTACTAAAACAACTTGACCTTTGCCACTTGAAAATTGGGGCACCACATACTTCAGTGTTGTACACAGAACTTTCTTAGTGTTTGACCTTTCCATCTGCAGCGCTTGTCTTCTCCCATCCATCTACTGGCGAGTCCGTAATACCCTATGTGATAGTGACCACTTCCCGATCTTCCTGTCTCTCCATCGGCATCACTCCCCTGCACACCTGCCCAGATAGGCTTTCACCTTTTTTGTCTCCCTTGGCTCTCCATCACATGGAAATATCAGTCAGGCAGTTTAGAATACAGCCTTTCCTCTAGCAGCTTATATAGTGACCCCTGTTCCTCAGGTCTGACCCAATGGAAGACATTACCTTGGTGGTCATCAGAAATTCCACAGGCCACTAGAGATCGTAGGCAGGCTCCCCAACGCCGTAAGCAGCACCCATCGATGGAGCACCTCGCTACTTTTAAGTAGCTCTACGCCCAGGTCCACCACCAAATAAAATGACAGAAGCGAGAATGCCGGGAACAGTACGTTTTAACCATCGGACCACATGCCTCACCTTCCCAGGTTTGGGCATAGATCAGACATCTCTACAGGTACAAGATATCTGCATGTGTACCATTGAATGGCGCTGTCTACACTGATCCAGATACTATCACTGGATATTTTATATTTTGCTCTGAATTATGGTCCCTCTACTGCATCTGTGAATCATCAAACTGCCTTTCATGTCCTAAAACAGCAGGTGGAGCGAAACAGATTATCCTTTTCTACACGGCACCTGCAGCCATGGAAGTTTCTTGAGAGAAGGCGAGTTCTCCTCGTAATGGCGAGCAAGCATCCAGTACTGAAATCAGGCAAGCGCTCTTTAGTGATAGACAGTTATCGCCCAGTTAGTTTTGTGTAAGTAGCTCGAATGCGTGGTGATCCGGGAGCTGTGTTGGTTCCTTGAGTTCTGGGGTTTCTGGCGTTGTGCCAGGGTGCTTTTCATTAAGGAATCTGCCATCTGAACAGCTTTTCTCCGAATTCAGTATCATATAGCCGTCTTCTTCAACCTGCAAAAGACTTACGATACTACACAGCGACACCACATCATCACTGCCTTACATGAATGGGTTCTTCGGAGTCCACTCCCGATTTTCATCCAGAACTTCTTGTCTCATCAAATTTTCCAGGTTCAAGTTCGTGCCTCCCACAGTTTTCCATTTAGTCAAGAGAATAGGGCTCCACTGGACTCTATACTGGGTATCCCTCTTTTTCTACTAGCGATCAGTGGTGAAGTCACAGCAGTGAAGTCCTCAGCAAAACCCTCCTTGTATGCTGACGACTTTTGCCTCTACTATTGCTCCCATAGTGCGGGCGTCACTGAACGTCAACTGCAAGGCGCCATATAAAAGGCGGAGACCCTCAAGGGTGGCCTTCGGTTTTCAGCTGTCAAGATTCAGATCGTGCCCTTCTTTTGACGTTGAAGCATGCTCCCACAACCAAAACTTTGTCTTGACGACGAACTACTGAATGAAGCGAAGTCTTATCGCTTTTTAAGACTTGTTTATGATGCCCATTTGGCATGGATTCCTTTTCTTCACCAGCTTCAGCGAAAGTGTTGGCTGCATCTTTATACCCTTGGCAGCCTCAGTAATACCAGCTGAAGTGCACATTGCACTACCCTCCTGCACCTTTACAAACCTCTGATACAACCCTTTCTAGATTATGGGAGTCTGGCATACAGTTCAGCGTTGCCCTCATCATTGTGGATACTGGGTCTAATACACTACTGCAGGGTTCGATTTATGACAAGGGCCTTTGGAATTAGACCTGTGAACAGCTTACTCATGGAGTCAAGCGTCCCTCCTCTGTCGATCATATGCCAACAACAACTTGTCAGTTATGCTACACACGTTTGCAGCTTGTCTATGCATTCAAACAACCATCTCCTCCTTCCAAAGACCGGCTACCAGTAAACCGACTCTTGAGATTGGTATTCCAGAAACAGACGTCTTATCAGTAATATGGCGTCACGTTTTGGAGATCTGGAATATACAGTGGCTCATTCTGACGTCACCAAACAAATCACGAGTAATAAAGGAGTCTATGAATCTGTCAAGGTCCTCATTGCAGGCGTCCTCAATGTAGGTCTCTTGCAAGGATTCTACCACCCTTTGCCAAATTTAGCTGGCTCATGGTCGACTCAGACACAAGGGCCCACCCAACTCTCTTTGTGGTTCCCACTTGGCGGCGGTCCACATATTTCTCAACTGTCCCAATCGAGCTACCCTACGGCGGACTCTTAATCCGCCTGAGTCACTATCCCTGTTGTTAGGAGCGGTTTATAACCTCCCTCTTCCTAATGAGCCAACTGGACTGCGATATAACTGAACGATATCGCATATGCGTAATAAAATTTTACTGTGAGTAAGGCTAACTTTACCTAAGGAACATAACACT
Organism: Schistocerca gregaria; assembly: GCF_023897955.1. Lineage (NCBI taxonomy): Eukaryota > Metazoa > Arthropoda > Insecta > Orthoptera > Acrididae > Schistocerca > Schistocerca gregaria. Next base: position 387,898,207 of record NC_064926.1, on the reverse strand, counting down.
GGTTGGTGAGAGGAAAGTGTACAAAAAACCCTTCTGAAGGAAGAATCTGTTCTAAACTTAATTTAAATGCTCATGATTATTTTAAAATGGCACAAATATACTGCAATCGCTCACGAACAAAACAGGAGGAGAAAGGGGTACCAAGTAATATGTAATACAAAAAGATGCTGATAATACACGATAATAGATTACCTAAAAACGCGATATTTAAACGGTCGCCATCCTGCTAGGGCAGTGAATCTTCAGACTCCTGAGAAAAGTAATGACAGAGAACTTCAAGCCAATAATCACTTGGGTGGCATCGGAAGGTTGTCACAATTTTCCACAGCACAATAGTTCACGAGAAAATAACTGAATCCGAAAGCACTGAGTTTGCAGTTACTCATTCTGAAATATTAAATTTCGAAAGTAAAATTAAATGGAGTTACTGGTTAAACATAAATTACTAAAACTATGTTATGTAAAAGAAATTACTTCTGGTAAACTCAATTTAACGTAATGCAAAATTTAGGAAAGGGCATGCAATATACTTTTGTTTAATGAAAAACTGAATTGAATTCCCTTCAAGCAAATGAGTAACTGATTTTACTTTTAATATAACAACAATAAAATACATACAAAGGCAGTAGAAGTCACTCGCTATGCTGAATACAGAATAAATGAAATTGTACACTCTTAAATTGAGCTGTATTTTTAGTTGTTAGGTTTGCCTGTGAAATATTAAGTTACTTTAAGTGGATGAAGTTAATACTCAAAACTGCAAATTAGTTAAGCCTGTGTTATGGAATACAAGAATAAACAGTTACTGAGGCAAAAAATTTAGTTCGAAAGTGGTCACTAGCGGTCAACAATTAATTAATCAATTTTCATAATTTTACTACACTCTGTGATTGTCTGGAAAGGAGGGGGACGATGCTTGGTAATAAAGTCTGAGGACAACAACAACACAAATGCGCTGCAAGTTTCAACTATTGCAGGTTATTATTCAAGTCAGTCATGCTTTGTGAAAGAAATGTTACTGGGTAATGCCTCTATAATACTATATCTGTCACTTCACGCTTTTAGGCTGTTGTGGCTGTGTGAACGACGAAGAATGTAACCGACGACAACGCTGGGCTGCCGTTGTTGCTACTGGTTGAGAACCCCCGTGTTGTCTCCAACGGACACTTCCGCTCTCTTTCGAAACCCAAGCTGCTCTTCTTTCTCTCTGCTCGCAGCAAGACAGAGACTCTCCATACGCAAAGATAAACAACGGTACAGCTACAACCATTTTGTCATTACTATCAATACATTTAAATAAAGTTTGCTTGGCATTAACCCAGCAATTTACAATACTTTCATTGTAATTGCAATCAATTACATACATTCAGATCTACGGTAACAGGTTAGAATCCTGCCTCGGGCATGGATGTGTGTGATGGCCATAGGTTAGTTAGGTTTAAGTAGTTCTAAGTTCTAGGGGACTGATGACCTCAGATGTTAAGTCCCATCGTGCTCAGAGCCATTTGAACCCATACATTCAGAAATAATGAAACGTCCCCTTAGAAAAATTGTGCACGACTGTGCTTAAACTGACACACAATAGTTTTTAGCGTAACGCAATCTGACTTTCAATAATCAATGTATTTACCTTAATAGTCATTATATATATATATATATATATATATATATATATATATATATATATATATATATATATATCAGTTCATGACACCAATTCTTACAAATTTCAAAACTCCGCCATCTCTCTCCCCACGTCCACCACTGCTGTCGGCTCACCTCCAACTGCACAACGCTACACGCTGTTAGCATCCAGTTGGCGCTGCCCGACACTACAATGGCAGACAACAATGCCAACTAGCCACAGACTGTGCACAGCACAGCCAGTGATTTTTCATACAGAGCGCTATGTGGCGTTACCAATAAGAAAACCTAAACAGCCTACTTACATAGCCCCCACGCTCCACACAAAAAAATTTACAAATTGTTTTGGGCCGTGGCCAATACAGATTTGAAAAATTTTTTCATAATTACAATAAAAAAGAAATGAAATGCACACACTTATCGATCCAATGTTGGTCAAAAGCTAAAATTCTCTCACAGTCCATAAAGACAGTCCTGATCGTTCATCATAGTAAAATTGCAGTGTTTTTTTCAAAGTCTGAGCAATAAAAGAAATTGCACTTGGAAGTAGTGGATTTCTAAGCAGTCTTCAAGAAGTAGTGTTGTCCTTCCAACGAAAGACAGTGCTGACTCTTGACATGCAGACAGGTAATAGGCCACAGCAGAGTCAGTCGACGTTGAAGACTATCGGTAGGTAGGTCATCACAGAGCAGACCCATTGTAGTCCTGGTAGAGATTACGGTATTGGTGGGCCATCAGAGGTGCAGACCCACTGCAGTCCTTGAAGAAATAATGGTATCGGTGGGTCGTCAAAGGTGTAGACCCACTGTAGTCCTTGTAGAGATGGCCAGCAGCCATCTGTTTGACTGTGCAGGTGCACAATCACCATTGAAGAGTCTTGCGGATAATATAGCAGGTCCATAACCACCACTTGTGCACTCACAAAAATTGTTTTTGAAATGTTCTTACAACCAGCAATGCTGTTATCCAGTCCCTTACTGAATTATTAACACAAGTGCAAACACTATCAGTCCCTACTTCTCACATATTGTCCATATACTATGACCAACAGAAACGTGTGCAGTGAAATGTAATTTACAAGTTACTTAATTTGATGAAGTGGTGTCAATTACAATTTTATAACATAAGAATACAATAACAAAGGTACAAAATATATCATTAAAGAACATAACAATACAGATAACATTAGCAGTAGTACAGGCTTTACAAAAGAATCGAAATAGCAAATATATCAGTGTTACAAAAATTATGACATAAGTACATACACAAAAAAATCAGAATAAATTTGGAAACATCAACTTCACACATGAGCATTAAAACAGAACAGAATAAATAATTTGTAAACATATTTACTAAGAAAACGACATATTAATAATGCAAATTATATTTGAGGATAACAGTATTCCTCATCATAGTGAATGTAGCTGAATATTAGAAAATTCTACAACATAAGTCTTATCAGGTGAACATATAAAGACAGGAAGAACATAAATACACAAGGGTACACAAACACATAGTGGGATAACACAAGGAAAGGGCAGGGTTTGTTTTACTGCAGTATTTTGCAAACAAAACTTTCTTTACTTCTCAGAGACCTCCCTTAGTTCTTCATTATTTCCAAAAAGTCCTATCTATACCTGCTTTCTGTACTTTTCTCATATAACCTCTCAGTGCATTTCTTCAAATCTATCGCAACTCATTCTCTTATATAGGCTAACTTAAATCTACTGAGCTCAGATGCTTAACTAAGGGACGAGGCAATGCAGCAGCACAAAACAATTTACACAAAAAGCAATGATAAAAAAATGGAAATTGGCAAAAAAGGCAGCAATATTACAACTAATATAAGGCAATGTGCAGCAAACCAGAAAAATAAATCAGTAATAAAATTGGCTTAACCCAGTAATACAAAGTGACATTCAGTAGCACTATGAATGGCAAACAGCCGCAGCATATGCTATAACTTATACCTAAACATGACAAAGCTCAAGCAGAAAAAATGTTACACTAAAGACAAGAATGCAGATAAGGACAATGTCTATTCACATCTTAATGTCTATGCAATTAAAGTGGTGCACCACAAAAACTAATGCTACAACAAATTACCAAGTACTTGAAAAGAAAATTATATATACAGTTACTGTTATTAGTCGCTTCTTATCGCTCTTGCCATTCCAAGAGCTCCTTTTTCGAAGAATGTGGATCATAAAATAATTATTTAATAGATCTGTCGACAGAAAGTGTTCAGATTAGCAAATGCATTTAATTTTATAAAACCAATGCTGCAACACAGCTGGAAAACAGATATCAAATGAAATAAGCAACTATGGACAAATCATAAAAATATCATTCAATAGTCATGTGACATTTCATAAGTTAGTAGAATTCTCTCAACTCTCGTAAAAAGACGTTTGTTATAATCAGGTGTCAGATGTAAGTATCTTTCTCAGTAATGAACGTGTCGTATTTTCGGTGCTTTCTATAAAGGAATGTCAATAGTGAGCATAATGGCCTCCTTTTTTTCACCTGTGCCTCTTAAAGGCACACATTAATGGCTTTCTTTTGTCAGGTGGTTGTCGCGCAGCTGGGTGCCCACGACGCATTACGTGCAGGTGGTCACTTAACTGTCTTATCGAAATATTAACGACACCAGTTTCCACTACAGTGGCAGTCTCATATAAAAAAATTCACAGGTCAAGAATTTGCGTTACACATCAGTAGAAACAAAATCCTACTGATATAACAGTGTCCAAAAAATTTTCGTCGGCATTGTAATACATTCACGCATTTACATACATTTCATAACTCTTAAAGTGCGATTCTTGGTTTCCAACAACCTTTTTCACAAACCCGAGTCCTTAACCTCTACACATTATTTCTTACCTTATTCGTCGACAATTCTTCAATATTCCATCATAACAGATAAGTAGCATAATCAAATAACTCATATAACATCAGCTTAAACATACCTCAGCAGCATATTTCACTTAGTCATCGTAATAATAACATAATAACACCTCAATTAAATTCTCAAAATCGTCGTAGCTTCCTCCAATAATTTCACAACCTAAAAAAAATTCTCTGCTCATGTCAAAAGTGTCATCTACCTCAAATGTAATTTAAAAATCATGATCTCATACCAAATACATCATTCAAAGCTTTCATAGTATCACAATGGTTCCGAAAAATATGAACCGTTCACAAAGTACAGACAAAATACAACTTCGTAAGTGTGAAGTTATCCAATGGTGTAATTATGTAAACATCTGTCACTAATGTAGTAAAGTAAATGTTTGTCTCTCTCAGTTAAATGATGAGATAGCTGTGTAAGAGAAATATGGTACCGATGTGTAAAGTTGTATAAGCAAATACCATATTAGCTAGCGCTCCTTGTTCTTGCCATACACATGGTACACAAAGTAAGCGTGTACCCCCCTGAGGATGAATGTAATTATATCCTCAGATGTTACAGATTACAGCAATGGAATGAAATGTATCACGGAAAACCTTTTTATCATTGTATTTCAAATATCTTTAAAAATAAATGTTTTAATTACAAAATTAGTCACTCAAATACGTGTACTATAGCGATAAACTGTGCGTCTTGTTGTAAGATAATTATGTGGAAGTGTCGTAGTTACCGTCCTCTGTAAGCAAAGTTCTGCTGAAGTCAATGTACTTACCTCGTAATAAACGAAGTGAATTGCTTTGCTTATAAATATCTTAGTTATTATGCTTATTGCCGTGATGAAGAAAGTACTGTGCTGTAATGTATTGCTGTGCTATGGAAAAGGCTGTCTAATTGTAGCTATACCACAAAAGTTACCACTAAAACATGTTTTACATTCCAGAATAATTCAGAAAAACTGTGCAGATATAAAACAGATACACCGCAAAAGCACAATGTAATTGTGTCACACATTAGTAGCGTCGTGATATAATCGTGTAGCTATCAAAGAAACCAAACGCTAAGTCATCTTTAATCTTACAGAAGGTACTTCAATAAAGAATGTCATTTCAACTGAACCAAAATGTTGCATTAAAACCTCATTAACAGTATATGTTCTAAGTATGTAAGCCTTATAGTCGTTACGTAATCGTGCAACTAACAAGCAAGAATGTACAAATAACAACACTGTGTCGGCTGTTCACTATAACAATGCATTCGTAATTTCTGTTTAAAAATGTTCCCTAGGTTCTAGACTAGATAGTTAACTTCAAAACATTGTTGCATGTTAACAGTTTCTCAGTGTGACAAAGCATACTAGAAATGTGAAGTGAAATGTTTTATGGCAAAGACAAAGTTAAAAAGCAGATTATCTTTCAATAAACGGTTTTACATGTGAAATATGGTGAAATCCTTTGCTCTTCATAGTACTCAGACTTTCAACTTGAACGCAGTTATCATGCGGTAAACGTCGGTAAAGAGTACTTGAGTTTTTCTCAAGGTTAGCGCCTATGTTATTTTTCTCCGAGCCAGCCGGCGCACGCGGCTGCCTGCGGTGTGAGTCATTGTCTGTCTCTTTGTTGGCGCGCGCCGTTATTGGGATTAGGAGACCTAACTTCTACAAATTCACCTTGTCGAGAAGGCCCTGACCGGTTTGAATCCCGCCAGTTCTGCTGCAATTCAGGTCTGTCGTTACGATCATATCGTCTGTCGTCATGTCGGTAGATTCCATAGTTTCTTTCTTGTCGGTCACGTGGTGGAGAATTTCTCCCTGAATCACAACTGCACGCTGGACCGTTGCGTCTGAAGTTATTCTGTCTCCCGTGATAATAATATTTCTGGTTGCCATATTGTCTGTTTCTATGATTGTCTCTGTCATGTTCATTACTACGGAAATACGATCTTTCTCTGTAACTATTACTCTGCCAGTGGTTGTCATGCGAGTGGTGTCTGTTTTGGTCACGATTTGTGTTGTGAGAATAGCCTTGTCGTGTCCAGTTGTTATTTCTTTCATCGCGGAATTGCGATGGATATGACCTGTAATGATTGTTTTCCTGTTTTTGCGTTCCGCGATTGTCAGTGTCATTTTCCAGTTCTTGTAAGAGTCGCTGAGAAGCTTCAGTGTCGTCTTTGCAACGTCCTACCAAAATAATGTGTCGTAAATGTTCAGGCAATTTGTTTAAGCAAATGCGGATGAGTTCTGACGGGCTGTATGGGTTTGAAAGATACTGATTCTTATGTAACATGTCTTCAAAATATTTCACAAGACTTGAAAATTAAGATTGTTCGAAATTTTTCATCATTATGATGCCATGTTTTACTCGGTCTTGTGTGGCTTGAGACCAATATGCTGAGAGGAAGGCATGGTAAAATTCTCCTTCACTGTGGCAATCGTGATGACCGATCGCATTCTTACAGCTGGTTCATTCTCTAAATAGCCACACATAAATTCTAATCTGTGCTCTAATGACCAGTTGGGGGGGAAACAATGAGAGAATTAATGAAGCCACGCTTGTGGATGAATGTCGTTGCCAGAATTCTTAAATGTTTTGGATTTACGTGTAGTAATGAACAGCTTATAGTCAAAATCATCGTGTCGGCGGGTCGCATGTCGGTCATTGTTACGTTGTTTCGGCGGTTCCATCTCAAAATTCGGTGTACTTTGCCAATTTCTTTCATAATCTCCAAAGTGCCCTGTGTTGTTATTTTGTGGCAGTTCCGTATTTTTATGTCCCTCTTCCCGTATTGGACTGCGAGTGTCCTCTGAAATACGTAATTTTCGTATTACCTGTGTCAGCTGATCTTGTACTTCCCGGATTTCTCTTTGGTGTTGCGTATTAATTTGATTCTGATTTTGTTTGAATTTCCTAATTTGTTCGAACTCTTCTGTGTCATTAAAGACTACCGGTTTTGTGTCATTCAGATTATCATCTACCTTCGTAGATAAATTATTTAGCTGATCCGAAAGTTCAACCACTTTCTCTGATAATGAACTAATGTCCTCCATGTGTCTTTCTGAACCAATTTTCAGAGTATCTACTGTGTCCTTTTAAGTTTTCTTGAGTTTTTGCAAGTTGCATAACCGAAACGGTAGATGCAACTGAGTCAATTTTAGCTTGCAAGGTCTCATGATTTTCATGAACAATTGTTTGCAGTTCTTTTATGGCTGCTTCGTGATTCTGTAATGCATTTTCATGCCGCGAAAAAATAGGTTGGAAAGGCTCACAAATTTGTGTTTTTACGTCATTACAGACTTTTTGACATTTCGATTCGATTTTATGTAATTCAGTAGTTAAATCTTCACGTGTTTGTTCAAGCGTATGTTCCACTGAGTCTAACTTTTGAAGCTTTTGCTCCATTGCGTCTAACTTTTGCTGTGTTTGTCTCTGATTTCGTTCCATTGCGTCTAATTTTTGAAGATTTTGTTCCATTGTGTCTAACTTTAGAAGCTTTTGCTGTGTTTGTCTCTGATTTTGTTCCATTGTGTCTAACTTTTGAAGCTTTTGCTGTGTTTGTCTCTGATTTTGTTCCATTGTGTCTAACTTTTGAAGCTTTTGCTGTGTTTGTCTCTGATTTTGTTCCACTGTGTCTAACTTTTGAAGCTTTTGTCCCATTTGTTGCATTAATTGTAATAACAATGCACTGGTGTCTGAAACATGTTCCTTAGTGCTATTCGGCAATGCATTTGAACCGGCAATATTCGCAGTTTGAAAAACAGAAAATGTGTCTTGACTTATTTGAGAAAGTGGTGAGGACGCAAAACCTGAATTTACAGTATTTGCAAGAATGTGTCCTGTCATTTCGGAATCCTGAGGCGAGCGGTTGCCGACTGATCGATCGATAATTGTTCCCTGTTCACTACTTATTTCACTGTCTACACCATTGTTTGCAGCCCGCTCCATTTCCCTATGTACAATTACCAAATTACTACTTTGAACATTAGTTAATTCATTACTCGGTGGCGCTAACACACTGCTTTCGTCTTCACTGTGATTTCTCAGTTTAGTTTGGAGCCTAGTATTACGTTTTCCACACGCCATTATTGTCACAATATTTCACACGACAACAACAAAAAAAAAAAAAACAATTTGAAGAGCAAAAATAAGAGAATACATTAACATAGAAAATAATATCTAGTTAATTGCAAGCGCAGCTGCGAAATACTTGGTGCAACTCTACATGCATGCTACAACTGTTGTGCTGTACAACAATGAAAGACTACAACTACCAAGGAGATTCTCTCTACAATTACGCGCTAGCAATAAACAAAATCTACATTAATTACACAAACTACAAGAAAAAATCAGAAGATTCCAGTGAGGTACCCTTGGCTAAGAGTCGACATATGAAACGTCCCCTTAGAAAAATTGTACACGACTGTGCTTAAACTGACACACAATAGTTTTTAGCGCAACGCAATCTGACTTTCAATAATCCCCTTACCTCACAAAAAATCTTCGTTACTCGAACTACTGCAATACAGCGAGCACCACTACTGCCAGCTAAATAAAAGATTCAAACTACTGAAGGCACTAACTACTGATAGGCATAGTTAGCGAATGAAAGATTTTAATAGAGTACAAACAATGTATTTACCTTAATAGTCATAATATATATATCGGTTCATGACACCAATTCTTACAAATTTCAAAACTCCGCCATCTCTCTCCCCACGTCCACAACTGCTGGCGGCTCATCTCCAATTGCGCAACGCTACGCGCTGTTAGCATCCAGCTGCCGCTGCCCGACACTACAATGGCAGACAACAATGCCAACTAGCCACAGACTGCGCATAGAACAGCCAGTGATTTTTCATACGGAGCGCTATGTGGCGTTACCAATAAGAAAACCTAAACAGCCTACTTACAATAAATAAGCTATGACATCGATTAGCGTATTAAATACAGTTTCTGTAATATAGCTTACAAATTCAGAATCAAAAGTACAGCACAGGTTATGAACGGATATTAAACCGCGAACAGTTTTGGATAGTGCAGAAGTTATATTATGTGTATTTTCTGCGTTACGAGTTGACTTAGTTTTATGTTTCATTCTGAAGGGGGCTATTACCAGTCTTCTTAAGGAAGAGCCACATTACCTTCTCAAACCAGTGAGGGGTTGGCAGAACGCTCTGCTGTCTGCTCTGCCCAAACAAGGCTGTGGCTGCCTAGCTTGGTGGCCCACCTCAGCCCTCACACTGCAGGCTCTTTGACTCTTCCTGCCTGTCTCGCGTCGAGTGATCAAATTATTCGTCTTTTTTTTCTCTCTGTGGTTCTCTTGCACTGTCCGTGTTTCTAGTCTTTTCTAGTCTCAAAAGATAACGTGAGGAAAGATAACGTGAGGATAGGTAAAAGAATATTTAGCTGTTATGAGACTCGAATCAGCAACACATAATACTCTTACTACACTAGGTCTCTGCTCATTATACTATAGCGACCAGCTACGATTTTGGATCATATTTTGCATCTTACCTTCTCCTTAAGAGATTTAACCGCAGATATGTTAGTAACTCGGATTTAATTACAACAAGTCGTACCGAGAACAATGCGTTTTTGATCGATCTTCACTGAGTCGTTAGTTTCCTTGAAACAGCATACTTTCATAACACTCAAGTTACAAGAACAGTAAGTCAAATCCGAAACACACCAAATACGAGCTTTAGCTTAAAGGTAATGTGGCGCCTCTGACTCTCTAGTGAAAAGAAATAGTCTATGAGTCACGTAGATGACTTTTTTTCCATTTCTCTGGTCCACTTTCAAACGCTTGTTCAGAATATCTGCCATGCCTACTATTGTTCCGCACGTTCAGAAAGACACGCCCACGTGCTTTCTGCAGGCTATGACGTCGGAATCGCAACATGCTCAACGTTGGCGGTCGAATGCACAGTCCGTGTGCCAACAGCTTAAGGTTGTTTTTGTAGATTTTTCTTTAAATATCTTTTTTAATTACACAGTCTCAGAAGACGTTAGTGCGAGCCAGCACACAGGTTTCGTACAAACTTGAAATGGTGAGCGTTTTCTAAAGCAAGGGTTCTGTTCGCATACTTGATAAAAAAAGGGCCCACGGTATCTATTTACTTCTGTCTGATTATTGCAACTGTTAGTTACAACAATAGCAAAAATTAGATTGTGTCCTCCGAACACATCAGGGACACTTCTTATTAAAAAAAAAATATCGTACAGTAGCTTAGCGTGCACTGCTTCGCTGGGGTAGCCTGAGATGTATGCAGTTACTCTTTTTGTTTTCCTTTAACTGAATTTTATTGTTGATCAAAAAAATGGTTCAAATGGCTCTGAGCACTATGGGACTCAACTGCTGTGGTCATCAGTCCCCTAGAACTTAGAACTTCTTAAACCTAACTAACCTAAGGACATCACACACATCCATGCCCGAGGCAGGATTCGAACCTGTGACCGTAGCAGTCGCACGGTTCCGGACTGCGCGCCTAGAACCGCGAGACCACCGCGGCCGGCTTATTGTTGATCACAAACTGCCACACCTTCTAATCCTTTAACCTTAATTAGGGCCATACAAGCATTGTCTTTCACGGATATACTTGGTGATGTTACCATAGAAATTTTGATTCCCTAACACGTTTCTTTATATCCAACCGAGGAGTAGAATACTAATTATCTTATTTGGCTATAAATTTTTTTAATATAATGAAATTCTTATTGAAGGTATTAATACCCTATTTCACCTCCCTAGGAGCTGTATTCCCAAAAACCTTCAAAGACATTTTTATTCCTAACGTAGAAGCCAAATGGAAATTTTTGTAGATGTAGCCTTGAAAATGCTTTCATATTGAAATAATATCATAAACTCTCCATCCTGTATTTCACTTTCTTATGTGGTTGAATTCTGAAAATATAATGGAAACTTTTTTTTTTCATTTCTAACCGAGCACCATATACCGGTTTTCAAAGACTTACCATTAAAATTTATTTCGGTATGAAATATTTTCATTAGCATTTAGCTGTTGAATTTCCAGAAACCGTGAAATGCATATTCTTTTTTGTTCCTAACAGATACGCCGAATATAAATTTTCATAGATGTAGCTTTAAAAGTGCGTTAGTAGTTCCTTAATAATGATTTATCTCAAAAAGAGTTTCATCCCCAGTTTCACCCCCATGAACCATGGACGTAACGTTGGTTGGGAGGCTTGCTTGTCTTAGCGATACAGATCGCCGTATGGTAGGTACAATCACAACGGGAGGTATCTCTTGAGAGGCCAGACACGCATGTGATTGGTGAAGGGGGACACAGCTTTTTCAGTAGTTGCAGGAGGAACAGTCTGGACGTTTGACTGATCTGGCCTTATAACGTTAACCAGAACGGCCTTGCTGCGAACGGCTGAAAACATGGAGTATCTAAAGCTGTAATTTTTCCCGAGGACATGCAGCCTTCTGCGGATCGGAGCGTTGAATGTCAGATCCCTTAAGTTGAAGCTAGATACAAGGGGAATTAGTGAAGTTCGGTGGCAGGAGGAACATGACTCCGGGTCGGGTGAATACAGGCTTATAAATAAAAAAATCAAATAGTGGTAATGCAGGATTAGGTTTAATGATGAATAAAAAAGTAGGAGCTTGGGCAAGCTACTACGAACAGCATAGTGATCGCATTATTGTAGCCAAGCTAGATACGAAGCCTACGCCTACTACAGTAGTACAAATATACACTCCTGGAAATTGAAATAAGAACACCGTGAATTCATTGTCCCAGGAAGGGGAAACTTTATTGACACATTCCTGGGGTCAGATACATCACATGATCACACTGACAGAACCACAGGCACATAGACACAGGCAACAGAGCATGCACAATGTCGGCACTAGTACAGTGCATATCCACCTTTCGCAGCAATGCAGGCTGCTATTCTCCCATGGAGACGATCGTACAGATGCTGGATGTAGTCCTGTGGAATGGCTTGCCATGCCATTTCCACCTGGCGCTTCAGTTGGACCAGCGTTCGTGCTGGACGTGCAGACCGCGTGAGACGACTCTTCATCCAGTCCCAAACATGCTCAATGGGGGAAAGATCCGGAGATGTTGCTGGCCAGGGTAGTTGACTTACACCTTCTAGAGCACGTTGGGTGGCACGGGATACATGCGGACGTGCATTGTTCTGTTGGAACAGCAAGTTCCCTTGCCGGTCTAGGAATGTTAGAACGATGGGTTCGATGACGGTTTGGATGTACCGTGCACTATTCAGTGTCCCCTCGACGATCACCAGAGGTGTACGGCCAGTGTAGGAGATCGCTCCCCACACCATGATGCCGGGTGTTGGCCCTGTGGGCCTCGGTCCTGATTGTGGCGCTCACCTGCACGGCGCCAAACACGCATACGACCATCATTGGCACCAAGGCAGAAGCGACTCTCATCGCTGAAGACGACACGTCTCCATTCGTCCCTCCATTCACGCCTGTCGCTACACCACTGGAGGCGGGCTGCACGATGTTGGGGCGTGAGCGGAAGATGGCCTAACGGTGTGCGGGACCGTAGCCCAGCTTCATGGAGACGGTTGCGAATGGTCCTCGCCGAAACCCCAGGAGCAACAGTGTCCCTAATTTGCTGGGAAGTGGCGGTGCGGTCCCCTACGGCACTGCGTAGGATCCTACGGTCTTGGCGTGCATCCGTGCGTCGCTGCGGTCCGGTCCCAGGTCGACGGCCACGTGCACCTTCCGCCGACCACTGGTGACAACATCGATGTACTGTGGAGACCTCACGGCCCACGTGTTGAGCAATTCGGCGCTACGTCCACCCGGCCTCCCGTATGCCCACTATACGCCCTCGCTCAAAGTCCGTCAGCTGCACATACGGTTCACGTCCACGCTGTCGCGGCATGCTACCATTGATAAAGACTGCGATGGAGCTCCGTATGCCACGGTAAACTGGCTGACACTGACGGCGGCGGTGCACAAATGCTGCGCAGCTAGCGCCATTCGACGGCCAACACCGCGGTTCCTGGTGTGTCCGCTGTGCCGTGCGTGTGATCATTGCTTGTACAGCCCTCTCGCAGTGTCCGGAGCAAGTATGGTGGGTCTGACACACCGGTGTCTATGTGTTCTTTTTTCGATTTCCAGGAGTGTATATGACAACTTGCGCCGTACATGATAGAGATTGAAGAAAAGTGTGATGCGATTAAAGAAATTATTCACATAGTATAGGGACAAGAAAATTTAATAGTCGTGGGGGGACTGGAAATAGACAGTAGGTGAATATGGACTGGGGATAAGGAAAGAGAGAGGAATCCGTCTGGTAGAGTTTTGAACCGAGCATAAGTTAATCACAGTTAACAATCGATTTAAGAATCATGAAAGAAGATTGTATACATGGAAGAGGCCTGGAGACACTGGAAGATTTCAGATAGATTTTATACTGTTAATACAGAGATTTAGGAACCAGATTTTAAATTTTTTATTGATTATGAACAGTAGATTAAAGCTGAAGAAACTGCAAAAAGGTAGGAATTTAAAGATATGGGACCTGAACAAAGTGAAAGATCCAGACGTTGTAGAGAGATCAGTAGGGAACGATTCACGAATACAGTGTAAAGAGATACAGCAGTAGAATGGGTAGCTTTGAGAGATGAAATACTGAAGACAGCAGAGAATCAAGTAGGTAAAAAGACAAGGGCTAGTAGAAATCCTTGGGTAACAGAAGAGATATTGAATTTAATACTTGGATGTATAACATACAAACATACATTAAATGACGCAGGCAAAAAGGAATACGTACGTCTTAAAAATGAGATCGACAGGAAGTGCAAAATGGCTAAGCAAGAGTGGTAGAGGACAAACGTAAGAAGTTAGAGGCAGCCATCACTAAGTGTAAGATACATACCGCCTATAGGAAAATTAAAGAGACCTTTGTAGAAAAGAGAACCACCTGTATGAATGTGAAGTGTTCAGATGGAAAATCAGTATTAAGCAAAAACGGGAAAGCAGAAAGATGGAAGGAGTATATAGAGGGTGTATACAAGGGCGATGTACTTGAGGGCAATGGTCGTGCGGCAGCGTTCTCGCTTCCCGCGCCCGGGTTCGATTCCCGGCGGGGTCAGGGATTTTCTCTGCCTTTGTGATGACTGGGTGTTGTGTGATGTCATTAGGTTAGTTAGGTTTAAGTAGTTCTAAGTTCTAGGGGACTGATGACCATAGATGTTAAGTCCCACAGTGCTCAGAGCCATTTGAACCATTTTTGAACTTGAGGGCAATATTATGGAAAGGGAAGAGGACGTAAATCAAGATGAGGTGGGGATACGACACTGCATGGAGAATTTGACAGAGCGCTGAAAGACGAAAGTCAAAAAAAGTCCCTGGGAATAGACAACATTCCATTAGAGCTACTGATGGCCTTGGGAGAGCCGGCCATGACAAAACTCTACTGTCTGGTGAGGTATGAGACGGGCGAAATATATATAATATATATAATAATTCCAATACCAAAGAAAGCAGGTGTTGACAGATGTGAAAATTACCGTACTATCATTGTAATAAGTCACGGCTGCAAAATATTAACACGAATTCTTTACAGACGAATGGAAAAACTGGTAGAAGCCGAACTCAAGGAAGATCGGTTTGGATTCCGTAGAAATGCTGGAACACATGAAACAATACTGATCCTACGACTTATCTTAGAAAATAGATTAATGAAAGGAAACCCTACGTTTCTAGCATTTGTAGACTTAGATAAAGCTTTTGACAATGTTGACAGAAATATTCTGTTTAAATTCTAAAGGTGGCAGGGGTCAAATACAGGGAGCGTAAAGATACTTACAGTTTTCAGAAACCTGATGGCAGTTATAAGAGTAGAGGGGCATGAGAGGAAATCAGTTGAGAAGGGAGTGAGACAGGGTTGTAGCCTATCAGCGATGTTATTAAATCTGTATATTGAGAAAGCAGTAAGGGAAACAATACAAAAATTTAAAGCAGGAATTAAAATCCATGGAGAGGAAATAAAACTTTGAGGTGGCCGATGACATTGTAATTCGGTCAGACACAGCAAAGGACCTGAAAGATCTGTTGAATGGAATGGACAGTCTCTTGAAAGGTGGATATACGATGAATATCAACAAAAGCAAAACGAGGATAATGGAATGTAGTCGAATGAGCTCTGGTGGTGCTGACGACGTTATATTAGGAAGCGAGACACTTATAGTAGTAGGTGAGTTTTGCTATTTGTGGAGCAAAATTAATGATAGTGGTCGAAGTAGAGTGGATATAAAACGTAGACCGGCAATGGTAAAGAAAGCGTTTCTGAAGAAGAGAAATTTGTTAAAATCGAGTATAGATTTATGTGTCAGTAAGTCTATTCTGAAAGTATTTGTATGGAATGCAGCCATGTCTGGAAGTGAAACATAGAGGATAAATAGTTTAGACGCAAAGGAACAGAAGCTTTCGAAATGTGGTGCTACAGAAGAATGCTGAAGATTATATGGGTAGATCACGTAAGTAATGTGGAGGCACTGAATAGAGTTGGGGAGAATGGGAACTTTTTTCACAAAATGACTAAGGGAGGGGACCGGTTGGTAGGACACGTTTTGAGGCATCAAGGGATCACCATTTTAGTATTGGAGGGTATCGTGGAGGGTAAAAATAGTCGAGGTAGACCAAGAGATGAATACACTAACCAGATTCAGAAGGATGTAGGTTTCAGTAGTTACTCAGAGATGAAGAAGATTGCACAGGATTGAGTAGCATGGAGAGCTGCATCAAACCAGTCCCTGGACTAAAGACCACAACAAAAAAACAACAACAACAACAGCGATTAAATTATCAGAAATGCTGAAACAAGAATTTCATTACTTCTGATCGAGGAATCAAATACAAATTTTCGTAAGTTAGCTTCACAGTCTCTTAATAGGGAAGTATTTTGAAAAATATCTTTCATCCGCTATTTTACCTGTTTGTGGATGGAATTTGAAAAATTCCCTTCGAAATTTGTAACTGAGCAATTACGTATATTTCACTAGATATTTTTGCGCTAATTCGTTCACAGGTTGGTTGGTTTATTTGATTAGTTAAAGTTTCCTTGTTTGCATCTATACTACTTTTAATTCATTCAGAATATTTTAATATTTGAAAGGTCACGACATGTAAACGACAACAGAACAGTAGTCAACATTTTAATATCAGTTTCTAAACTGTTGAACCCGAACTGATCATCCATAAAGTAAATAAAGACGAGTAGAAATCCATATTTTTTAAAATTCGAAACTGTTATGACGTTTGCACATTTGGTGTGACGTGTGTGCGTAAATCTTTGAAACAGCAACTTACAGATCACTTTCCATCTGCATTTAAGGCCAATGTTTCGTGTTGTTTAAGGGCATTGTGCAAATTGTTCACTTCCTGTCGTTACCGGTTCTTAAATGTTTGGTAAGTACAACACTGCCGATGATGGGTGACAGAGGCTGCATAATGAAATATCACTCGCGACTTTTCTAAGCGTTCCTAGTTCATGTGGAATAAGACAGGAAATTAACGAGAGGAAAGCTTTCTGACTTGGTTCATGGAAATAAGAATCTTACGCTAACAATACTTTTTCTCCGGAAGCCTTTTTCTTAGAAGATATTAAATATAAATCTTGCAATGAAAGCCAGTGTTTCCGCTACAACTCTCTGCGCATCCCCCGCTGCCCACCCTACACTTCTTGGGGGCTGTAACTTTAATTAGTCTCAGTAATTGCTGTTTTTTGTCGGAGTCCTGAAAGTCGATATGGTTTTGTCTCTTTTCAACAGGCGGCTTATTTTGCCAGACTCGGAGCCACAGAATGGCAAGCTAGCAAGTTTTTTTTTTTTTTTCCTCCGCCTCGTCGGTGGCCTGATTGGCGTTCTTGCTTGAAATAACTTCAGTTACTTGATGAACTTTGTAGCCGTTATTCCTAAGTACCTTGCGTAGGTGGCTCTGCTCGTGGGATTGGATTCTCACATGGCCTACACATATTAATCAAATATGAAGAAGGTGCAAAAGAGAAACGAGAAGGTAGAGTTGGTGTAGTCAGCAACGTTTGATGCGATAGCTGAAGAAGTTCTGCAGTCTAAAATAAGTGTAATTTGTACAGCAAAATAAAAAAAATCTATTTCAGAGAAACGTGTGACAAAATGAATACAAGTAATAAAAGAGTATTGGATACAACGTGCGAATATTTTTCGTAGGGATGAGGATGAGTTTATTGATATACCTTCCAGCTACAGTAACTGAGTCCTATATAAGGACCTTGGCGTAAACGAACTGTTCCTACTGCTTCATTATTGTCGATTTATTATCGAGTTATTTTAATGCACTGTATTTTTGAGTTTATATACTAAGTAGAAAAACTTTACGCTGCACAAGCTTTAAAATTATTTACATGTAAATACAAATGACTCGGACCAGAGGACCAGATGACTTACAAAAAAGACAAGCATGCAGAAGGAGAACAGGAAACGAAATGTAACTTCATGTGTTCTTAGGGTATGTGATGTTAATCCTGTCGTTACAAGGTCCTCTGATGAGTATGATGTTGCACCGCCTCTGACGCCAATGCATGCGGTTCGGAAAGGTGTGGTGAAGCTGCAATATTCTTTCCTGAGGTAGGCTGGCTATGGGGGTACTTCGTTATCAAGAAGACAGTCGAGTTAGAAATGTGCCACATTTTGGATGAGCAGTGTCATATCGAAAAATGAGATCACGATACTGTCCGTGAAACACACGACGGTGCTAGGTGTCTATGGTGTGGCGATGTGCCGCCAGATTTCCCTAAACCACTACCACGGGTGACCGACGCTCGCCACACCTTGACGCCAATTGTTAGACCATTGTTCGTGTTTAAAACATTAGAAGACTACGACCTTTCTCTAGTTCTAGTTCCATACTCGCAGACAATGGTTGTGCAACACCACGATCCACAGCACTGTGCGACGTCATTTATCAGCAGTCCACGCTACCTGGTGACGGCATCTCTCTAAACGCAGCCGTTTGTGATGTGATGTTGAGAGCAGCTTACAAATGGGCCACTACAGTAATTCCCTAGCCTCATTGTTGCTAGTTCCCCACCAACGGCGCAGTTAGCCACAGAATGTTTCTTCTCGGTCGCAGGAGCAAATGTGAAGAAGGGTCCCATGTTGTCTTATACTGGGTCACTATCACATCCGAACACCCCACTACATGACTTGACCAGCAGTCCAAAAGGAGACCCATAATCACACTCCTTTCAAATTCTGTGAGTAGCTGATAACACAAACAAGTATCCGGCATCTCCTGAGTCCTTCTCAGCGATCTGTCAATATGTGACCCATTCACACTCTTTTTATATCTTACCTGGCCTGATAAAAACACTACACGCGAGTAACACCAGTGCCCTCTGCTGAACGTTGTTACTGTCACAGATAATTGCAACTATTTGTTTACATACCTGCGAGTGGCGTGTACGTATAAGTTACATTGAAGTGCTACTATGTCCTCTGCGTAGTTCACTCTACTTTCCGGTCTGTGTAGTTTTTTTATTAGTTTTCGAGCCTTTTCAGGCTCATCTTCAGATGGACCATGCAGAAGGCACATATTCATATTTGTGGTGTAAGAGTCGTTAATACACACTCATCGACGATTAAATTAACCAGTAGTATTAAAGATAGAGGAATCAGGTTTCAATAACGAGGTATCTCGACCCCATTCTTAGCTATCTCAGTTGGCTCAAAATGCTTTTTCAATAAAGTGTCAAAAAAGTTGAGCAATGTTCTGGTATCATATTTGGTGTGATTAGCAGTTGGAAGACATCCCCCCCCCCCCAAAAAAAAACACCCCCCCAAAAAAACAAAAAAATGTCATGTAGCAGTAAAAGGGAAAGATAAAGTAAATATTTTAATTCCACTATATTAGTAAATGTACATAATGAGACATATGAGTTATGGTGAATAATTTCAAGCAGGTTTGTTATAGACAAAAGTGTCTGCTACGTTACATCAGAAACAGTTATTACTACATGAAAAGCTAGGTTATGACGACCACAGAATCTTCCTTCCAAAGTAATTGACAAACAACGGAGAACTGTATTTATATCACAACACACTGATCTACAGAAACAGTTCCTAGCTGTGACAAATGTAACTGATTTGTCATCACGTCATTGCTTTTTCTTATCCATTGTCATCTTTCATTTGTTTTCAGGGGTATTAATATTTGGCATAACAGAAAAACTAATACGAGTATTTTGTGTTGTTGTATATCATTGTCTTAATTTGGCACCTTCTGCGACTATACTGTCAACTTACCAGTATGTTCGCGTAATATCGCGGATCTACAGGAAGTGTTAAAATGACTTTAAAACCTCCGAATACTACAGAAATTTATTGAGGTAACTTACAGAATAGGTATATCAGTCATTTTGTAGCAAACAACCTCACATTGTTCGTAAAAGAGCCAAGTTTCGTTTTGGTTCGATGTGACTATCATTTGCGATGCTTCTTCCCAGACTCATTGCAGCAATTTTGACGAAACTTGTGCAACAACAGCATAGATTCGTTTTATCAGGTCGGCTAAAATGTTTGCTAGAGAAGGAACATACAGTCGGTCGTCAATGAAACTCCAGAGAAAGAAATCCAGTGATGACAAGGCTGTGGAGCCAGGCCTTTCACGGCTAGTCCACCAAGCGATTGTTGAGGAGACTTTGAGGAAATTAAATGGTATGCCGTGTTGCTAGTAGTAAACCATCAATCCTAGGTCATATTCATCGATATGTGGAATTAAAGGAGTTTTCAAGCACATCTAAAAGCACCATACCAGTGACAGTTTTCTCCATGAAGAACAAAGGTCGTACACTTTCATTTAGCTAAGGACACAAAACACATTAACTTTGAAGCTGTCACGAACGTGTTCCACCGTAGCATGTGAATTCCTGCTGCCCAATAGTCTGCAGCTGTGGGTGTTCACCAAGCCACTGATATGAAATGTTGACTCATCGCTGAAGATTATTGTATTCAGGAATGTCTCGTCGTCCTCTATCCGATGCAACATTTCTGCACAGAATTTCCCACGAGCAACCTTATCTGCAACCCTATCTGCATCATTAATGTGCTGTGCCATTGTGAATCTGTATGGTTCCAAGTGTAAACATCTAAGCAGTATTCGCCAAATAGTCTTTTGTGGAATGCGTTTCGCGAGAAGCACGTCGAATTGATTTTTGTAGACCTGTTCGACATAACCATCAAAACATGGGTGACACAGTGGATATGTCACAGAAAACAACCTGTCACAATAAAGTTGTTGAGACAACAGCAAATTTTAGGCCAACTCTTAGGTTTTTTAACGTATTTGGTGCGAACTTTACGCCGACTAGCTGTAGCAGAGTCCTTGTAGTGAAACCACAACACACAGTGACCATACTGTGCATCACTGAAAGCAGCCATTTTAACTATGCACTATGCTAGCGCTCCTGGTGGCGGAATGGGGTACTCATGTACTATGTAAATCAAACTTGAGGTTGTTTGTTACAAAATGACACATCTACCGATTCTGTAAGTATATCGATAAATTTCTATATCATTTCAAAGATGTAAAAGCCTTTTTGAGTCAACCTGTACAACAAAAGAAATTTAAAATGTCTAAATTCGGATATTGTTGTAAAAAAAAATTTCCCTCAGCAGATATAAGTTAGTCTATTCTGCCAAGATTCTAGCTCCAAGAAACAATACTAAAGTCACAAAAATATCCAGACATTAAATTCGCCACTTTCCCTTACACATTACTCAAAAACATATTGTAACATTAACTTTATATGATTTGTGCTGTTTGTGTACAATAATAATAAACTTCAACAATAACAATATAGATTATTTGCCATATTAATGCGTAACGAAACATTATGTTACGTCTGTATTTCACACTGCGCTGTACACGTTGCCTTCCTTCGCAGGTGACGGCAGCTGGAGCCTCCAAAGGCGGGGAGCGCCGAGAAGTAATGAAGCCGTGGTCCGCTGCCGCCTCGCTGCCTTGGACCAGCCGTCAGCGAACCGAATATGGCTGCGTCGCACATTGTCAGGGACGCCTCGGTACGGCCGGCTGGGACCTCACACCCAGTACTGGCGCATTCGAGACTGACGTAACATCCGGCGGAAGCGTAAGAGCAGCCGAGCGGAAAGCGCCGACTGTCTCTCTGCGCTGCTCTCCACATGATTACTGCGGTGTTCGCACGAGGGAAGGACGAACCTTCGCTGAGTACGGCTGCTGGTAAATCGTCACGATCGGCGGAACGTCGTGCCAGAAATAAGAGCACAAAAAACCGCGACCCCACCACAGTGCACGCTGGAGGTGTCTTCGGTTTACTCCGAGCTGTCAGGTCCGACAAAAACATAATCGTACATATCGCCGCGGACAAGCGACTGTTTCATATTAAGGTCCCTCAATACCCGATGCCTACTGCGCAGTACGGAAACGTGATGAATCAGATAAACACCGCGCTTATACACTGATCAGCCAGGACATTATGACCTGCTACGGGTGTAATTTGTACAGAATTCAGATGGCAGTTATAAGAGTCAAGGGATATGAAAGGGAAGCACTGGTTGGGAAGGGAGTGAGACACGGTTGTAGCCTATCCCCGATGTTATTCATTCTGTATATTGAGCAAGCAATAAAGGAAACAAAAGAAAAGTTCGGAGTAGGTATTAAAATCCATGGAGAAGAGATAAAAACTTTGAGGTTCGCCGATGACATTGTAATTCTGTCAAAGACAGCAAAGGACTTGGAAGAGCAGTTGAACGGAATGGACAGTGTCTTGAAGGGAGGGTATAAGATGAACATCAACAAAAGCAAAACGAGGATAATGGAATGTAGTCAAATTAAGTCGGGTGATGCTGAGGGAATTAGATTAGGAAAAGAGCCACTTAAAGCAGAAAAGGAGTTTTGCTATTTGGGGAGCATAGTAACTGATGATGGTCGAAGGAGAGAAGATATAAAATGTAGACTGGCAATGGCAAGGAAAGCGTTTATGAAGAAGAAAAATTTGTTAATGTCGAGTATAGATTTAAATGTCAGGAAGTCGTTTCTGAAAGCATTTGAATGGAGTCTAGCCATGTATGGAAGTGAAACATGGACGATAAATAGTTTGTACAACAAGAGAATAGAAACTTTCCAGATGTGGTGCTACAGAAGAATGCTGAAGACTAGATGGGTAGACCACATAACTAATGAGGAGGTATTGAATAGAATTGGGGAGAAGAGGAGCTTGTGGCAGAACTTTACTAGAAGAAGGGATCGGTTGGTAGGACATGTTCTGAGACATCGAGGTATCACCAATTTTGTATTGGAGGGCAGCGTGGATGGTAAAAATCGTAGAGGGAGACCAAGAGATCAATACACCAAGCAGATTCAGAAGGATGTAGGCTGCAGTAGGTACTGGCAGATGAAGAAGCTTGCACAGGATAGAGTAGCATGGAGAGCTGCATCAAACCAGTCTCAGGACTGAAGATCACAACACACACAATCGGTGTAAGCCCGTCCAGGTGACAGTAGCGTCACCTGGCGAGGACTGATTGCTATTCAGTCACGCAAATGCACAGTGCATGTAGTATCAGTGAGCGTGCTGTCACTGTGTAGAATGTGATAGCCCAGAGGATCGGCAAGATTATCTGGGAAACTGCACGACTTGTCAGGTGTTCGAGGAGTGCCGTGGTGAATGTCTTCAGTACGTGACGAAACCCAGGAGAAAACAAGTCCAGACGACGTGGAATTGGGCGGCCACTCCTCATTACAGACGTCGGACATCGTAGGCTGAGCACACTGGTAAAGCGCGGAGTAATCGGTGAAGTGTGGCGTAACTAACATCACACTTTAATGCCCGACAGAGTATGGACAGAGTACAAGTGTGTCTGAACACACATTACACAGAACATTCCTAACGACGCGTCTCCACAGCCTACGACGTCGGCAACTACCACTTAAATGGACAAAGGCCATCCGTACTGGACGTTGTTGCAGCGGCAGAGCGTTAAATGGTCTAATTAATCCCGATACTTTCTTCATCATGCCGATCGTCCTCAAGGGGAACACCTCCTTGACATCAGTACTGTGGCACACAGATAAACTCGTGGCGGTTCCATAATGCTTTGGGGAACATTTCCATGGCATCAATGGGACCAGTGGACCTCGCGCGAGGAGCATCGTACACTCGTTGCTGACCACGTAAACCCCTTCATGACGATAACGTTCCCCGACGTCAGTGATGTTTTTCAACAAGATAATGCGCCATGTCAAAAGTCCAGGTGTTTGATGGAATGGTTAGAGGAACCCAATGCCGAGTTCCAATTGATGTGCTGCCTTCCCCAACTCGCCAGATCTGAATCCGATCGAACATGTCTTTGATGTGATTCAACTTGGCGTCAGAGCTCATCGCCCCTCCCTCGAAACTTAGGGGAATTAAGTGACTTAAGAATGCAAATGTGGTGCCAACTCCCTCCAGCGACCTACCAAGGGCTCACTGCTTCCATGGCACTATCACAATGCGTCGTCGCTGTTATCTGTGCCAAGGGTGGACAGACTGGGTATTAGGTAGATGATTGTAACGTTCTGGCTGGTGTGTGCATGTGCTCTTTTCAATAACACAGATAAACCACCATCGACCAGAATAAAAACTAGACCTGAAACCCAACGTAGACTTCCCTAACGCCGTTGCTTTTTGAGTGTAACACTGGACTGGTCAGCTCCGTAAGAGACGCTCTGGTCGACATAGGTTGATTGGGGAAGCTTCAAGAAAGAGTAGCTAAAGGAAACCGTATGTAGAACACTAGCGAGATCCATTCTCGAGTACTGCTCTAGTGTTTGGGATCCACAGCAGGGAGCATTAAACGAACTCATGAAGCAATTACAATACTCGTGTATTACGGAGACGCTTTGTGAACTCAAAAGGGAATCCCTTGAGGGAAGGCGACCTTTGTTTCTGGTAAAACCACTGAGAAAAATTAGGGACCCTACAGCTGGAGCGCACTGCTCATTCTCTGTCATGAACGTATATTTAGCTTAAGGATCACTAATATAGAGTAAGAGAAATTAAGGCGTGTATTCAGGCATTTAAAGTCATTTCTCCCTCACTCCATTTGTGAATAGGACAAGAAAGGAAATGACTAGTAGTTTGTACGGTACCCTCCACCATGCGCAATATCCTGGCTTGCGGGGTATGTATGTAGATTTAGGCGTAGCTGTGGATGTAGGAACTGATGGAGATACTATCTGGGGTGCCATCCCACGTACGAACTGCTGACATCCACTTTACAGTGGCATGATACAAGACTGGTAGTGTAAATGGTAAGAAACAACGGTCACAAAGGCGAGAAGTACAAAATAATTCAGCCATCGGTCCCCTATTCTACGTTCGAGAATTGCCACAGGCCTTCAGTGCCCTGGCACTAGATCGTTTAAGCAAGGATTTCTGATTTTTTAAGGCGACTTTTGAAGGTCTGGTGGTATCGGACAGCGGATTTTATCGGACAAGACCTGTTTCTAAACTCGAGCGATAGTGGCAGCAAATGTCGCATCACTGCTGTGTCAGCTACGGAAGAACAAGTTGACTCAAGCGATTTCGAATCAAAACAACAGTGCATTTCGCGGCTGCCACAACTAATGCGATCGGAGTTTTTTTTCTTTTTGTCTCCCTCCCAAGCAAATAACACTACATTTTTATTGTATTTTAGACTCAGCTGACACCATTGTCTATATTGTAGATCGTGATTGTGTTAGTCTACCCAAATAACATCAATGGGAATTTTAAATTACCACAGTGGCAAGTGCGGTTGTTATCGGAAAATTTAAAGATGTTCTTGGTAAAACAGATAGCATAGAAACTTAAATATTTACATATCTCTCTGATAACAACGCTGTCTGGTCTCCTTCCCCAAACAACCAACCAACCATAACCACCGAGAATTTAAACATCAAAAACATAAAGCCTGAAAAATATTTAAATATGTCGAATATGTGTTTCTATAAAATTACAATTAATTAACGTGTTTATTGTACTGTTTAGCGTGAAGAACCCTCAGAAAATATTACCTTTAGTAAAAGCTCATTTGTCCAACAGTAACCGAGCTTTCCCTACAGATCCACGGTTACCGCATATACCCGCCTTTAAGACCGTAACGTCACAGAAACAAGTCTATTGTAGCAGTGTAATTCAGACTCATTACCCTGCACATATGTCCGGCCAACAAAGTGAGTTTTGTGTGTGTGTGTGTGTGTGTGTGTGTGTGTGTGTGTGTGTGTGTGTGTGTGTGTGTGTGTGTGTGCGCGTTTGTGTACTTGCGTGCTTGTAAATGAACAAACAAGTAGTCTAGTGGTAACGATATATCAATAATTTAGTGGTACTCTGAAAATGAGAGTCGAATACTCTTGATAACAGAAAGTGTTTAATAAAACTAGTTGTGGTGTTTTATCGACTGCTTCAGATATTACTATCTGTAGTATCTGAATACTTGTAAATTGTAGCACCCAACGATTTCGGAAATGTAGAAGGTATGTAACTTTTTCATTGATTACCTATCTTCTAACAAAAAAATGGTTCAAATGGCTCTGAGCACTATGGGACTTAACATCTGTGGTCATCAGTCCCCTAGAACTTAGAACTACTTAAACCCAACTAACCTAAGGACATCACACACATCCATGCCCGAGGCAGGATTCGAACCTGCGACCGTAGCAGTCACGCGATTCCGGACTGAGCGCCTAGAAGCGCGAGACCACCGTGGCCGGCCATAATTCTTGGTTAAGATATTTAATAAGCTCTCAAAAATCAGTTTGTCAAACATGTACGCTGGCTCTGATACTGTATCCAGTATGTTCTCTAAATTTACGCCCTTTTTTCCCTTTTGCCAGGTTAGCAGTATTCCTACTAGACGTATGTTGCAATGTTCAATCATTGTTATTCTGTAGTTCTCATGACAGAGAAACTGATGGTATCTTTGGCACCTCAATGCGAAACAAAAATGAATACAAAGTTTTTTAAGTTGTATTCACAGAAATATGAAAACTATTAAAACTGTAGGACATGGGTAACTTATTTTGCATGTCAAATATGTGTGATATGTTGAAGACAACGGGTGCGATGTTAACAACAACATCGAGAGCACGTCAGCGAGAAAGCTGCCTCGCCAGTCATGAAACTCACATTCCAGTATCAAAAGGCACACCGCTGCTACCCTTCTCACACCTAGTTGTTCTTGACAGTGATCTGCTGCGACTTCTTCAAAACCCCGGCGAAATCTTCGAGCGCAACTAGAAACACGTACCACTCTTATATACATCTGTCGGTTCTTACAAAACTATTGTCAAGAGACAAGAGAGAAGCAATGAGCCAGTCCTGTGGTTTCTTTACCATCGAACATTTGTCTATTTGAGTACACAGAGTTAACATTTTTAAGCTGTCAACAACATCCTTTAAACTTTCATTACGTTCAACAGATATTTCGCACGTCAAAAGATGAAATTAATGGAACTAACATAAGTTATATTCGCACACGTAAGTTTCTTAATAACTTAAGTCTTTTGGGAACCATGCACGAACAAAACGTATGTAGATGAAACGATTACACCGCTGTCTAAAGTGCGCAACAATTCCACAATCACTTTTACTCCGGTACTTTTCTATGTCGTTATTCAAAGTGAGATTTATGAATAGTACTCAATGTGCTCGTGCAACATAATTTCTTCATATTATTCCTGCAGAATCAAATCAGCTGGGATGAATGATTTATTGCTGGAGCTGTCATGGTGAACTGTTAGTAGCAACATAATTTTTGTAGTTCATTATGTATATTTCCGTACAAAGGACCGCTACTCGTTTAAATTGAAAACAGAAACACGAAGAATTGCCATAAAGGTAAAAACATATTTGCAAATATTATCGGTTTTACAAATCTATTGTGCCTAATAATGTTGCTTTAGTAGTACTCTGGTCAGTTCTTCAGACAGATTTGATGCGGCCCGTCACGAATTCATTTCCTGTGCCCATCTGTCCATCTCAGAGCAGCGCGTGCAACCTACGTTCTCAGTTATTCCTCCACAGTTTTCACCTTCTACAGCTTCTTGTAGTATCTTGGAAGTTATTTTTTGATGTCTTAGTAGACGTCGTATCATCCTGTCCCTTCTCTTATCAGTGTCTTCCATGTATTCATTTCCTCTCCGATTTTGCGCAGAACCTCCTCATTACTTACCTCATCAGTCTACCCAACTTCCAACTTCGTCTGTAGCACCACATTTCAGATGCTTCGATTCTCTTTCGTTTCGGTTTTCCCATTGTTCACGTTGCACTACCGTACAATGGTGTACGCCAGACGTACATTCTCAGAAACTTCTTCCTCAAGTTAAGGCCGAAATTTGATATTAGTAGACTTCTCTTTGCCATGAATACCTGTATCCCACTGTCAGTCCGCTTTCAATGTACCCCTTGCTCTGAGCGCCGTTTGCTATTTTGCTGCCTAGGAACCAGAATTGCTGAATTTCATCTACTTCGTGACCATCAATCCTCAAGCTATGCTCTTCGCTGTTCCCATTTCTGATACTTCTCATTCCATTCGTCTTTCCTCTCAGTCCATATTCCATGCTCACTAGACAGCTCATTCCATTCAGCGGATCATGCAATTCTTCTTCACTTTCACTGAGCATAGCAAATTTCCTCGGCGAGTCGTACCATTGATATGCTTTCACCCAAAATTTTTATTCCACTCCTGAATTTTTCTTTTATTTCCGTCACTGCTTCTTCGATGTATAGATTGAACGGTAGGGGACGAATGACTACATCCTTGTCTTTCACGCTTTTTAATCCGAGCACTCCGTTTTTTGGCTTCCACTCTTATTTTCTCACTTGGTTCTTGTACGTGTTGAATATTACCCGTCTCTCCCTATAGCTTACCCATATTTTTCTTAAAATTTACAAAATTCAACAGATATTTTGTACGTCAAAAGATGAAATTAATGGAACTAACATAAGTTATATTTGCATACGTAAGTTTCTTAATATCTTAAATCTTTTGGGAACCATACACGAACAAAACTTATGTATCCAGAATGAGATTTTCACTCTGCAGCGGAGTGTGCGCTGATGTGAAACTTCCTGGCAGATTAAAACTGTGTGCCCGACGGAGACTCGAAATCGGGACCCTTGCCTTTCGCGGGCAAGTGCTCTACCAACTGAGCTACCGAAGCACGACTCACGGCCGGTACCCACAGCTTTACTTCTGCCAGTATCCGTCTCCTACCTTCCAAACTTTACAGAAGCTCTCCTGCGAAACTTGCACAACTAGCACTCCTGAAAGAAAGGATACTGCGGAGACATGGCTTAGCCACAGCCTGGGGGTCACACAGTTTTAATCTGCCAGGAAGTTTCATATCAGCGCACGCTCCACTGCAGAGTGAAAATCTCATTCTGGAAACATCCCCCAGGCTGTGGATAAGCCATGTCTCCGCAGTATCCTTTCTTTCAGGAGTGCTAGTTCTGCAAGTTTCGCAGGAGAGCTTCTGTAAAGTTTGAAAGGTAGGAGACGGATACTGGCAGAAGTAAAGCTGTGGGTAGAGGGCGTGAGTCGTGCTTCGGTAGCTCAGTTGGTAGAGCACTTGCCCGCGAAAGGCAAAGGTCCCGAGTTCGAGTCTCGGTCGGGCACACAGTTTTAATCTGCCAGGAAGTTTCAAAACGTATGTAGATGAAACGCTTACACCGCTGTCTAAGGTGCGCAACACGTCCACAATCACGTTTACTCCCGTACTTTTCTATGTCGTTATTCAAAGTGAGATTTATGAAGACTACTCAATGTGCTCGTGCAACATAATTTCTTCATATTATTCCTGAAGAATCAAATCATCTGGGATAAATGATTTATTGCTGGATCTGTCTCAGTGTTCTGTTAGTAGCAACGTAATTTTTTAGTACATTATGTATACTTCCGTACAAAGGAAAACAGAAACATGAAGAATTGCCATAAAGGTAAAAACATATTTGCAAATATTATCGGCTTTACAAATCTATTGTGCCTAATAATGTTGCCTTAGTAGTACTCTGGTCAGTTTTTCAGACTGATTTGATGCGGTCCGTCACGAATTCATCTCATGTGCCCATTTGTCCATCTCAGAGCAGCGCTTGCAACTTACGTTCTCAGTTATTCCTCCACAGTTTTAACCTTCTACAGCTTCTTGTAGTATCTTGGAAGTTATTTTTTGATCTCTTAATAGACGTCGTATCATCCAGTCCCTTCTCTTATCAGTGTCTTCCATGTATGCATTTCCTCTCCCTATAGCTTACCCATATTTTTCTTAAAATTTCCAACATGCACCATTTAACATTCTCTAATGCTCTTCCCAGATCCGTAAATCCTAGGAATGTGTCTTGATTTTTCTGTAGTCTTGGTTTCACCACCAACCACAACGTCAGAATTACCTTCACCTTTCCTACAGCCAAACTGATCGTCATCTAACACATCCTCAATTTTCTGCTCCAACCTTCCGTACGTTATTCTTGTTGCCAGCCGGTATGGCCAAGCGGTTCTAGGTGCTTCGGTCTGGAACGGCTAGACCACTACGGCCGCAGCTTCGAATCCTGCCTAGGGCATGGATGTATGTGATGTCCTTAGGTTAGGTAGGTTTAAGTAGTTCTAAGTTTTAGTGGACTGTTGACCATAGTGCTCAGAGCCATTATTTTGTTATTCTTGTTAGTGACTTGGATGCGTGAGCTGTTAAGCTGACAGTGCGGTAATTCTCGCACATGTCAGTTCTTGTACTCTTCGGAACTGTATTAATGTTGAAGAAGAAAAACCAAGACGCACATCTTATGTTCATGGTAAACTCTGTTAATATAACCCTTCATCAGATGCTACTGCAACAAGATAAAGGTGATCTCAAACATTATCTGACTACTCGACCTAAAATTCAGAGATATACCAGCAGTTTTGAGTCATCTTTGCTTTTGGTCGCAGAAAGGCTGCTAACTGTTGAATCAAGAGAACTTTGTGCCCTCCTACTCCTAGCACAAACCTACACGCGATTACCAGTTTCCAGTATCTGTCGCATGACAGGCATACGCTGGATGCTTAACACTGTCCACTATACTATTCCTTAATATTTGTCAATTTTTTGTCTCATTCAACGTTCCAAGTACTTTTTTCTATTTTCCTATCTTTCCTTCGATAACTGTCGTTGCAAGCAGTCTCTTCGTAATATATCAAGATGTTGTATGTTTTACTATTTCCATTAGTCTTCTGACCTCTCCTGTCTTTTAAGAATATCTTCTTTACTTGTTCTTTCGTCACATTTTACGTTAAACAATATTTCTTTGTCAAACACAGTTCAAAACTGTACATTATTTTTTATCCTTGTTTTTGACTCCCTGTGATTCACTGCTGCATAATGTGATACGTCTTGGTACTATCATAATTTCTTTCAATCACTCTGATTCTGCGCATACTGCCATATCGAATGCACGCTAAATAGTCATACCTACCAACTCCAATTACTGCGGCTTTTCCAATGCTTCATCATGTAATATTGCAACGCTTATTCCAGTACTTACCTCGTTACGTTCTTCCTAGTCAACCCTTACTGCCACCTCTTGACTTGATTACAGTTCTTCTGTCAGTCCCCTGTCCCATTCTGCACCAAGACCTTTCAAGATCTTCAGGAAGTTACTCCATTCAGCTTAGTATTCTCCTACAGTTTTCTCCGTCTACACTTCCTTCTAATACCATGGAAGGTATTCCGGGATGTCTTAACATATATCCTACCATCACGTATCTTCTTATCTGTGTTACCCATAAGCTACTTTTTGTGCGATTTCTGTGGACAAACTCCTCATTATCTGTCCACCCACTTTTTGACATACTTCTATTGAACGACATTTGAAACCGTTAGATTCTCTTCTTTTTCAGTCTTCCCTTGGCTCATGATCCACTACCGTCCAATGCTGTGCTCCAAACGTACATTATCAGAGTCTTCTTGCTCAGATTATAGCCAGGAAAGAAAAAAGCTCTTTGCCTGAGGCAGTTTGCTTTTGTGTTCTCCTTGCTTCACTCGTCATGACTCATTTTGCTTATAAGGGAACAGTATTCATTAACGTTCTCTACATCATGGTCACCAATTCTTATGTTAAGTTTATCGCTAAACTTATTTCTGCTACTTGTCATCACTCTCGTCTTTCTTCGGTTGAATCTCAATCCATATTCTCTACTCATTACACTGTTCATTCCAATAAACACACCCACAATTTCTTCTTCACTTTTACTGAGGATAGCAATGTTATCAGCGAATCTTACCTACGTTATCCTTTCACCTTGATTTCTATTCCCACTGTACAAATTACTTTTTATTTCAGTCTCTACTTCTTCAGTGTATCGATTGAATAGTAGGAGTGGAGCAAATACATCCCTGTCTTGCCCCCTTTTTAACTGTAGAAAATTAGCGGCCTGTCTTAAAAATAAAAAGAGGACGTGTAATTATTGATATCGCGTTTGCAAAAATTAACTGGGAAATATATAGGATGTTCCTACCAGGGATTCATCACTCAACTAACATGAATAGTGGCACAATTAGCAGACCTGTATGGGTTCGAAATAGGGCTTAGTTAATATCTTCAAACGCCGTAAGTATGAAAGAAACCAAAGAGATCAGGACACACCGTAAACACCGACTGTAAGCAAAAGATTGCGTGCCAACTTTCGTGTAATGTTATTAAGAATGTATAACAAAATTAATAAACGAATTAGAGACAGCTCATCTCCGGGGTAGATTCTACCTCCTGATTGAAGGAAAGTTAAATTTCGTGCGAGCATCTGAGCAAGAGAAGCATCGTCTTCCGTTAATTCAGTCAACTTAGGAAAATTAGGGGAAAACATTCGTGTAGTCGTATAAGTTTAGTAAAAAGCCAGGAGGAGGTTTCACGTACAACATACTAAAACTCCTGGCCGTTGGGGTGTGAGCATGGTGATACAGGTGGCTTTGTAAGCCCACTTTTTAATAATTATCTTGAGTAACCTAAAACACATGGCTTCTAGCAAAAATGTTCCTTAGAACAAAACTGACCTACATTAAACTTCCTACAAAAATGGTCCTCTTCATTTCTTCGCTAGGAACAGTATCCCCGTTACAGGGGACAGAAAAACCGTAGTTCATTAAAAATAGTGTTTAATCACATATATTTAAAGTTTATGGCTAAACGAAAGAGTTAAGAATGAACATTAAATATTTTACCACATCTCACTGTAGCAGAACAGTACTACGGGATAAATAATCTTCTGGTTGAGTAAAAGGATGTTAAGGGGGTGATGAAAGACAGAATCGGAGAAATTATATTCTGGTTGTCGGATAAATTAGGTTCTGGTTGTATAATAGGGTGGAAAGGGGGTGATGAAGGATATATTCACGAGGGATGGTATATTTCCGAATAGTGGTCATGCACTTCACGCCTTTTTTAGATCTGCAAACTGAAGCACAAGCAGGAAGTCCCCCAGTCCCGCTACTGTTCTACGTAAATAACAACTCGCAGCTCCCATCTCGTCTTATGAACCGCTGGTGAAGCATTGTGTAAACATGCACACGGTTCTTTATCTTCTAGAAAGTGTGTCAACATTACATGAAACACAGATATTAATTACTAATAGTACTAACACAAGAAAAACATACTGTATGTACAGATCCTGAATAAGTCCATGCATACCATTCTACACCCTTATGGGAAATTGATTCTTAGTCGTCACATATGGCTCCTGTAAAGTTCTTCCGAGAAAGGCATCTTTACCTACTACACTATTGGCCATTAAAATTGTTACACCGCGAAAATGACGTGCTACAGATGTCAAGTTTAACCGACAGAAAGAAGATACCGTGATATGCAAATGATTAGCTTTTCAGAGCATTCACACAAGGTTGCCGCCGGTGGCGACACCTACAACGTGCTGACATAAGGAAAGTTTCCAACCGATTCTCACACACAAATAGCAGTTCACCGGCGTTGCCTGGTGAAACGTTGTTGTGATGCCTCGTGTAAGGAGGAGAAATGCGTACCATCACGTTTCCGGCTTTGATAAAGGTCGGATTATAGCCTATCGCGATTTCGGTTTATCGTATCGCGACATTGCTGCTCGCGTTGGTCGATATCCAATGACTGTTAGCAGAATACGGAATCGGTGGGTTCAGGAGGGTAATACGGAACGCCGTGCTGGATCCCAACCGCCTTGTGTCACTAGCAGTCGATATGACAGGCATCTTATCCGCATGGCTGTTGCGGATCATGCAGCCTCATCTCGATCCCTGAGTCAAAAGATGGGGACGTTTGCAAGACACCAACCATCTGCACGAACAGTTAGACGACGTTTTCAGCAGCATGGACTATCAGTTAGGAGACTATGGCTGCGGTTACCCTTGACGCTACATCACAGACTGGAGCGCCTGCGATGGTGTACTCTATGACGAGCCAGGGTGCACGAATGGCAAAACGTCATTTTTTCGGATGAATCCAGATTGTGTTTACAGCATCCTGATGGTCGCATCCGTGTTTGGCGACATCGCGGTGAACGCACATTGAAAGCGTGTATTCGTCATCGCCATACTGGCGTATCACCCGGCGTGATTGTGTGGGGTGCCATTGGTTAGACGTCTCGGTCACCTCTTGTTCGCACTTACGTCACTTTGATCAGTGGACGTTACATTTCAGATGTGATACGACCCGTGGCTCTACCCTTCATTCGATCCCCGCAAAA
This sequence comes from Schistocerca gregaria, assembly GCF_023897955.1. NCBI lineage: Eukaryota > Metazoa > Arthropoda > Insecta > Orthoptera > Acrididae > Schistocerca > Schistocerca gregaria. Next base: position 387,863,914 of record NC_064926.1, on the reverse strand, counting down.
CCCTACATTTCAGCAGGATAATGCATGACCGCATGTTGCAGGTCCTGTACGGGCCACGACCCGTGGCTCTACCCTTCATTCGATCCCCGCAAAACCCTACATTTCAGCAGGATAATGCATGACCGCATGTTGCAGGTCCTGTACGGGCCTTTCTGGTTACAGAAAATGTCCGACTGCTGCCCTGGCCAGCACATTCTCCAGATCTCTCACCAATTGAAAACGTCTGGTCATTAGTGGCCGAGCAACTGGCTCGTCACAATACACCAGTCACTACTCTTGATGAACTGTGGTTTCGTGTTGAAGGTGCATGGCCATCTGTACGTGTACACGCCATCCAAGCTCTGTTTGACTCAATGCCGAAGAGTATCAAGGCCGTTATTATGGCCAGAGGTGGTTGTTCTGGGTACTGATTTCTCAGGATCTATGCACCCAAATATCGTGAAAATGTAATTATATGTTAGCTCTAGTATAATATATTTGTCCAATGAATACTCGTTTATCTTCCGCATTTCTTCTTGGTGTAGCAATTTCTATGCCCAGTAGTGTACTACAAGAGCTGCTGGCTTTTCAGCTTATAGGCAGAGTATATCTCTCCAGCTTTTTCTGGCCAGTTTTCTTATTCGAACAGGCAATATAAATTCATTGAGTTAGTAATATATGGGTATAGTGGAGTAATTTTCAGTTTATTAAGTCAGTATTTATTTGTAATTGCCAAGTGAGCTTTTATGTAAGAAAGCTGCACAGTTGGAACTATTAACATCGTATTAAATTGAGACACTGTCCCAAGTGTAACATGACGGCACACTGTGTTCGAAGCTCTCTATTTCACTGTCCTCAATAATAATGGCTGGCATAATTTTCGGAGCATATGGGTTTCAAATTCATCACAACAGCCTACGTCGTCTAAAATCTGAAGAAGCCCAGACGATTTCGTTGCCTCCCTATGTAACAGAAGTAAGTCACAAAGGTGTTATGGAATTTCATATATGCCACGTAAGTCAAGTATCGCATTACAGCAGGCTAGTTTTGTAAATATGAACACGTCAGTCCTATCCCATCAGACATATTGACACCTGCCCTGTCAGACATACTCTGGATGACTGTTGTTGGCTCCACTCAATACAGCTCACTCTAAAAGTGCCAAAAATTCTTTAGTAGGGTAGATTCAATGATGCAGCCTTCTAGTAACACAATTTAAGGTGAAATAATTGCAGTAACCCACCACCAAGTGACAACAACACGGTGACACTGCTTTACAATATTCTGCCAACGGCAGACAGCAGCTAGATGCCACATTATCAACCCAAACTCTTGCCCACTAACACCACATAGGTCACTGACAAGATCACATTTATAAATTAAGTGCTTTCCAGCCACTGTTTATAGGAACATACTTATAGGAATAATAATATCCTAAATGCGTCGTGACTGTCGCTAATATCTAAAACTACTAGACGAACTTTCATGAGTGTTTCACATGTAACTTGATAGTATAGGCATTATTTCATCAGAACCTGGTAACTGAAGAAAGATGTCCACAATGTTTATAAAAATGTGTGTATGTGCAAGTATCTATGCACGTTCCAAATCACTGAACAGATTTCAACTAGACCAACTACAAATATCACTCACTGTCTTGAAATAATCGCTGCGGGGTAACAACTGTCTGGCTTTTAAAGAGGTTGGGGTGAAAAAGTAGTGTAGCTCGCGACTTGCTAAAACCCAGACTTCATTTATCCAGTATTTGTGAATGAGAGTATTTAGTTACTTGTAAAAAACGTTGCACATAAATTCAAATCTTTTCTAAACTTTCTCTCACTGTAAACCCGAACAAAATGACGAAAGGAAAGTATATGATCATAAGCTGTCATACATTTTCACCAAACATACAGTAACTTGCTGCATCAGGAATGACGTATCAACTTATTACCCGTTTATTACTAACTGTGTATCCGACACATTTTATAGACATTATTCACATATACCAATGCGTGAAAAACTGATGCGCCATGCATGACGTTTAAGTTTATTACTTGCTTGCTACTAAGTCTATTCGCAACACATTTCGTAAACAGTATCCACATTTGCCGCTGAATGTAACTACAAAATTATGCTATCGCACGGCCCATATTTCAGAATAAATGTGCTGCGTGAAAACGAAGCTGCGGGGCGATATTCGTTAGAGATACAAGTGTACAGACAAGTGTGAAATGCATTAAATGTATGTGAAATACAACCGGTATGTGGGTGCACGGGTAAAGTCACAGGTAAGAAACTGTTCCTAAACAGCTGGATCACTTTTCATTGAACTTGCTACATATACTACTTATTATCTGGCTAGAAATGAGGTTGGATTATACCAAACAAAGTCCTATTGGTTTAGGGTGATAATTTGGAGAGTGGAGCAGGAGGGAGAGACCGAATGGAGACCAAGGACACAAATTGGTGGGAGAAGGAGATGGACTGAGGAAGGAAGAAATGAGTGAGAAAGGAGGAACGAGGATATGGACCCAGAGTGTGCGAAGAAAATAGAGGGGAAGGAGGAGATGGACAGAGGGGAAATAAGTATATGGACAGAGTAGGGAGGAGCTGGTGGACAGAGAAAGGAAAGAGGAGGAGATTAATATAGACAGGCGGGGGACAAAAGATAGAGGGAGGAGGAGGAGGAGGAGGAGGAGGAAGAGGAGGAGAAGGTGGACAGAGAGAAGGGAGGGGAGGAAGAAATGGACAGAGGAGAGAGGAGGAGATGAATAGAGAGAATGAAGAAAAGGAAATGGACAAAGAAAGGAAAGAGGAGGAACTGATAGAGAGCATCATACACACAATTCCGAATACGGTAAGAGCTGTCAAGAGCGAGAATTATCGCACAATCATCATAACAGTTCATGCATCCAAGTTTCTGATCACAGTAATACCCAGAGGAATGGAAAAAAAATTGAGAATGTGCTAGATTACGATGAGTTTCACTTAAGAAAAGGTAGAGGCATCACAGAGGCAATCCTGACGTTGCGGTTGATAATGGAAGCAAGACTAAAGAAAACTCAAGACACGTTCATAGGATTTTTCGACCTGGAAAAAGCGTTCGACATTGTAAAATGGTGGAACATGGTCGAAATTCTGAGAAACGTAGGGGTAAGATATAGGGAGAGACAGATCATATACAATATGATACAGCCAAGAGGGAAAAATAAGAATGGACGATCAGGAACGAAGTGTTCGTATTAAAAAAGGGTGTAAGATAAGGATGTAGGCTTTCGCCCCTATTGTTCAATCTGTACATCGAGGAATCAAAGATGGAAATAAAAAAAAGTTCAGGAGTGAAATTAAAATTCAAGGTGAAAAGATATCAATGATACGATTCGCTGATGACATTGCTATCCTGAGTAAAAGTGAAGAAGAATTAAATAATCTGCGGAACGGAATGAACAGTCTAATGAGTACAGAGTATGGACTGAGAGTAAATCGCAGAAAGACGAAAGTAATGAGAAGTAGTAGAAATGAGAACAGTGGGAAACTTAACATCAGGATTGTTGGTAACGAAGTAGATGAAGTTAAGGAATTCTGCTACGTAGGCAGTGAAATAAACAATGACGGACGGAGCAAAGAGGACATCAAAAGCAGACTAGCAATGGCAAAAAGAGTATTCCTGCCCAAGAGAAGTCAACTAATATAAACTATCGACCCTAATTTGAGAAATTTCAGGGAATCTACGTCTGGAGTACAGCATTGTATGGCAGTGAAACATGAACTGTGGGAAAACTGGCACTGAATAGAATCGTAGCATTTTAGACGTGGTGCTATAGACAAATGTAAGCTAGGTGGATTGACAAGGTAAGGAATGAGAAGGTTTTGCGCAGAATCGGAGAGGAAAGGAATATGTGGAAAACACTGGTAGGGAGAAGGGACAGGATGATAGGACATCTGTTAAGATATGAGGGAATGACTTCCATGGTACTAGAGAGCGCTATAGAGGGCAAAAACTGTAGAGGAAGACAGAGATTGGAATACATCCAGCAAATAATTGAGGACGTAAGGTTGCAGGTGATACTCTGAGATGAAGAGGTTAGGACAGGAAAGGAATTCGTGGTGTGCCGAATCAAACCAGTCAGAAGACTAATGTAAAAAAAAAGTGGATTTATTGATGCACTTCTTGAGAAGAAGCAGTTGTCGCAAATCGTATAAATCTGACTCTCACTGTGTCACAGTAGAAAGTGCTACAAAGCGCAAAGTCCATTGCAATACATCAACAGTTTCCCAAATGTCCGTCGAACTATTTGCCAATGTGATTCATTGTTTTTTCGTGCTTGTCAAATACAGACCATGTTAAATGTATTTGATGGTTGATTTGGTAAGAAGTCGGACTTTGTTTGTGTTGATGTTCAGCGTTCTTGTTTGCCACGAAAGATACTTTGTTGCAATTAATATGACAATATCGTAAGTTACCACAATTGTGAAAACCACTACGCAATTAGTATGTCGATAGAAACAAATTAGGAAAACTGTAGAAGTGTTGTATCTTTCACAGCCACATATTATTTATACAAGAAGTCGTTGTGAAGTAAATCAGTATTATACGAACAACACCTAAGCGAGAGCAAAATAAAAAATTAATGAAAATTCATGTTATTATCAGGTTCTGAATGTAATACTTTCTTCAGTTTATTTTCATGAGTGTATTTATCTTTCAGTTTCAATCGTTCCCTAGCGACAGCCTTCTTTTTCTTCTTTATCACAGTGCTAGATTGTGTGCAAGAAATATTATACCTGCATTATGGTATATGTCAGATTTTATCTTCAACTGCCCATACCCTTGATCAATGTAGACATTCTTTCAAGCTGCTTAATAACTGCAGACCATGGTGGTGGTGGTTAGTGTTTAACGTCCCGTCGACAACGAGGTCATTAGAGACGGAGCGCAAGCTCGTGTGAGGGAAGGATTGGGAAGGAAATCGGCCGTGCCCTTTCAAAGGAACCATCCCGGAATTTGCCTGAAACGATTTAGGGAAATCACGGAAAACCTAAATCAGGTTGGCTGGAGACGGGATTGAACCGTCGTTCTCCCGAATGCGAGTCCAGTGTGCTAACCACTGCGCCACCTCGCTCGTTTACAGACCATGTTCAGTACTTCCAGAGGCCGTCCTGTTTATTACCTTCTCTTTCACTTCTCTTTTATTGTGGTAAGGAACTGCGGAATTGACAGCCAAGAGCTAGCTGCCAAAAGAAACGACTTTTCTTAAGTGGAATTTGTTAGTCAAAGGCTGAGTTTCAGCCTTTGGTAACCAACACGCCACAACACTATTAGTTAATAATAACGAAATCCATGAGAGTAGGAGTTTTTTTAACCTCATTACTAAACTTTTAATGGACAGAACTCGCAAAGTCTACTTCTATTGACGGACGTAATTCCTGCTCTGACAGAAACAGTAAAGTTTCAGAGTATTAGGATAGGGGGCTACCAGATCGTAGAGCAAGCTCTTGCTGCTATCGTTGAGTAAACACTTGCAGCTCGGAGGTGGAGGAATAATGCCGTGGCTTCTAGTCCATCGAAACGATGTCTCCACTTCAGCACGGAGTTCAGAGAGCGAACTGCACTCAGAAGCTCTATCCGATAGCGCTAGTGCTTTCTGCATTCACGCTATGCGAGTTTGGTAAGATGGGCCGCTGTTGCAAAGACCTATCCGGTAGGATCACAAAGTTCGTTCACCCACTTCAAGAGCGAGTTTTACAAGTTTAATGTTTCGCAGCGAGCTAGTTGCACTCAGTATGCGCTTTGGTGAACTGTCTGGTCATAGATTGTTCTCATAACCGTGAAATATTCTCATGACTATGCTTTTATCGTGCCCACCGACCTGGGTTCGTTCTGTTACATCAGTGTTACTCACGGGTTCAAGTTTATGATAATAAACCTAATTGTTCTAGTGACCACTTTTTTTGTTGTTACACACCCTTTTAAAGAATTCCAGTTCACTCAAGATCTATTGTCGCAACGGTACACGAGTGTCGTGCATAAAGTAATTTCCGTTTGCATTTCTATCCGCGGGAGCGCTACGATCGCAGTTACGAGCATGCGCGGCCGTTACTCTTGTCTCAAGGAGAAGACATGTACGCCATTCTCAAATCGCTGTTGCCGACGAGTACTTGTAGTGCTTCTTTAAGATGTCAGCCGTAATTGAAAATGCCACCGCGTGTGAAATTAGATCTGTGATTCGTTTTCTAACTGCAAAGAAAATTAAACCAAAGGAATTTCATCGTCATATCTGCGAGGTTTACGGACATAATGCTATGAGTGATTCAATGGTTAGAAGATGGGTCAGAATGTTCAATGAAAGACGTGATCAAGTGCACGATGAAGGACGAAGTGGACTGATGAACTGGTTCGCACAATTAACAGAAGATTAAGCACAACCGTAAGTTTACACTTAGTGCCCTTCCTATGGAAGTTCCGCAAATGTCACGATCACTAATTCATGAGAATGTTACTGCGAAACTGAAATTTAGAAAACTTTACTCACGTAAGGTACCCAAAATTCTTACTGAACAACACAAAAAACAACGGATGGGCAGTGCACTTCAGTTTTTGACACGCTACAATGAAGAAGGCGATAGTTTTCTTTCGCGGATAGCCACGGGGGGTGAAACTTGGGTATCAAAATGGTTCAAATGGATCTGAGCACTATGGGACTTAACATCTGAGGTCGTCAGTCCCCTAGAACTTAGAACTACTTGAACCTAATTAACCTAAGGACATCACACACATCCATGCCCGAGGCAGGATTTGAACCTGCAACCGCAGCGGTCGCGCGGTTCCAGACTGAAGCGCCTAGAACCGCTCGGCCACCCAGGCCGGCAACTTGGGTATCGTACGACACCCCTGAAACAAAACGGTAATCAGTGGAATGGAGGCACACATCATCCTCAACGAAGGCTAAATCTAAGCAAATCTTGACACGTCGAAAACTCATGTGCACAGTTTTCTGGGACGTAAAAGGCATTTTGCTCTAAGAGACCAAACAATCAATGCACATGGTTACTGCGAGAGCATTAAGAAATTGCGTCGCGCAATACAGAACAAGCGCCGAGGATAAGTGTCAGAAGGTGTTGTTTTGTTTCCGCGATAATGCCCGACCTCACACGACGAATTTGACCAAACAACTCTTACGGGAATTTCACTGGAACGCGTTTTATCATCCTCCGTACAGCCCGGACCTCGATCCTAGCGACATTCATCTCTTAAACACCTAAAATCTGTCCTTGGAGGTTAACACTTCAGTGATGATGACGAGCAGAAAGAACATGTTATCACATGGTTCAATACACAGGCGGAATCCTTCTATGACGACGGAATACAAAAACATGTGCCACGCTATGAGAAGTGCCTACAAAATTTCGGAAGCTATGTATAAAAGTAGTTTAACAGTTGTAGATTTTTGTACGCTAAATATTTTCTCTTTATCTGTACACATTTGTTGTGTATGTGGCCGTGCGGTTCTAGCGCTACAGTCTGGAACCGAGCGACCGCTATGGTCGCAGGTTCGAATCCTGCCTCGGGTATGGATGTGTGTGTTAGTTAGGTTTAATTAGTTCTAAGTTCTAGGCGACTGATGACCTCAGAAGTTAAGTCGCATTGTGCTCAGAGCCATTTGAACCATTTGTTGTGTAGAAGCAAACGAAATTTGCCTTGTGGACATACCTCGTATATGGAGTAAATGAAATGATTACATTTGCATGTCAATAGCACAAGCGGTCCTGAGGTACCAGGTACTGACGCGTCCGTATTAGTACGTGGCATAGCCCGCGCAGGCAGCAATGTGGGCGCTGACGACGGCAGCCAGTTGATCCCACCGATGGCGGATACTGTCCTGTGATCCGTTACGCCAAACGTCCTTGACCTCATAACTTAGTTCTGTAAAAGCTATTGGTCGACGAGTTGCAAGATTTCACAGGAAGTACGTATCGAGACATTATCCTGTTGGGAACGATGCATCTTTCTGTTACAAGAACGACAAAATAAGTGGTCTAACAACATTCTAATCCTACCGAACGCTGGTTAGCGTCCCCTCCAGAAAAGCCAGAGGCAGACAAGCCAGAGGTGAACGAGAACTGTAACTCATCGCACCCCAGACCGTAAGGCATGGACTGAGACCGGTGTCTCATGGACGAGTGCAATCCTCTAGACAGCGCTCAGCAGAGCTACGTAGTACGCGCAAACGATCGTCACTGGCGTGCACGAAGGATCAGCTTTCATCACTGATGGCTTTGGCCCACCATTCCAAGTGATCACATTCCAAGTGATCATCCAGTAGAGCCGTGCACGTCGATGCTGTGGCGTGAGTGGAAGATGGGCTAGAGGTGCTCGTGGCCGTAGTTCCCTGCTAATAACAGGTTTGCCGCCGTCCATGTTGACACCTCTAGGCTTAGAAGTCCTCTTATCTGTGGTGTGGTAACTGTGCAACCTGCCACCGCCGTCCTTACAATAAAACGATAATGGCGTGTGGGTGCGCTGCGTGGATTCCGGAACCTCATCTAAACATTTGCGACCACTGACACCAGCATGGTTACACGGCTTGTAGCGTCTCCTGGCCAGTCGTCATAAAAATCGTGTGATAGAATTTTTTACGTGCGTGTAAGACCAGTTAACATGTATCGATTTAGTGCCACGCAAACGGCGAAGCAGAAATACACTCCTGGAAATTGAAATAAGAACACCGTGAATTCATTGTCCCAGGAAGGGGAAACTTTATTGACACATTCCTGGGGTGAGATACATCACATGATCACACTGACAGAACCACAGGCTCATAGACACAGGCAACAGAGCGTGCACAATGTCGGCACTAGTACAGTGTATGTCCACCTTTCGCAGAAATGCAGGCTGCTATTCTCCCATGGAGACGATCGTAGAGATACTGGATGTAGTCCTGTGGAACGGCTTGCCATGCCATTTCCACCTGGCGCTTCAGTTGGACCAGCGTACGTGCTGGACGTGCAGACCGCGTGAGACGACGCTTCATCCAGTCCCAAACATGCTCAATGGGGGACAGATCCGGAGATCTTGTGGCCAGGGTAGTTGACTTACACATTCTAGAGTACGTTGGGTGGCACGGGATACATGCGGACGTGTATTGTCCTGTTGGAACAGCAAGTTCCCTTGCCGGTCTAGGAATGGTAGAACGATGGGTTCGATGACGGTTTGGATGTACCGTGCACTATTCAGTGTCCCCTCGACGATCACCAGAGGTGTACAGCCAGTGTAGGAGATCGCTCCCCACACCATGATGCCGCGTGTTGGCCCTGTGTGCCTCGGTCGTATGCAGTCCTGATTGTGGCGCTCACCTGCACGGCGCCAAACACGCATACGACCATCATTGGCACCAAGGCAGAGGCGACTCTCATCGCTCAAGACGACACGTCTCCATTCGTCCGTCCATTCACGCCTGTCGCGACACCATTGCAGGCGGGCTGCACGATGTTGGGGCGTGAGCGGAAGACGGCCTAACGGTGTGCGGGACCGTGGCGCAGCTTCTTGGAGACGGTTGCGAATGGTCCTCGCCGATACCCCAGGAGCAACAGTGTCCCTAATTTGCTGGGAAGTGGCGGTGCGGTCCCCTAGGGCACTGCGTAGTATCCTACGGTCTTGGCGTGCATCCGTGCGTCGCTGCGGTCCGGTCCCAGGTAGACGGGCACGTGCACCTTCCGCCGACTACTGGCGACAACATCGATGTACTGTGGAGACCTCACGCCCCACGTATTGAGCAATGCGGCAGTACGTCCACCCGGCCTCCCGCATGCCCACTATACGCCCTCGCTCAAAGTCCGTCAACTGCACATACGGTTCACGTCCACGCTGTCGCAGCATGCTACCAGTGTTAAAGACTGCGATGGAGCTCCGTATGCCACGGCAAACTGGCTGACACTGACGGCGGCGGTGCACAAATGCTGCGCAGCTAGCGCCATTCGACGGCCAACACCGCGGTTCCTGGTGTGTCCGCTGTGCCGTGCGTGTGATCATTGCTTGTATAGCCCTCTCGCGGTCTCCGGAGCCAAGTATGGTGGGTCTGACACACCGGTGTCAATGTGTTCTTTTTTCCATTTCCAGGAGCGTAATTTAAACACGACCAAGTGAAGCAATAAAGCAAGACTGTGTAAATATTTCACGAATGTACTATGTGTGTATGTAGAACATTCACAATTATTTGACGTTTTATGCATTTGTTATCTTTGAATCCATGACATTATTATCTTTGAAAATCTTGTTCAATTATGATCTGTGCCTCACGTAAAAAGCACAATTCAGTACATGTATAAATAGTAAAAAGCATTATAATAACTTCTTTGTTCTCTTTGGGGTTCGTTACGAGTAACACTCGCGTGTTAAGCGAATGTATATGCTAGCCGTGAGTCTTTTGTTCATGAAGCTTGAGATCCGCCATTAGGCGAGTTGTTGTAAAAAGGTGTGTAAAATTAATGCATTTTTGTTTGACTATACAGAGTTTGAGCAAATATGTTTTTAAAATAATTTCTAAAGTTGCCAGCCATTCGTCCCGTAAATAATTTAGACATGTTCAGCAATTAATTTAGCGGAAGCCGCGAGGGCAACGGCCGCAGACGCGGCACATTTTAAAAATATATTTATTTCAGGCATCGCAGTCGCCTGGCCGGTAAAGCGAGGTAACGTAATAGTATTTAGCATTTCCGTACTGCTTCCAGCAGTGCCGGCAGACTATATCATATTATTCAGTACATTACTCAGTTTGATTTGGAAGGTGCTGTGCGACTTGTTCCATGCAGCCGCAAAAAATATAACGAATAACTGTGTTATGACTTTATCATTTTCACATTTTGTGGCAAGGTCTGCTCTGTGAAACTAAAGCAATATTTTACATTTTTCCCCTGAGATTAAGAGAACGCGGGCTAGCCGTATTAACAGTATTCAAAAATCCACTGCATAACGTAAACAACATTCAGTGCTGTAACGATCATTTGAATTGCATTACTGACTTTTCTGAATACTATGCAAGGTAGTGAGTTCAAATACAGTTTTCTTTCTTTCTTGATTACGTTAAGTAGCAAGTGAATCGCGCGACTGCTACGGTCGCAGGCTCGAATCCTGCCTCGGTCATGGATGTGTGTGATGTCCTTAGGTTAGTTAGGTTTAAATAGTTCTAGGTTCTAGGAGACCGATGACCACAGATGTTAAGTCCCATAGTGCTCAGAGCCATTTGAACCATTTGAAGTAGCCAGTAAAAGTTTCCTACATGTTTATCCAGAGCAGATGTGGGAAAGCAATAATTTGATCCACGGTGTGCCACACTTATGATAAAAGTGTTTATTCCCTCTCCCGCTCCATAACCTCAAACCGAATAAAATTAACTCCAGTAGTAAAAAAGTGAGAGGTGGAGTAAGGGAGACGGAATAGGCTGACGCAGCACATCCAACTTGTGTGGCAGTTCTAAAGGACCATCGCGCCACTCGGAAGGACACAATTCCACTCCTTTCAGACTCTCTCAATTGGTTCTAGGAAGCGCGAGTGCATCTCCGTGACGTGGTTGCCTGCTTGCTTCACACGTTTAGCACCACACTGAGCCTTCTGGATGTGAGCATTCCCTGTTAACAGGTAAACACAGATGGCCCTCTGGTGGCTATGCCACTGCGTTATCTATTAGCTGACGACGTTGAAGCCACATGCTGACGACCACACCAGTACCTGTACAACCCCCCTAGTGTCTTATGCTACCAACATCGACGTCGTATTTGCAGCTGTACCAATATTCTTTTTCCCAGCAACGTAGATAAATGGCGTAGTACTCACATTGTCATGACTGATTGAGCCACCACTATTAACAATCATTTTAATAAGGCATTTCTGTTTGCGTCCCACTACTATATCCATTAAATTAATTTGTATGATATTATGATGTGATTCCCTTTTCTGGTGGTCAGATTATAACAGCGCAACTGACATCCCAGAATAGGTAGCCATTCCAAATATTGTCAAAATACCTCGCGATTTGCGCTCACACCGTGACAGCTGCGTCGAAATTGAAGTTGAATGCCACAAACTACACTGGTACGCCTGCGAGCTTATTTCATAAGCCAGTGGATAGAAAACGGCGAATCTGACAAACAATTTTGCTCATTAACAGGGGCACCAACGTTGCTCTCAGTTACTGGTGTTCGTTTCGCGCCTCTTAAACTGTGGCATATTATTTTAGATGATGTTTTCGTGCTGGTGGAGGATGTATGAGGAAAGGCTGTGTTCATTTTAACAATATCTCTGTATGTATAACAGCAACATTAAATGAATAAATGTTCTCGACGATATCCATCATTATCATTTTTCATATTGAGCCCGGGGCGCAGTAGACATCTGGATGTCTTGTATTGGTGCTCTGTTCATTTTAGGTCACGTACTGCACTACTGCGCGTATAGTGTTGTGTTCTCCTTCGCGCAACAGGGCGTAGGTGTTGCAGAAGGCTGTGCTGAGCTGGTTTGTGGCTGTGACGCCACCATCGGTCCGCAACTTGAGTGGCCATTTACAGGGACACAATTACCACAGCACGCACGGGAGCACTTTATAACACAGTCTGGATTCACATACAGAGTTCAATTTATTACCAGCGTAAGTGGCATACAGATGACAATATTCTCGAGAGCTTATGTCACATTCGTAAAACTTAAGGGCTCATTATTTTCATAACATTAACTTTCCAAGTAATACTGGCGCCCGCAGGAGTATTATTCTCGGCTTGACAAAGAACTAAGAAAGCAAACGGTAAAATATCGACTGTAAGGTAAATAACTCTAGGCCCAATCTTCTTCCAATTTTTTATTCCTTTTCTTTCTTTCTTTCCTTTATTACCGTATGTAAAAGAACATTGTATTAAAATCTTAGAACTGTTCCTATTCATGATGTAGAATGTTGCATAGGAGAGATGGAACCTCTGTAACGGTGCAGATGTACAGTGAACATTACGCCGCGGAGCAAGGTTAATTCTGCACGTTGGTCGTGATACTTCGGTAAGGTTTGGTACTTAAAGGAAACTATCTCATTCAAACAAAATGAACCCATGATATTTTTGTGATATGGCGTCACGCACTGATTTAGTGTAAAAAAATGAACTATAAAATATCTGCAAGCAACACAAATATGACACAGTAACCGTACATAAAACTATGACCATAGTCAGCAAGTTGAACCCTGGGAATACTGATTACTTACAGGAACCGCCCCCCCCCCCCCCAAAAAAGAAAAGAAAAATCGACCATAGACACGCCAGAAGTAACATAATCGCTGTAAGAATGAATATTGGGTGATTTGTTGTAATGAACCGTTCAGCGGATGTCAGTGGTACAGAATACGATAAATAATTTTGGTTAGAATGAGCGAGAATTTTTGCCAGTCTGTCTATGAAAGACGCAGCTTAAAATGCAACACTGCTATAGTTAAAAGGTAATCAGCCCTACGGACATAGCTTGACATTTCATGTTGTATTTAACTTCGTTTTACTTGAAGTTACTGTTTTGTAACTTCTGACCTTTTCCATTTACTTTAATTAAAACGTACATTACTCAAGAGAAAGAAACGTCCCACAAAGCTTACGATGAAATAAGTAATCATTCTAAAAGTGATGTGTGAGTTTAATCAACATAAAATGGAAAAATATTAATGCCCCGTGATCAAACTGTGGTAATTTACGTAATTCGAGGTGAGAGAGTAAGAATGGTTCAAATGGCTCTCAGCACTATGGAACTCAACTTCTGAGGTCATCAGCCCCTAGAACTTAGAACTACTTAAACCTAACTAACCTAAGGACATCACACACATCCATTCCCGAGGCAAGATTCGAACCTGCGACCGTAGCGGTCGCGCGGTTCTAGACTGCAGCGCCTAGAATCGCTCGGCCACACCGGCTGGCAGTCTTCCAAAAGACGGTAAACGTTCTATCATTTATTTTGATCTTAGGCGATACGAAATACAAAAAAAAGTGAAATATTTATCTGCTGAAGAACATATTTCTTGATTTTCAAATCTACAAGATAAAATGGTGTGTTATAAAGGAAAGAATAATTAGTTTTTCATTAATTGTTGTGCTTTTCGTCGTTGAATTACATCTTGTGAACGACATTAGACTAGAAACCTTCACAGCGTTTTTAGAGCATTCTATTCATATGTAAAGTTTTGGAAACTCAGTGTTGTAGCAGCTGTATCAGACAATTGATTTGCAATAGCCCGCTCAGAGAACACAGTAAGTACTGCTGTTATCTTCTTTCGTTTTGATCTTTGTCTTGAATACGACCGTCTCCAACACGTACGTCGTTGTACAACATCAACCGTTATTATTTTTATTACTGTACAAAAGGTAGTCAGGTAACGGAGTTGGTTGAAAGTGTAACACTTCTGTCACTAAATGTAACTGGGTGTTTTCTCTTTTGATGCTAGTCAATTGTCAGGATGAGCATTACTAGATTAGATTAGATTAGATTAGATTAGATTAATACTTGTTCCATAGATCATGAATACGACAATTCGTAATGATGTGGAACGTGTCAGGTTAATAAAAGATATCTGTAGAAGATATTGCATGACACTAATGTTTAAGCTAGGTTTTTTTCCTCCCTTAATTTATATTTAAAAATTCTGCCAATGAGTAGTTGTCATCAAGAAATTCTTTTAATTTATTTTTAAATGTTGGTTGACAATCTGTCAGGTTTTTGATGCTGTTTGGTAGGTGACCAAAGACGTTTGTGGCAGCATAATTTACCCCTTTTTGTGCCAAAGTCAGATTTAACCCTGCATAGTGAAAATCATGCTTTCTCCTGGTGTTATAGCTATGCACTCTGCTATTACTTTTGAACTGGGTAGGATTACTAACAACAAATTTCGTAAGTGAATATTTATACTGTGAGGCTACTGTGAGGATCCCTAGATCCTTAAATACATGTCTGCAGGATGACCGTGGGTGGGCTCCAGCAATTATTCTGATTACACATTTTTGAGCAATGAATACTTTTCTACACAACCATGAATTACCCCGGAATATAATGCCATACGAAATCAGTGAATGAAAGTAGGCATAGTAAGCTAATTTACTGAGATTCTTGTCACCAAAATTTGCAATAACCCTAATAGCATACGTAGCTGAACTGAGACGTTTCAGCAGACCATCAATGTGTTGCTTCCAGTTTAACCTCTCATCAATGGCCACCACTCCGTTTGCTGAGAACCACTTAATAATTTTGTAAAATACATCATTTACAATTACATCACTTAGTTCTTTGTTTTTGGATGTTATTACTATACTTGTATATACTGAATATATACTGAAATGGGCATTTAATTCTAAAGCATTATGTCAGGGTGAAAATAATAAATAAATTAATTTTTCTCTCTTAACAACATGTGGGCGTGGTCGGTTCTTCCTTGGCTTGGGAGGAGGTAGAATGAAACAGTAGTTTTACATAAGATACCTTTTATTGAAGATTTGTACAACTGTTCCCTTACTCGATTATTCTGGCTCGGAGTGCGGCAGGTGTGTCGCCTGCGAAGCCTTCTGCTGCGGCAGCGGCGGCGTCTGATTACGCCTGGCGGTGTGTATCTCGTGTCGCCGTCTCGCCCAGCTGACTGGAGACGCGCATCGTGCTGTGGCCCGCTTAATTGTTGAGAACGAAGTCGTGAATCGGATGGCGATACCTTTAATGTGGCGTCCCAGTGTTTCTCTTCTTTAGCGGCCGTGTATGTCAGTGTTGTGGGTCGGCCAGCGGAGCAGCGCGGCGGGGGAAGGCCAGTGTCCCGGCTCGAACAACGGACTCCCGCTTGCCAGTCTTCGGCTGTCACATCTTCATCCCAGCTCACAGGTGACTGCTGATGTGAGGCCGTCTCCTTCCCGTCCTCACGAGTCACCCGGGTACGTAAAAATCAGTCTTCAAATACCCTTTATGTTCTGTCTTCTGGCGCCGAGGCTGCTGCTTGCTATTACACTACAGCGGCGGAGCTTGGTGCGTCTTTACATGATGTAGTCTCTTCTTGCATGACGGTCTTCAGCATCGAAACTGACTGAAAACTACTGCTACTCTTCTTCTTCTTCTTCTTCTTCTTCTGTCGGGCCCACTGCGTCTCGCGTATTTATTCACTTCAGTCCACTGGAGGTGAACGACTTCACGGTCATTGCCTCGTCTGTCACGTTGAAAAGCTTCTCGAAGAATCTTCTTAACGTCGGTCATTGGCTCTTGGAATGTAGGCGAGGGCCTTTGCTCACATGTGACAACTGAGAAACACATGAGCCGGTCGGCGATACCCTGACGGCTGACTCGACAGCGTCCGCTTATGTGGAACTTGCTGACTTCATGGTCATTGTCTCTTCTGCTCTGCCCGCTGTTTGCAGTATGTAACTCTCTAAACTAAACCAAGTTTTTCATTTATTTTCTAATTTCTACTTCACTTTGATTTCACTAATTTATTTACTTATCTTAAGCACCACTCAACAAAAGTGTCTTACAAATCATTAATCACGAGAACATTATGTTTCAGTTGGGCCACTGATGTGTATGTACGGCGTGTGTGTGTGTGTGTGTGTGTGTGTGTGTGTGTGTGTGTGTGTGTGTGTGTGTACGCAGGACTTTACCTATTATTGTACTCCTGATATTAGGCTGTTCCGACTTGATACATGGACTAACCACAACATCAAACTTTTGGAGTCGACTCCTGTTGCTCTCTCCGCCTAACGTATTTACTGCGCCTTTCACCCTGTTTCTCCAGACCCCCCCCCCCACCCCCCCCCCCCCCCACCCGCCCTACGCCCTCGCCCATTCCCGTATCGCGTTCCTCCAGAGACGTCGTGTTGACTGTATGTAGCCATCGGTGTCTGCTTAGGTCGTTGTATATGTACTCTTCTGAGTCTGCTTGGGTGGCTGCATTGGCGATGTGGAGGCACGCTCTCCGCGAGCCGGCTCGCCATTTATCTTAGCTTGCCACCTGTATCCGCGGGGACGCGACGTCAGGTAGCAGACACCAGTGTTGTCTGACGGCGTGCGCACATATCGTCCCAGGTGTCCAGCAGTAACTCACTCCACGTCGCCGCTGTTAGCAACAACGCCTCATAAACGACACACAGCTCCTACTAGAGGCTGAGTCTGTCTACTGGTGATCCTCCATGTATCTGTGCGCGACCTGAACGACGCGTTATTCCTCAGCCGAAGCGTTATTAAGAATGTGAAATATTTTGTCACTAACTAGCCAGCTAGGGACCTTGCTAACCTACTCCCTGACGGTGAACATCTTTATTTGCTTTTCATCTTGCTGCTTTTCTCCAACTCACTGATTGTGTATCGAGGTAGGCGTTCATCTGAAAATTTGTACGAATTCTCTATCCTGAAAACATATAATGCGATTTGAATCGAATTTCAAAATCAGTTATCGAAACAAGGTCGTCTACGACATCCAACAAGAAACTCTTTCAAAGTAAATAAAAAATTTTAGCATTTGATTGCCATTTTACCTGAGTCTACATAGCTACGGTCTATATGTTGACAGGACAAAAACTTATGGGTAAGCTTGCCGCTTAAATTTCGGACAGAATTCCAAGTACTCGATAGCTGTCTCCGTCTTTATCGTCTGGGGCTTTGTCTGACATCACCTATCCAATTCCACGACCATCGAACAAAGCCCACGACGACGGGAATGGAGTAGGTCATGGAAAGTTTGGGATTTTATCCGAATTTGAAGCGGAAGCTTTGGCAAATATATTTTATCACAGAACCCTGTTTCTAAAGACGATGTAGCGATATTGGTGACTACTAGATGGTCCCAATAATATTATTCACTCCTCCCGAAAAGGTGTTGTTTCTTCATTTTGTTTTAAGGATTCCTGTCAGAAATCCATATTCCTTCCGTTCTAATCAGCTTAATACACTATCCACATTATACTAGTGTGAACTGAGAATCGATAACAATTAAAGATGATAATAGAATGACGGGTTTCACAGTCGATGAACTCATTTGTCTCATTCCAAATTTGTACCTCTTGCGTAATATTCAAACCCTATTAAAGTAAAATTTAAAATCGATGCTGGAGGATGGAAAATCACATTCAACTGTAATCGAGACGCGTCAGCTGACTTAATTTTACTAAAATATTGATTAACATATTAAACTTTCCATAACTTTAGATATCTCACAGATCCAGAAAGTCTAAGAGCAAATCCGAAAGCACGCAATTCCTTCAATATGTGTGACTTGACATACGATGTACGAAAGACATACCGTTGTAAGAACAGTCCTACAGTATACATTAAATTCAATTTGTTGAGGCTACACAACAACATACACAACAAATGTACACAATAAACTTTCCCATCCACGTAAATTTGGGAGAAATATCATTTACTTTACTTAGCGAAAACGTCAAACAGGTTTGACTATATAATAGTGACAGACTCAATTATGGTTGCTATAAATAATATACACCAACCAAGGAAAAACTTGAAGCACACAGATGACATGATCGGTTGTCAATGCTGTTTCGTACACGTAACCATAATTGACAGGCAAGTAATTCATTAAACTGCGGTTCTTTGTGAAAGGTGGCATGGGCATTACAATAAATTAGAGTTATTCATGTTTAGTGTTGTTACCAGGCCTGGGAGGCTATACAGGGTGAGTCACATAACATTACCGCTGGATATATTTCGTAAACCACATCAAATACTGACGAATTGATCCCACAGACCTAATGTGGGGAGAGGGGCTAGTGTAAATGGTTAATACAAACCATAAAAAAATGCACGGAAGTATGTTTTTTAACACAAAACTACGTTTTTTTAAAACGGAACCCCGTTAGTTTTGTTAGCACATCTGCACATATAAACAAATACGTAATCAGTGCCGTTTGTTGCATTGTAAAATGTTAATTACATCCGGAGATATTGTAACCTAAAGTTGATGCTTGAGTACCACTCCTCCGCTGTTCGATCGTGTGTATCGGAGAGCAGCGAATTACGTAGGGATCCAAAAGGAACGGTGATGGACCTTAGGTACAGAAGAGACCGGAACAGCACATAACGTCCACATGGTAACACCTTTTTATTGGTCTTTTTCACTGACGCACATGTACATTACCATGAGGGGAGAGGTACACGTACACACGTGGTTTCCGTTTTCAATTACGGAGTGGAATAGAGTGTGCCCCGACATGTCAGGCCAATAGATGTTCAATGTGGTGGCCATCATTTGCTGCACACAGTTGCAATCTCTGGCGTAATGAATGTCATACACGCCGCAGTACATCTGGTGTAATGTCGCCGCAGGCTGCCACAATACGTTGTTTCATATCTCCTGGGGTTGTAGGCTCATCACGGTACACATTTTCCTTTAACGTACCCCACAGAAAGAAGTCCAAAGGTGTAAGATCAGGAGAACGGGCTGGCCAGTTTATGCGTCCTCCACGTCCTATGAAACGCCCGTCGAACATCCTGTCAAGGGTCAGCCTAGTGTTAATTGCGGAATGTGCAGGTGCACCATCATGCTGATACCACATACGTCGACGCGTTTCCAGTGGGACATTTTCGAGCAACGTTGGCAGATCATTCTGTAGAAACGCGGTGTATGTTGCAGCTGTTTGGGCCCCTGCAATGAAGTGAGGACCAATGAGGTGGTCGCCAATGATTCCGCACCATACATTTACAGTCCACGGTCGCTGTTGCTCTACCTGTCTGAGCCAGCGAGGATTGTCCACGGACCAGTAATGCATGTTTTGTAGATTCACTTCCCCGTGGTTTGTGAAACCCGTTTTATCGGTAAAGAGGTAGAACTGCAACGCATTCTCTGTTAATGCCCATTGACAGAATTGCACTCGATGATTAATAAAGTCATCACCATGTAATTGCTGATGTAGCGACACATGAAACGGGTGAAAGCGGTGACGATGCAGTATGCGCATGACACTACTTTGACTCAGTCCACCGGCTCTCGCAATGTCCCTTGTACTCATGTGTGGGTTCATGGCAACAGCAGCTAACACACCAACTGCACCCGCTTCTCCTGTGACGTGCCAGTTACGAACCCGTTTGCGTGCTACGACCATACCTGTTGCATACAGTTGGCGGTAGATGTTTTGCAATGTGCGGCACGTTGGATGCTCTCTGTCCGGGTACCGTTCTGCATACACCCTGCAAGCTTCAGCTGCATTTCGTCGACACTCCCCAGAGATGAGTATCATCTCCGCCTTTTCAGAGTTCGAATACACCATGGTCACAGTTCCTACAACACCACACTAACACAGACGTCTGGTAACACGGTGTACGACAGTTGGTCTGCGTGCGGAGACGACTGCAGAATAACAATAGCAGCAAGCGCTACATGCGGACCCTGCGACAGCTAGACCAAACCACAACAGTGCACTACAGCCACACTCGTAAACACGGTCGTCCTCGTAAACATGTCCCTGCAGATGCTGCTCGCCGACCGTGGCCCGTGTTTGTTACAACACGCAACTGAACGTCGGAGGTTTCTAGCGTCAACTTTAGGTTACAATATCTCCGGATGCAATTACATTTTACAATGCAACAAACGTCACTGATTTCGTATTTCTTTATATGTTCAGATGTGCTAACAAAACTAACGTGGTTCCATTTTAAAAAACGTAGGTTTGTGTTAAAAAACATACTACCGTGCATTTTTTTTATGGTTTGTATTAACCAATTACACTAGCCCCTCTCGTCACGTTCGGCCTGTGGAATCGATTCGTCAGTATTTGATGTGGTTTACGAAATATATCAAGCGGTAACGTTAGGTGACTCACCCTGTATAAATGGCGTGTAAGAACCACATCTTGAGTGTTCAATGTGAAAGGGACAAGGATGATCTAGGTTCGAACTAGACAACAGCATCAGCTTGTGGCAGAGTTTGGACGGATCGTGTAGTCAGTCTCGTTTTGGCTTGTTTATCGAATCATACAATAATCGGATTTTTGGGCCATTGAAATGTGATGGTGGCCCAGTGTTGGAATGCATGGGAGTATGAGGGTAGGCACACTCGTCGTCAAAGCTCAAGTCGACCACGTCTTAACACCACGAGGGAGGGTCGCCATACCCTGCACCAAGCAAGGAGTACAATTTTCACATTTGCACCTCACATCGAAGAACACGTAATGGACTTCTGCAAAATTTCGTGTCATCAGGCACCATTGGTTGGTGACTTGGAGCTGCCAGAATAGGGAACTAAATTACCCTCCCAAGCGTATAGCTGTCTTAACACTGCAACATAAATTGCTTCTTTTGTAGTGATGCCACGACTTTGAAATATGTGCTGCTGATAAACGGTGTCGTACTCTGTTCAGTGATGAACTGCGGTCCTGGACAATTCCAGATGACAGTCGTCAGCGGGTATAGCGGCGAACTGGGAAGAGCTAACATTTTTCCCACGACTTGGCGAGGAACAGCGGCGTCACTCCTTGAGTCATGGTGTGGAGAGCCATTGGGTATCAGTTCACGTCACATCACAGTGTTGAGTGCTATTGACGAGGGATTTAAGAATAGATATAAGTATTTGTTCTTTCAGCACGCTATACGAGTTTGAAATAATAGTGAATTGTGAAGGTGGTTCGATGAACCCCTTGCCTGGCACTTAAATGTGATTTTCAGAGTATCCACGTAGATGTAGATGTAGATCTGGCAGTGACTGAGGGATCTCTAATGGCACAATGGTGCGTCACAGACATTCTGCGTTGACACGTGTTATCTCTCATGGAACAGTATCACGCTTCCAAATTTCGACGAGACAGTGCTCAGACACAAATGACACATGTCCCTATACCAGTTCGGACGTCAACTGTGTCCCTGTAACAGTATGCCGGATGTCAAGGAAGAGTTACGCCGTTGTGGGCCAGCTTGCCTCAGCAGTGGACGCAATGGCTTTATGACACCCTTCTCAACCCAGTCAGGACATGTGTTCAGGCCACGTGGTGTACAATGTCATAATGTTAACAGGATTGTCTTAATCTCTGGAGGTGGATGCAGAAATTT
This sequence comes from Schistocerca gregaria, assembly GCF_023897955.1. Taxonomy (NCBI): domain Eukaryota; kingdom Metazoa; phylum Arthropoda; class Insecta; order Orthoptera; family Acrididae; genus Schistocerca; species Schistocerca gregaria. The sequence goes on along the minus strand of NC_064926.1, from coordinate 387,841,896 downwards.
TATTTCCTCTGGTAGTATCCAGAAATGGATCCATCAATGGTACATCTTGAGGTCAGTGTGTGATGGCCTCAATTAAGACCAACACAAGCAGACACAAATGTATTGTTGAAGCCACCATTCAACGCGTGTGTGTGTGTGTGTGTGTGGGTGGGTGGGGGTTAAGAGATCAAAATTACTATTGGATGCTAAAGAAACTTGGTAAGATGTTAGATGGTCTAGTGCATCTACACATATAATATCGACAAAAATATGAAGAACGTGGAAGAAATACGAAAAAATTGGAGAAGCAGGAAAATATGGTAAAATTATGGAAAATATGGGTAACATTGATACAGTATGAAAAACATGGAGAATTATGGAATCGATAGGAATTTATAGAAAATATGAAGAATTCTGAATGCGTGTAAAATTATGGATACAGTTTGGACATTTAGAATATTTTGTATTTACATAGAGGAAGCAATGGAAACTTGTGGCATAGCGACTGGACATATATGACACCATGCACTGGAATTTGTGGTACCGTTTCAGTGTAATTCCTAGATAGATACAGGGAAGGAACGAACCACATATATTTGGTTCAGTAGCAGAAAGGTGCGACATCCTACAGACACGGTGACAAGACGAAACTACTATATCCCCTACTTGTAAGCCATATTGCATTAGCGATAGATATATCAGAAAGAAATTAGGAGGGAAGAACCTGAAACCTTTTAGAGGGAACATAAAGAATCTGGCGCTACGTAACATAGATTTCACTTAAAATTCATGTTCAAATAGTGCTTTGACTATTGTATCTGGTTTGGGATATAATGCAAGACTTTACTGGGAATTTTGTAACAAAATTCTGCTGTATGACTGCTTAACATAAGACCACATGTTCTACGTGCCAGAGGAAGAGTACCAGAAAAACAGAACTGCTACCGATAAACCATGTTATGTCTATAAAACAGGATGAGATTGTTAACATGGGTGTCGCAAGTATTACACATAAGCTGTGAACGTAATTTTTGTTTTTCAAATAACCAAGCGTCATTTACAAGACCCTCCCTTCTATTAGATTCTATTGCGGTGTAACTGGTAGCCATAAATTTGTCTGCTACACTGCTGGATCTATACACGAAAATATATTGACAGAAAAATGTTGTTTACATGCCCTTCCTTACTTCGCGTCGTTTTGTTAGTGATATCAGATTGGTTGAGTGTGATTTATAGAACACTATTTCTCCGTATTCTGTGATATTCTCAAAATAATTGTGAACTGCAGAACATATGTATTTGGAACCGTAAGATATTTGGATTCCAGAAAATGATGAGCGATATACATGGATCACACATTGACATTACAACCGATGAAATCACTAGTAGTTCACTAACGGAGGAGAAAAGTGTTCTGCGTGGAACAAGAGTAACACACACGTTATCTGCAGGATAGATTAGAAGCTAATACTGTTGCTCGGTCTTTGCCTAGTTAAAAGCCCTTTATCGTCACTAATACCTTACTTTCCGCCAACACCGTGTAATGGTAGGAACAAAGAGTTCACATTGGAGGAATGTGCTATCAGGCATCCCACGAAGTTCATTATCGGGCCCATTACTTTTGTTGTTTATATTTTAATGATGTGTAGACCATTAGTTCCCAATAAAAATATAATTTACACACTGATGATCTTCAGCTATACCTAAATGCAAGGGCAACAAACCTGCAAACAGCCATTCGTCACGTAAAGGCTGCCTTACTTCCCTTACCAGAGTGGGCACAGAATGTAGGTTTGAAACTCAATCCATCTAAAACGTAAGCAGTCTTAGTCACCCTCATTTCAGAGGATCGCTCCCAACCTCAGTCTTAAACTTCATAAAAATAACCTTTTATTCTCCTGTAAAGAACTTGGAGATGATTTGGAACCATCACTTGGAATTAACTGAACACACTACAACACAATCCGTAAGAAAGTGTCAGCATCACACCATTTACTGCAGAAATATAAAAAGGATCTCCTCTCAAGATCAAAGAGAAGCTCATAAGGTTCCCTAATACTACCCATCCTTCATTATGGTGACTTACTCTCCAAGGACTTTCGTATGAGAGCTCACGTCAAGTGGAACTGGTGATGAATGGTTCTGTCCAATAAATTTGTAACATGCTCTGTTTCAACAATACCACTCACGCCTAAGAACAATTATCATGCCTACGTCCCAAGAAGCATAGAGATTATCGTGGGCTGTGTTTCCTCCATAGACTTCTCAGTGATTTATCTTCAGTCCTTGCACTACCGTTTGAAAGCGTAACAGAAACACTCGTTCTCAACAAAGTAAAATCCTCTCTTACCAATACAATTCACTCCCGTGTTCTGAACTCACTCTCTGTACAAAAGGCCAAAGTAAGTACAATATTCCTCAAAATGTTAGTGGAATTAAAATCGTTTCACACTTTAAAAAAATAAAAAAAACACCTAATGGCCCACCACATCATAATAGCCACCTCATTTAACACCTTTATGCAGCTCAGTCTTGTCAGCCCTTCCTCTCTCCCCATTTTGCCTTCCTTTTCTCTACAGAGTTCTCATTTGAAATTCTCTTCTTTCCGAACAGTCCCGTCACTTTTATCTCAACCTTCCTCCCGTTTATCAACCTTTCAACTTCCTCTAATGTCAAACAGGGCTTTCAATGTGCTGAATTAATCAACATCATTCTTAACTCCTGCATTATTTTATTATTATATCAGCATTACTACTGCTATTGTTATTATTAATAATAATTATTATATTTTGGTAATAATGCAAATTATTACTCAGACTGCTATATAATAAAGAATCAATATCATTTTTATTGCCTCCATTATTTTATCGTTATTGTTACTGTTACTATTATTATTATTATTATTATTATTATTATTATTATTATCAGCAGTTTCTGTCTTCAGTAATAATGCAGTTTATGGTTATTGTGATCGTCACATTTTCTTGTGTGTTTTAATCCTGATGAGATGTAAGAGAGGGCTTTAAGGATCTAATATATTATCAACAAATAAAAATACACGTAATTTGAACCATTTTCTTTTGTTTGTTCTCTCTGGCAATATCAGTGGTGGGGAATTTATTGCGTTAGACACATATGCAATTTACTGATTTCGATTTAAACTGACTTAATCTGAATGAGAGTTATCACACATTGGAGAGATGGGCAAGGACGCGGCCAGCACAAATACCATCCATATCATATGGTCGCTGTGTGGAAGTTAGAGATGCTGATCAACAGAGCCGCCCGGAGCACTATCTGACAACCTGTGAGTGCCTGTCACAACGCTATGGCTTAAAAATACTACAGCAGTGATTTATACAAACAAACAAATATATAAAGCCATAAACCGGTGGCAAATGGACTGACTGCCAATGATCTAGCCACAGTGGTAACTCAGATTGTCAGTCCACCGAGGTCAAGCACCGTCGGGTTTTGCTAACACTTGCACGGGTCACGGTCTGGGTCTACCTAGTGCTGTTGGCAAGTGGGAACGCTCAGCCCTTGTGAGGCCAATTGAGGAGCTACTTGACTGTGAAATAGCGACACCAGTCACGAAAACTGACGACGGCCGGGAGACGGCGTGCTGACGTCATGTCCCTCACTATCTGCACCTGTGATGCCTAAGGGCTGAGGATGACTGTATTGAGCGTACTGTAAGACCTTCGGTACACACACCATCAGATTATTTGACTTGTCACTCTAACGAAGTAGGCGAGTGTCAGCAATATGTCTCCTGATCTTATCTTGGCGTTTTTATCTTCTACCGTTAGGTCAGACGATAGAAATGCCACTTGCACGCTTAGAGTAGCAGATTGATGGTGACCCACTGTAAACAGAACTTGATTAATTTTCACACACATTTATTAAAATAATAACTAGCATAAAAATTACTTAACTTGGTTCTGGACGCTATTTACAATTGACAATCTGAAGTTCCTTTGGTCTTGGTACGTTAATCTTATTCTCACATATCTCTGATACTTGACAAAATGTCTATACACTTATCTTCATGGCTATGTACAGGAATATGATAATCTTACTAGGCGCAGACTGAAACTTGACTACAGACTAATGCAGACTAATGCAGATTGATGCAGACTAATGCAGACTGACTAATCGGAGGTCTGTACACTCATTATAATACCTCGAGTGTTCAGGTATCACTGTGCGAGTGTTATCCGCGAGGGAAAAGATTCTACGTTAGCAGCAATCTCATTGCCTGTGTTACATATTAATATGCGGATCGGCGGAAGCAGAATTTGGTCCGTTTCTATGGCAGCGCCATCTCATAGTGCGGAGACTGACGAGCGCTGCGCCTGCGCTGTTATGTTTAGCGGGGGGCGCTCTAGTGGGAAAGTTGTGTACGTGCTGACTATGCGGAACTATGTACACAACAATGAAACAGAGGCTGGTCGGTACCATTGGAGCTTCAGGGTCCTTTAGAACGGTTTTTGTTCGTTATTAATTGACTGTCTGGATCAGTACTGTTAAAGAACTGTATTTAAATTATGTGATATTCTATATAGAGCAACCATTTCCACGGATCTGCTGCGCTGCTGACTATTTGACTATTCTTCTTAAGCTAACAGGATTTCAAAATCAGGAGGTATATATATATATATATATATATATATATATATATATATATATATATAAGCACACCATAGAAGACTATTGATTTAATGGAAAATTTCGTAATGGCAAGAGGCAGCACCAATCAGCGATACTGAAAGTCATTGTAGGCTGTCTCGGAATTCGAGGTTATGCAACTGATTCCATTGTTCTCGGTAAGTTTCCAATTAAACCATGATTAGATTACTTGTTTATTTTTCAATGATCTATCATCAACATCTCAACTTTCTCACAGTTCTTTTGCTATTGGCACAGACAATCACCATCAACAAAAAAAGGACGTGCAGGTGGTAGGCCCGTTGATCATATTTTTCTAAATGTATTCCAAGCATAAACATGTTTGGACGAATGGTAAACTGTCCAGAACTGCTTCTTAAGAAGTCTGGATTACATGCTGGGGGTTGGGAGGGGAGGAGAGGGGCAGGTATGCTTTCTACACAGCTACCGGAACAATTCTCCAGTTACTCAGTAATTCCTGTGGGTGGTCACAATCGTTGAAAGTACTGCAGATGTATTTGGACTTCGCAGTGTGCCTATCACTTTACTGCACAAATATATAGTTATCTGCCAAGCAACGATGTGTCACTTTAATACCTCTAAATATTCTATCTAGGTGGCAGATCCTGCATCATAGGCGTTGTGTTTAACGGAGAGGTTTATTGTTGTAAAAAAATACGAGGGATGGGCTGTGGGCAGTATGTTGCTTCCTTGGGCTATGACATTAGCAATTGTTAAAAAGCATGTTCAAACGGATTAATTGGCTAGTTTATTGTATTATTTGTGGATATAATGCAAGGTATTGCTGGGATTTTCAACACACTGCTGATGTGTGACTGCCTAAGAGCAAACCTTAACTTCTGTGTGTGCAAGAGGGAAGTGTCAATGTAATTTACAGTCCATAAGTTGGGAACGAAAACATAGGTACAAAGAAAGTAGCTGCGAAGAAACCACAGGTAACAGAAGAAATACTTCAGTTGATTGATGAAAGGAGGAAGTACAAACATGTTCTGGGAAAATCAGGAATACAGAAATACAAGTCGCTGAGGAATGAAATAAATAGGAAGTGCAGGGAAGCTAAGACGAAATGGCTGCAGGAAAAATGTGAAGACATCGAAAAAGATATGATTGTCGGAAGGACAGAGTCAGCTTACAGGAAAGTCAAAACAACCTTTGGTGACATTAAAAGCAACGGTGGTAACATTAAGAGTGCAACGGGAATTCCACTGTTAAATGCAGAGGAGAGAGCAGATAGGTGGAAAGAATACATTGAAAGCCTCTATGAGGGTGAAGATTTGTCTGATGTGATAGAAGAAGAAACAAGAGTCGATTTAGAAGATATAGGGGATCCAGTATTAGAATCGGAATTTAAAAGAGCTTTGGAGGACTTACGGTCATATAAGGCAGAAGGGATAGATAACATTCCATCAAAATTTCTAAAATCATTAGGGGAAGTGGCAACAAAACGACTATTCACGTTGGTGTGTAGAATATATGAGTCTGGCGACATACCATCTGACTTTCGGAAAAGCATCATCCACACAATTCCGAAGACAGCAAGAGCTGACAAGTGCGAGAATTGTCGCACAATCAGCTTAACAGCTCATGCATCGAAGCTGCTTACAAGAATAATATACAGAAGAATGGAAAAGAAAATTGATAATGCGCTAGGAGACGATCAGTTTGGCTTTAGGAAATGTAAAGGCACGAGAGAGGAAATTCTGACGTTACGGCTAATAATGGAAGCAAGGATAAAGAAACATCAAGACACGTTCATAGGATTTGTCGACCTGGAAAAAGCGTTCGACAATATAAAATGGTGCAAGCTGTTCAAGATTCTGAAAAAAGTAGGGGTAAACTATAGGGAGAGACGGGTCATATACAATATGTACAACAACCAAGAGGGAATAATAAGAGTGGACGATTAAGAACGCTGTGCTCGTATTAAGAAGGGAGTAAGACAAGGCTGCAGCCTTCCGCCCCTACTCTTCAATCTGTACATCGAGGAAGCAATGATGGAAATAAAAGAAAGGTTCAGAAGTGGAAGTAAAATAGAAGGTGAAAGGATATCAATTATACGATTCGCTGATGACATTGCTATCCTGAGTGAAAGTGAAAAAGAATTAAATGATCTGCTGAACGTAATGAACAGTCTAATGAGTACACAGTATGGTTTGAGAGTAAACCGGAGAAAGACGAAGGTAATGAGAAGTAGTAGAAATGAGAACAGCGAGAAACTTAACATCAGGATTGATGGTCACGAAGTCAATGAAGTTAAGGAATTCTGCTACCTAGGCAGGAAAATAACCAATGACGGACGGAGCAAGGAGGACATCAAAAGCAGACTCGCTATGGCAAAAAAGGCATTTCTGGCCAAGAGAAGTCTACTAATACCAAATACCGGCCTTAATTTGAGGAAGAAATTTCTGAGGATGTACGTCTGGAGTACAGCATTGTATGGTAGTGAAACATGGACTGTGAGAAAACCGGAACAGAAGAGAATCGAAGCATTTGAGATGTGGTGCTATAGACGAATGTTGAAAATTAGATGGACTGATAAGGTAAGGAATGAGGAGGTTCTACGCAGAATCGGAGAGGAAAGGAATATGTGTAAAACACTGACAAGGAGAAGGGACAGGATGATAGGACATCTGCTAAGACATGAGGGAATGACATCCATTGTACTAGAGGGAGCTGTAGAGGGCAAAAACTGTAGAGGAAGACAGAGATTGGAATACGTCAAGCAAATAATTGAGGACGTAGGTTGCAAGTGCTACTCTGAGATGAAGAGGTTAGCACAGGTAAGGAATTCGTGGCGGGCCGCATCAAACCAGTCAATAGACTGATGACCAAAGAAAAAAAGGGATATTGTGGTAGAAGGTGTACGACTTAACAGCGGAATGAGTGGCACCTCGTGTATACGCTTTAATAACAGAAATTCGTGACTTTCTGGAAACATGGTGTCTAGATGTTACTGTTATATTCCCCTACATGTGGCCTGTGCTGCATCAGCAACAGATGTGCTGGAAACAAATTAGGAGGAAAGCGTTGGAAACCAGTGATAGGAAATATAAAACACCTGTGGCTATTCTATATCAAGTAGAGACAGCTTGTGAAATGTGAGACTTTTATGGAATATTAACAGACACTTTTTTAAAAAAATGTTCTAAAGTGCCAACGATTCTTGCAGTCTGTTCCCCATCACTTGATATACTAGGAGGGCTGTGAGTGTTTGTAGAAGTGTTTATGTTCTGGGCCTGTCACGTATGAAACATGAACCGTGGAATTGGTTAGATATTAGTAAAATGGTTGGTTGTGGATTCCTGAAAGATTTCGTCGATCAAGAAATTTCATTAATCGAGAGTAGGCAGCCTACTTTAACAACAAACGACTTGTTCCATGTACTATTGTATTGTTTTCACTGACATGTTGTTTACAGAGTAATTCAGAATAGAAATTGATTGCCGATAATTAAATTTGAAAAAGGACACACAAATATTGATACAACTATCAGACATTTCTACATGACATTGCTATGCTAACCGATAAGTTAAGACAAGCAAGTAAGAAGAGAAGAAACCTCTGCAGAAATGGATTGAGCAATATGCTATTCATAAAGAGCGTAAATTAACATCGTTGGACAACCATTCCTACCTGAGGTTCAATATTACGGCCTTGCTTGGATGAACACAACAAGGAGCGTTAAGCATACTACTCCGAACTAAACACTGAACTGGACGAAGAGGTACACTTGTAACAACGTCACATATAACGTACTCCTTGTGTGACTGAAATGCGTTAGTTACTTCCGATGCACAGTATGTTGTTGGATGTGCAGGACGCCAGACTACGGCATCTGCTCGACGCTGCCTGTTAACCTGTAAACTGTTTATTCTGTACTGAAGTATCACTCATATACTCTTAGCGAGTTCTCTCTTGAAGCAGGAGGCGGTTTGTCCCTAGTCTGTCTATAATGGCTTGTTGGTGGGGAGATCTGTACAGTGATATCCTCGCAAGATCTTATTAAGTAACTGGACTCCCCTCCATTTCTCCACTTAGAGAATATACGAGTCTCGCAGCTTATTTAAAGGTGATCTACACGGAGCCCACGGTGATCAGATTGATTACAGAATAAATGTCTCTCCATGCCCAAAAGAGCGTTTAACACTCCCAGTACCAACACCACGTTCTGGACAGAAAGAAGCCCTTTCTTGGCTGTGAATTGCATATACTGAGCTACCACTCCCCGCTCTGTGTAGGACATTGCCTCCCTTCAAAACCGGTGTCTGCCAACCCAACCTGCAAACAGGAATTATTTCTCTCACTTTCAAAACATTACTTCCACATGTCCTCCTATCCGCTAACTCCACCTCAATAAAGAAATGACCTAAAGAGCACAGTCTCCCTTCCCTCGAAAATTTCAGACTGTTCCGCAGGCGCACTGGCCGAAGTCAGCCGAAGTCCGTCTGTCCTGCATCAAGCAGGCTAGTTCAGATGGCGCTCCCAAGAGCTGTAGATTTCGCCATCTCTACGACCCATTTACTGCAACCGCCGCACCAGTTTCCTCAGCCAGTCCTAGCCCACATCGCTACACCAATAGCTATCGGTTGTCATCCACAATGCGGGCGTAAGTGCCCTCGTCCGGCGAACAGCAGGCACATTCGTATCTGCTGTAAGTAGGCTGTTTAGGTTTTTTTATTGCTAACACCGCCGCCACGTAGCGCTCTGTATAAAAATCACTGGCTGTGCCGTGTGCAGTCTGTGGCTGGTTTGCATTGTTGTCTGCCATTGTAGTGTTGGGCAGCGGCAGCTGGATGCTAACAGCGCGTAGCGTTGCGCAGTTGGAGGTGAGCCGCCAGCAGTGGTGGACGTGGGGAGAGAGATGGCGGAGTTTTGAAATTTGTAAGAATTGGTGTCATGAACTGCTATATATATTATGACTAGTGAGGTAAATACATTGTTTGTTCTCTATTAAAATCTTTCATTTGCTAACTATGCCTATCCGTAGTTAGTGCCTTCAGTAGTTTGAATCTTTTATTTAGCTGGCAGTAGTGGCGCTCGCTGTATTGCAGTAGCTTGATTAACGAAGATTTTTGTGAGGTAAGTGATTTGTGAAACGTATAGGTTAATGCTAGTCAGGGCCATTCTTTCGTAGGGATTTCTGGAAGTCAGATAGCGTTGCGCTAAAGATATTGTGTGTCAGTTTAAGCACAGTCTTGTATAATTTTTCAAAGGGGACGTTTCATATGTCGACCCTTAGCCGAGGATACCTCACTGGAATCTTCTGATTTTTTCTTGTAGTTTGTGTAATTAGTGTAGCTTTTGTTTATTGCTAGCGCGTAATCATAGAGAGAATTTCCTTTGTAGTTGCAGTCTTTCATTTTTGTACAGTAAAACAGTTTTGGCATGCATGTAGTTTTTGCACGAAGTGTTTTGCAGCTGTGCTTGCAATTAACTAGTTATTATTTTCAGTGCTATGTTAATGTGCTTTCATATTTTGCTCTTCAAATTGTGCTTTTCTGTGTTGTCGTGTGAAATATTATGACTACAATGGCGTGTGAAAAACGTAATACTAGGCTCCAAAGTAAACTGAGAAATGACAGTGAAGACGAAAGCAGTGTGTTAGCGCCACCATGTAATGAATTAACTAACATTGGAAGTAGTAATTTGGTAATTGTGCATAGGGAAATGGAGCGGGCGGCAAATAATGGTGTAGACAATGAAACAAGTAGTGAACAGGGAACAATTATCGATCGATCAGTCGGAAACAGCTCGCCTCAGGAATCCGAAATGACAGAACACAATATTCCAAATACTGTAGACTTACGTTATGGGTCCTCACCGTTTTCTCAAATGAGTCAAGACACATTTTCTGCCTGTCAAAATGTAAATGTTGCCCGTGAAAATGCACTGCCAAAAAGCATAGAAAAACAGATTCCAGACACTAATACGTTATTATTGCAATTAATGCAACAAATGGAACAAAATCAGAAACAAATGGGACAAAATCTTCAAAAGTTAGACACAATGGAACAAAATCTTCAAAAGTTAGACACAATGGAAAAAAATCAGAGACAAACACAGCAACAGTTGGACACACAATGGAACAAAATCTTCGGAAGTTAGACACCACACTTGAACAAACACGTGAAGATTTAACTACGGAGTTATATAACATTGAATCGAAATGTCAAAAAATCTGTAATGACGTAAAAACACAAATTTGTGAGCATTTTCAACCTACTTTTTCGCGGCATGAAAACGCATTACAGATTCACGAAGCAGCCAAAAAAGAACTGCAAACAACTGTTCATGAGAATCATGAGACCTTGCAAGCTAAAATTGACTCAGTTGCATGTACCGATTCGGTTATGCAACTTGCAAAAACTCAAGAAAACTTAAAAGGACACAGTAGATACTCTGAAAATTGGTTCAGAAAGACACATGGAGGACATTAGTTCATTATCAGAGAAAGTAGTTGAACTTTCGGATCAGCTAAATAATTTATCTACGAAGGTAGATGATAATCTGAATGACACAAAACCGGTAGTCTTTAATGACACAGAAGAGTTCGAACAAATTAGGAAATACAAACAAAATCAAAATCAAATTAATACGCAACACCAAAGAGAAATCCGGGAAGTACAAGATCAGCTGACACAGGTAATACAAAAATTACGTATTTCAGAGGACACTCGCACTCCAATACAGGAAGAGGGACATAAAAATACGGAACTGCCACAAAATAACAAACAGGGCACTTTGGAGATTATGAAAGAAATTGGCAAAGTACACCGAATTTTGAGATGGAACCGCCGAAACGACGTAACAATGACCGACATGCGACCCGCCGACACGATGATTTTGACTATAAGCTGTTCATTACTACACGTAAATCCAAAACATTTAAGAATTCTGGCAACGACATTCATCCACAAGCGTGGCTTCATCAATTCTCTCATTGTTTCCCCCCCCCCCCCCCCCCCCAACTGGTCATTAGAGCACAGATTAGAATTTATGTGTGGCTATTTAGAGAATGAACCAGCTGTAAGAATGCGATCGGTCATTCACGATAGCCACAGTGAAGGAGAATTTTACCACGCCTTCCTCTCAGCATATTGGTCTCAAGCCACACAAGACCGAGTAAAACATGGCATCATAATGATGAAAAATTTCGAACAACCTGAATTTTCAAGTCTTGTGAAATATTTTGAAGACATGTTACATAAGAATCAGTATCTTTCAAAACCATACAGCCCGTCAGAACTCATCCGCATTTGCTTAATCAAATTGCCTGAACATTTACGGCATATTATTTTGGCAGGCCGTTGCAAAGACGACATTGAAGCTTTTCAGGGACTCTTACAAGAATTAGAAATTGACACTGACAATCGCGGAACGCGAAAACAGGAACACAACAATTACAGGTCACATCCGTCACAATTCGGCGATGAAAGAAATAATAACTAGACACGACAAGGCTATTCTCACAACACAAATCGTGACCAAAACAGACAAGACCCATATGACAACCACTGGCAGAGTAATAGCTACAGAGAAAGATCGCATTTCCGTAGTAATGTTTATAACAGAGACAATCGTAGAAACAGACGATATGGGAGCCAAAACAATTACTATCAAGGGAGACAGAATAACTTCAGACACAACAGTTCAGCGCACAGTTGCGATTCAGGGAGAAATTCTCCACCACGTGACCGACAAGAAAGAAATTACAGAAACTACCGACAAAACGACAGACCTGAATCCCATCACAACTGGCGAGCTTCAAACAGGGCAGGGCCTTCTCGTCAAGGTGAATTTGTAGAAGTTAGGTCTCCTAATCCCAATAACGACGCGCGCCAACAAAGAAACAGACAATGACTCCCACCGCAGGCAGCCGCGTGCGCCGGCGGGCTCAGAGAAAAATAACATAAGCTAACCTTGAGCAAAATTCCAGTGTTACTTACCGATGTAACCACATGATAATTGCTTTTCAGTTGACAGTCTGCGTACTAGGAAGAGTAAAGGTTTACACCACATTTTACATTAAGAGATAACTTGCTTTTTAACTTTGTCTTTGCCATAAAGCTGTTCACTTCACATTACCAGTATGCTTTGTCAGACTTATAAACTGTTAATATGCAACAATGTTTGAAGTTTACTATCCAGTCTAGAACCCATGGAACATATTTAGACAGTATTTACGAGTGCATTGTTATAGTGAACAGACGTCACAGTCTTACTGTGTGTGTACATTCTTGCTTGTTAGTTGCACGATTACGTAACGACTATAAGGCTTACATACTGAGAACATATATTGTTAATGAGATTTTAATGTAACATTTTGGTTTAGTTGAAAAGACATTCTTTATTTGAAGTACTTTCTGTGAGATTAAATATGACTTATCATTTGGTTTCTTTGACAGCTACACGATTATATCACGATACTTCTAATGTGTGACACATTGTACACTGATGCTTTTGCGGTGTATCTGTTTTATATCTGCACAGTTTTTCTGAATTATTCTGGAAAGTAAAACATGTTTTAGTAGTAACTTTGTGGTATAGCTACGATGAGACAGCGTTTTCCATAGCACAACAATACGTACTGTACAGTACTTACTTCATCACGGCAATAAGCGTAATAACTAAGATATCTATACGCAAAGCATTTCACTTTCGTTTATCATTAGGTAAGTACATTGACTTCTGGAGAACTTAGCTTTTCAAGGACGGTAACTACGACACTTGCACAGAATTATCTTACAGCAAAACGCACATTTAGCACTACAGGGCACGCATTTGAGTGATTTATTTGGTACTTAAACTATTTATTTTTCATGATTGTTGAATTAAAAAGAAAGTTTTTCGTGATACATTTCATTCCATTGCTGTAATCTGTAACACCTGAGGGTATAATTACATTAATCCTCAGGGGGGTACACGCTTACTTTGTGTACCATGTGTTTGGCAAGCACAAGGAGCCCCAGCTAATATGGTATTTGCTTATACAACTCTACACATCGGTTCCATATTTATCTAACACATAAATTACACAGCTATCTAATCATTTAACTGAGAGAAACAAACATTTATTATACTACATCAGTGACAGATGTTTACGTAATTACACATTTGGATAACTTCACACTTACGAAATTGTATTTTTTTCTGTACTTTGTGAACTGTTCATATTTTTACGGAACCATTGCGATACTATGAGAGCTTTGAATCATGTATTTGGTATGGGATCATGATTTTTAAAGTACGTTTGAGGCAGGTGACACTTTTGACATGAGCAGAGAATATTTTTTAGGTTTTGAACTTATTGCAGAAAGCTACAATGATTTTGAGATTTAGCTAAGTTTTTGTGATGTTATTATTACGATGACTATGTGTATTACGCTGTTGCGGTATGTTTATGATCAATAAGCTGATGCTATATGAGTTATCCCCCCCCCCATGAACCATGGACCTTGCCGTTGGTGGGGAGGCTTGTGTGCCTCAGCGATACAGATGGCCGTACCGTAGGTGCAACCACAATGGAGGGGTATCTGTTGAGAGGCCAGACAAACGTGTGGTTCCTGAAGAGGGGCAGCAGCCTTTTCAGTAGTTGCAGGGGCAACAGTCTGGATGATTGACTGATCTGGCCTTGCAACTTTAACCAAAACGGCCTTGCTGTGCTGGTACTGCGAACAGCTGAAAGCAAGGGGAAACTACAGCCGTAATTTTTCCCGAGGACATGCAGCTGTACTGTATGATTAAATGATGATGGCATCCTCTTGGGTAAAATATTCCGGAGGTAAAATAGTCCCCCATTCGGATCTCCGGGCGGGGACTACTCAGGAGGATGTCGTTATCAGGAGAAAGAAAACTGGCGTTCTACGGATCGGAGCGTGGAATGTCAGATCCCTTAATCAGGCAGGTAGGTTACAAAATTTAAAAATTGAAATGGATAGGTTAAAGTTAGATATAGTGGGAATTAGTGAAGTTCAGTGGCAGGAGGAACAAGACTTCTGGTCAGGTGACTACAGGGTTATAAACACAAAATCAAATAGGGGTAATGCAGGAGTAGGTTTAATAATGAATAGGAAAATAGGAATGCGGGTAAGCTACTACAAACAGCATAGTGAACGCATTATTGTGGCCAAGATAGATACGAAGCCCACACCTACTACAGTAGTACAAGTTTATATGCCAACTAGCTCTGCAGATGATGAAGAAATTGAAGAAATGTACGATGAAATAAAAGAAATTATTGAGATAGTGAAGGGAGACGAAAATTTAATAGTAATGGGTGACTGGAATTCGAGTGTAGGAAAAGGGAGAGAAGGAAACATAGTAGGTGAATATGGATTGGGGCTAAGAAATGAAAGAGGAAGCCGCCTAGTAGAATTTTGCACAGTTCACAACTTAATCATAGCTAACACTTGGTTTAAGAATCATGAAAGAAGGTTGTATATGTGGAAGAACCCTGGAGATACTAAAAGGTATCAGATAGATTGTATAATGGTAAGACAGAGATTTAGGAACCAGGTTTTAAGTTGTAAGACATTTCCAGGGCAGATGTGGACTCTGACCACAATCTATTGGTTATGACCTGCAGATTAAAACTGAAGAAACTGCAAAAATGTGGGAAATTAAGGAGATAGGACCTGAATAAACTGAAAGAACCAGAAGTTGTACAGAGTTTCAGGGAGAGCATAAGGGAACAATTGACAGGAATAGGGGAAAGAAATACAGTAGAAGAAGAATGGGTAGCTCTGAGGGATGAAGTAGTGAAGGCAGCAGAGGATAAAGTAGGTACAAAGACGAGGGCTGCTAGAAATCCTTGGGTAACAGAAGAAATATTGAATTTAATTGATGAAAGGAGAAAATATAAAAATGCAGTAAATAAAGCAGGCAAAAAGGAATACAAACGTCTCAAAAATGAGATCGACAGGAAGTGCAAAATGGCTAAACAGGGATGGCTAGAGGACAAATGTAAGGATGTAGAAGCTTATCTCACTAGGGGTAAGATAGATACTGCATACAGGAAAATTAAAGAGACCTTTGGAGAGAAGAGAACCACGTGTATGAATATCAAGAGCTCAGATGGCAACCCAGTTCTAAGCAAAGAAGGGAAGGCAGAAAGGTGGAAGGAGTATATAGAAGGTTTATTCAAGGGCGATGTACTTGAGGACAATATTATAGAAATGGAAGAGGATGTAGATGAAGAGGAAATGGGAGATACGATACTGCGTGAAGAGTTTGACAGAGCACTGAAAGACCTGAGTCGAAACAAGGCCCCCGGAGTAGACAACATTCCATTAGAACTACTGACGGCTTTGGGAGAACCAGTCCTGACAAAACTCTACCAGCTGGTGAGCAAGATGTATGAGACAGGCGAAATACCCTCAGACTTCAAGAAGAATATAATAATTCCAATCCCAAAGAAAGCAGGTGCTGACAGATGTGAAAATTACCGAACTATCAGTTTAATAAGCCACAGCTGCAAAATACTAACGCGAATTCTTTACAGACGAATGGAAAACCTGGTAGATGCGGACCTCGGGGAGGATCAGTTTGGATTCCGTCGAAATGTTGGAACACATGAGGCAATACTGACCTTACGACTTATCTTAGAAGAAAGATTAAGAAAAGGCAAACCTACGTTTCTAGCATTTGTAGACTTAGAGAAAGCTTTTGACAATGTTGACTGGAATACTCTATTTCAAATTCTAAAGGTGGCAGGGGTAAAATACAGGGAGCGAAAGGCTATTTACAATTTGTATAGAAACCAGATGGCAGTCATAAAAGTCGAGGGGCATGAAAGGGAAGCAGTGGTTGGGAAAGGAGTGAGACAGGGTTGTAGCCTCTCCCCGATGTTATTCAATCTGTATATTGAGCAAGCAGTAAAGGAAACAAAAGAAAAATTCGGAGTAGGTATTAAAATTCATGGAGACGAAGTAAAAACTTTGAGGTTCGCCGATGACATTGTAATTCTGTCAGAGACAGCAAAGGCCTTGGAAGGTCAGTTGAATGGAATGGACAGTGTCTTGAAAGGAGGATATAAGATGAACATTAACAAAAGAAAAACGAGGATAATGGAATGTAGTCAAAGTAAATCGGGTGATGCTGAGGGAATTAGATTAGGAAATGAGACACTTAAAGTAGTAAAGGAGTTTTGCTATTTAGGAAGTAAAATAACTGATGATGGTCGAAGTAGAGAGGATATAAAATGTAGACTGGCAATGGCAAGGAAAGCGTTTCTGAAGAAGAGAAATTTGTTAACATCGAATATAGATTCATGTATCAGGAAGTCGTTTCTGAAAGTATTTGTTTGGAGTGTAGCCATGTATGGAAGTGAAACATGGACGATAAATAGTTTGGACAAGAAGAGAATAGAAGCCTTCGAAATGTGGTGCTACAGAAGAATGCTGAAGATTAAATGGGTAAATCACATAACTAATGAGGAAGTATTGAATAGGATTGGGGAGAAGAGAAGTTTGTGGCACCACTTGACTAGAAGAAGGGATCGGTTGGTAGGACATGTTTTGAGGCATCACGGGATCACAAATTTAGCATTGGAGGGCAGTGTGGAGGGTAAAAATCGTAGAGGGAGACCGAGAGATGGGTACACTAAGCAGATTCAGAAGGATGTAGGTTGCAGTAGGTACTGGGAGATGAAGCAGCTTGCACAGGATAGAGTAGCATGGAGAGCTGCATCAAACCAGTCTCAGGACTGAAGACAACAAGAACAACAACATATGAGTTATTTGATTATGCTACATATCTTTGTGATGAAATATTGAAGAAGTGTCGACGAATAATGTAAGGAATAATGAGTAGGGGTTAGGGACTCTGGTTTATGAAAAAGGTGGTTGGAAACCAAGAATCGTACTTTAAGAGTTATGAAATGTATGTAAATGCGTGAATGTATTACAATGCCGACGGAACTTTTTCGGACACTGTTATATCAATAGGATTTTGTTTCTAAAGATTTGTAACACAAGTTCTGGATCTGTGAAATTTTTTATATGAGACTGCCACTGTAGCGGAAACTGGTGTCGTAAATATTTCGGTAAGACAGTTAAGTGACCACCTGCATGTAATGCGTCGTGGGCACCCAGCTGGGCGACAGCCACCTGGAAAAAAAGCCATTAGTGTGTGCCTTTCAGAGGCACAGGGAAAAAAAAGGGAGATCATTAACCTCGCTATTGACATTCCTTTGTAGAAAGCATCGGAAATACGACACGCCCAAACTTGAAAACATATGATTACACCGTGAAGCTCTTAATTTATGATATTTACTGAAATGAAATGATGAGAAACATTTCATGTCTATTGTCTTGCTAGTTGGACGATTGTTTACTGCATTATGAAATGACTTATGGCTAGCGGATGACGTTTCACGCCTAGGTTTGCCTATTTTGTTTAATATCTAGTTTCTTGCTGCACTGCAGCATTGGTTAAAATAAAATTTAATAAATGTACTAATATAACTATTTTCTGTCTACAGACCCAGTAAAGAATCATTTTATGATGTACTTTCTTGGAAAAGAGAGCACAAATAGACATTTCCCTTCACAGGAATTGCAAAAATAATTTTTTTACGATTTGGTAACTTATCTGCTAGCGTATGTTCTCGTGATGCATCACTCTAGTGTTAAGATGTGACATAGGTATTAAAAAATTTTACTGTAATATTTTTTCTGCTTCATCTTTGTCATGTTTAGATATAAATTATTAGATTTATTGCTGCTCGCTATGCTTACTTGCATTTTTTTTGTCATTGCTGTTTGTATTAATTGTTTTGTGCTGCTGCTGCTGCTGCCTTGTCCCTTAGTTAAGCATCTGAGCTCAGTAGATTTAAGTTAGCTTAAGAGGGGGTAGCCTATATAAGAGAATGAGTTGTGATGAATTTGAAGAAATGCACTGAGAGGTTATACGAGAAAAGTACAGAAAGCAGGTATAGATAGGACTTTTTGGAAATAATGAAGAACAAAGGGAGACCTCCAAGAAGTAAAGAAAGTTTTGTTTGCAAAGTACTGCCGTAAAACAAACCCTGTCCTTTCCTTTTGTGTTATCCCACTATGTGTTTGTGTACCCTTGTGTATTTATTTTCTTCCTGTCTCTGTGTGCTGTTTCATAGAATTTTTTCTCTTCTAAGTATTCACTATGATGAGGAATACCGTTATCCTCAAATATAATTTGCGTTAATAACATGTTATTTACTTAGTAAAGATGTTTACACATTATTTATTCTGTTTTGTTCTAATGCTCATGTGTGAGGTTGATGTTTCAAAAGTTATTCTGATGTTTTATGTATGTACTTATGTCATAATTTTTGTAACACTGATGTATTTGTTATTTCGATTCTTTTGTAAAGCCTGTATTACTGCAAAAGTTATCTGTACTGTTATGTTCTTTAATGATATATTTTGTACCTTTGTTATTGTATTCTTATGTTATAAAATTGTAATTGACACCAGTTCATCAAATTAAGTAACTTGTAAGTTACATTTCACTGCACACGTTTCTGTTGGTCATAGTATATGGACAATATGTGAGAAGTAGGGGCTGATAGCGTTTGCACATGTGTTAATAATTCAGTAAGGGACTGGATAACAGCATTGCTGGTTGTAAGGACATTTCAAAAACAATTTTTGTGAGTGCACAAGTGGTGGTTATGGACTTGCTATATTATCCGCAAGACTCTTCAATGGTGATTGTGCGCCTGCGTGTGCATTTTCTTTTACTACTCAGACTTTGAGAAAAACACTGCAATTTTACTTTGATGAATGATCAGGACTGTCTTTATGGACTGTGAGAAAATTTTAACTTTTGACCAACATTGTATCGATAAGTGAGTGCATTTCATTTCTTTGTGATTGTAATTATGAAAAAAATTTTCAAATCTGTATTGGCCACTGCCCAAAACAATTTGTAAATTTTTTGTGGGGAGAATGGGGGCTATGTAAGTAGGCTGCTTAGGTTTTTTTATTGGTAACACCGCCGCCACGTAGCGCTCTATATAAAAATCACTGGCTGTGCCGTGTGCAGTCTGTGGCTGGTTTGCATTGTTGTCTGCCATTGTAGTGTTGGGCAGCGGCAGCTGGATGCTAACAGCGCGTAGCGTTGCGCAGTTGGAGGTGAGCCGCCAGCAGTGGTGGACGTGGGGAGAGAGATGGCGGAGTTTTGAAATTTGTAAGAACTGGTGTCATGAACTGCTATATATATTATGACTAGTGAGGTAAATACATTGTTTGTTCTCTATTAAAATCTTTCATTTGCTAACTATGCCTATCAGTAGTTAGTGCTTTCAGTAGTTTGAATCTTTTATTTAGCTGGCAGTAGTGGCGCTCGCTGTATTGCAGTAGCTTGATTAACGAAGATTTTTGTGAGGTAAGTGATTTGTGAAACGTATAGGTTAATGCTAGTCATGGCCATTCTTTCGTAGGGATTTTTGGAAGTCAGATAGCGTTGCGCTAAAGATATTGTGTGTCAGTTTAAGCACAGTTGTGTATAAAATTTTCAAAGGGGACGTTTCACTGCCAGCAGAATTGGAAGATCGCCAGCTTCACGCCACCACTCACACTGGACGTCGCTCTTGACACCCGGGACCACCAAGCATCGTGACGTGCTGCTCCAGCTGTGGACTCCGATGTTGGAACTTCTCGTACTGCTCGTGAGATAGGACTTTAATTTTCTGCCTACTGTAGATGTCCAAGAGGATAATATGTATAGTTTGTAAGCACACAGTCTCACACAGAGATTTGGTTGTATTATTTTTCAAAAACTTTTAATTTGTCAAAGAAGTCATTCCTTCATTTTCAAGAAAGGTATTTTTTTAACTGCTAATGGATCACAGATTATTGTGAACATAAAATGACTGTCAATAAATTGATTTTTTAGTGTAATCAGCTCGCTAAGAGAGTCCAACGCTTCTACTAGCATATATCGGGTGTTGCAAAAAGGTAAGGCCAAACATTCAGGCAATATTCCTCACACACAAATAAAGAAAAGATGTTATGCGGACATGTCTCCGGAAACGCTTAATTTCCATGTTAGAACTCATTTGAGTTTCGTCAGTATGTACTGTACTTCTTCGATTTCCAACAGTAAGCCTCTCCGCTAAACACAACGCCTATGATGCAGGATTTGCCATGTAGATAGGATATTTTGAGGTTTTAAAGGGACACATCGTTGCTTGACAGATAACTATATCTTTGTGCAGTAAAGTGATAGGCACACTGCGAAGTCCAAATACATCTGCAGTGCTTTCAACGATTGTGACCACCCACAGGAATTACTGAGTAACTAGAGAATTGTTCCCATAGCTATGTAGAAAGCATGTAATCCACACTTCTTAAGAAGCAGTTCTGGACAGTTTATTGGCCCAATTGAAGGAAGGTAATGTTGACATCGGTGCTTTTGTTGACATGCGACTCATTGCTCTAAAGTACTAGCATCAAGCACATAAGTATGTAGCATGGACAGGTCAGTGTTCATCACGAACGTGGTTTTGCAGTCAATGCAATTTTTACAAATGCGGAGTTGGCAGATGCCCATTTGATGTATGGATTAGCACGGGGCAATAGCCGTGGCGCGGTACGTTTGTATCGAGACAGATTTCCAGAACGAAGGTGTCCCGACAGGAAGACTTTCGAAGCAATTGATCGGCGTCTTAGGGAGCACGGACATTCCAGCCTATGACTCGCGACTGGGGAAGACCTTGCTGTGGCAAGGGACGAGGCAATTCTTCGTGTAGTTGACATTACCCCTAATGTCAGCGTCAGGAGACATTGGTGCTGTACAAGGTAACGTTGACCACGTCACTGTATGGAGAGTGCTACGGGAGAACCAGTTGTTTCTGTACCATGTACAGCGTCTGCAGGCATCATCAGCAGCTGATTGGCCTCCACGGGTATACTTCTGCGAATGGATCATCCAATAATGTGTCAATCCACGATTCAGTGCAAATGTTCTCTTTACGGATGAGGCTTCATTCCAACGTGATGAAATTGTAAATTTTTACAATCAACTTTATGGGCTGGCGAGAATCCGCACGCAATTGTGCAATCACGTCATCAACACCGATTTTCTGTGAACATTTGGGCAGGCATTGTTGGTGAATTCTTGATCGGGCCCCATGTTCTTCCACCTACGCTCAATGGAGCACGTTATTATGATTTCATACGGGATACTCTGCCTTTACAAGCACGACACAACATGTGGTTCATGCACGATGGAGCTCCTGCACATTTCAGTCGAAGTGTTCGTACGCTTCTCAACAATAGATTCGGTGACCGATGGATTGGTAGAGGCGGACCAATTCCATGGCCTCCACGCTCTCCTGACCTCAACCCTCTTGACTTTCATTTATGGGGGCATTTGAAAGTTCTTGTCTACGCAACCCCGTTACCAAATATAGAGACTCTTCGTGCTCGTACTGTGGATGGCTGTGACACAATAAGCAATTGTCCCGAGCTGCATCTGCGCATCAGGGATTCCATGTGACGGAGGCTGGATGCATGTATACTCGCTAACGGAGGACATTTTGAACATTTCCTGTAACAAAGTGTTTGAAAGCACGCTGATACGTTCTGTTGCTGTGTGTTTCCATTCCATGATTAATGTTATTTGAAGAGAAGTAGTAAAATGAGCTCTAACATGGAAATTAAGGGTTTCCGGACACATGTCGACATAACATATTTGCTTTCTTTTTGCGTGAGGAATGTTTCCTTAAAGTTTGGCCGTACCTTTTTGTAACAACCTGCAGTGTTCATGTGCAGGCCAAGTAATGTTTTAAGTATGTATTTACTTCTCCACCTCCGAAAATGAGGCGCGGTCACCTCTCCCTCGGGACACACTATGTAGGAAACACTCCCTTGGGCCCCCAGTGGTGAAATGAGCTATGCAACTCTGTTGAAACTCATGCTGCGTCCCTTGAGGCCGTGGGGTTTATGGCCCGTCCCTGTCCTTTGACAGAAGTCTGCAAAGCCGGTTTCAAAGAAAAATGTTGAATGTTGCAATGTAAGTCGTCTCCTCCAGTCCATTCCAGGTCTCCATTCCCACCGAAATGTGTGTACATGCAAATGGGAGAAGGGATTACTTGAATCACATTTCGATTAGCCAAGTGCAGTTTCATAATCATGATATGCAAATTAAGTCTTGCTGCCCGCCACCTGTTACCATTTGCCTTTACATAAGTAAACTCCATGTCGGCAAGCTCTCGATTCGAATACGGCAAATTGAGCACAACGTTGTATCACACCCACTACAAGGTGAATCAGCAAAAGAAGTGGATGTGACACAACATTACGAATTACCATGGCAGGAGAGGGTACAGTATGAGGTACAGTACCACCCTGTAGGAAGAAGCCATGCACACCGTAAATGTGGTTGCATGGTACAGCGCGTATTAGACCACAGTCTGTGTAGTAATGTATGATTGAATAAATGGTGACTAAATGGACATAAGTACAAAGACCTTTTTTGTTGAATATGCTCTCACTGATCAATCCCTACAGTTTGAAAGCGGTGGAAAAAATCATTCTGTGTATCTTAATATGAAAAGCGAGTATTTGTGGAAAAATCGGCTAAGTTGTGAGTAGCAATGTGAGGTGAAGTGCTTACAGAAAACGCCAAATACTTTGTTGGTAATTGTGCTAATTAAGCTGCACATCTTGAAGGTGAGGCATTTGGATTATTAATTACATTAGTACTGGGTACAATATTTGAAACAGCATAATAAGCTCTCATATAGTTCACCTTGAGGATTAACGTTCACCACCATTTCTCCGAAAATGTTATGATGTCAGCAAATTGTAGTAAATCAGCCCTAAACTGTGATATCAAATTATCTTAAGTCATATACTACGTCAATATTTACCGTCATTATGCAGAATATGCAATGATGTTATTTCTTTATAGTGTTTAACAACAGACTCTAATGTGAAAGTGTTTTACCTGTTACAAAATGGTAATACTTACATCCATTTTGCAAAATATGCCCTGATGTCGTTTATCTAAGGCAACTCCACCACACACTGTCAAATGTCTCCTCTTACAAATTATGCTAATATTTCATACCATTTTTAATTGGGATAACTGCTGCTAACGGTCTTCGAAATACAGTGTGCACATCTCAAATGGCGAAACCAAGGTAACTGGAATATTTATACAATAGGTTACTTTCGTTATCTTTAACAAATACTCACACTCTGATCCCAAACAGACCTGATCATCTCACTACGGTATACAGACACTGAACGGCAAAACACACACTTGCTCTAGTTACCATATAAGACATTGGAGTGAGCATCACTGAGACAACAGTAGCGACGGCTGCTAATTAAAGGGGACACCAGGACACCATAGCCTCACAACACTCACCACTAGACTATGGCCAAGGAGTACTATCTCTCAAGCTCGTATTTTTTAAACAATTTGATGCATCCTGAGGAAATTATATCGGTTTATTTAGCTGAGTACCCAGCGTTCGCCAGGTGTGTATTTATTCTATTTCAATCAACAAATGTCCTCCTACCCCCTCCCCTCTGTCCATATCGTACTCAGTCCTTTCTTCCATGTTCTCCGCCCTCATCGACAGAGGTGGCGCAATGGTTGGGACACTGGACTCGCATTTGGAAGGACTACAGTTCAAACCGCGTCCGGCCATCCTGATTTAAATTTTCCACAGTTTCCCTAAATCACTTCAGGCAGCTGCTTGGATGGTTCCTTTGAAAGTCACAGCCGATTGCCTTCCCTAATCAGAATTCGTGATCCGTCTCTAACGACCTCGTTGCTGATGTGACGTTAAACACAAATCTCAAATTCCTCCTCCATCCCCCACTCTCTCCTCCTGTTTTGCTCTCTGTCCATGGCCCGCTCGCTCTGTGTATCTGCTCCTACCCACTCTCTCTGTCCATCAACTCCTGCCCCCTCTGTCCATTTGCTCCTTCCCCCTTCTTTCATCTCATCCACCCATCACTCTCAGTCCATCCTCTTCTGCTACCCTTTTTTCTACTCATTTTACCTCGTCCCCATTTTCCCTCCGTCCGTCTCCCCCTTCTCCCTTTCTTTGCCAATTTTCCCTACACCCTTATGGTCTCGATCTCTTCCTCACTCGATTCTGTGTCTATGTTCTCCTCCCCTCTCTGTCTGTCCCTATCTTCTTCTTTCCCCTTTCTCTCTTCACGTTATCAACACCAAACCAGTAGGAGATTGCTGATTCTTATCACCATAGGGTATCTTTCCAGACAGTAATATTTGTACGACGTTAAGTGAAAATGGATCAAGGAATTGAGGAGTAGTTATTTAGCCTTGGCTTTGTCACAGCATGCACATGTCACATACAAGGTGTTACAAAAAGGTTGGGCCAAACTTTCAGGAAACATACCTCACACACAAAGAAAGAAAATATGTTATGTGGACATGTGTCTGGAAACGCTTACTTTCCATGTTAGAGCTCATTTTATTACTTCTCTTCAACTCACATTAATCATGGAATGGAAACACACAACAACGGAACGTACCAGCGTGACTTCAAACACTTTGTTACAGGAAATGTACAACATGTCCTCCGTTAGCGAGGATACATGCATCCACCCTCCGTCGCATGGAATCCCTGATGCGCTGATGCAGCCCTGGAGAATGACGTATTGTATCACAGCCATACACAATAAGAGCACGAAGAGTCTCTACATTGGTACCGGGGTTGCGTAGACAAGAGCTTTCAAATGCCCCCATAAATGAAAGTCATGGGGGTAGAGGACAGGAGAGCTTGGAGGCCATGGAATTGGTCCGCCTCTACCAATCCATCGGTCACCGAATCAATTGTTGAGAAGCGTACGAACACTTCGACTGAAATGTGCAGGAGCTCCATCGTGCATGAACCACATGTTGTGTCGTACTTGTAAAGGCACATGTACTAGCAGCACAGGTAGAGTATCCCGTATGAAATCATAATAACGTGTTCCATTGAGCGTAGTTGGAAGAACATGGGGCCCAATCAAGACATCACCAACAATGCCTGCCCAAATGTTCATAGAAAATCTGTGTTGATGACGTGATTGCACAATTGCCTGCTAATTTTCGTCAGCCCACACATGTTGATTGTAAAAATTTACAATGTGACCACGTTGGAATGAAGCCTCATCCGTAAAGAGAACATTTGCACTGAAATAAGGATTGACACATTGTTGGATGAACCATTCGCAGAAGTGTACCCGTGGAGGCCAATCAGCTGCTTATAGTGCCTGCACACGCTGTACATGTTACGGAAACAACTGGTTCTCCCATAGCACTCTCCATACAGTGACGTAGTCAACGTGCAGCAGCAACTTCTCCGACGCTGACATTAGGGTTATCGTCAACTGCAGGAAGAATTGCCTCGTCCATTGCAGGTGTCCTCGTCGTTCTAGGTCTTCCCCAGTCGCGAGGCATAGGCTGGAATGTTCCGTGCTCCCTAAGACGCCGATCAATTGCTTCGAACGTCTTCCTGTCGGGACACCTTCGTTCTGGAAATCTGTCTCGATACGAACGTACCGCGCCACTGCTATTTCCACGTGGTAATCCAACATCAAATGGGGACCTGCCAACTCCGCATTTGTAAAAATTGCACTGACTGCAAAACCACGTTCGTGATGAACAATAACCTGTTGATGCTACGTACTGATGTGCTTGATAGTAGCACTGTAGAGCAATGAGTCGCATGTTAATACAAGCACCGAAGTCAACATTACCTTCCTTCAATTGGGCCAACCGACGGTGAATCGAGGAACTACAGTACATGCTGACGAAACTAAAATGAGCTCTAACATGGAAATTAAACGTTTCCGGAGATATATCCATATAACATCTTTTCTTTATTTGTGTGTGAGGAGTATTTCCTGAAAGTTTGGCCGTACCTTTTTGTAACAGCCTGTATATTTAACATTTTTACATGTTTTTGTATACGTATTTCCCCCTGTATCTGTGGAGTATTTCGTCCTACAGTCTCAGTTTCACGCAGTTCAATTTCTATGACGTCATGTCATCTGAACAAAGTGTCGTACAACACCATTATTTTTTAGGTACATGTAGTGGCATATGGGTATATTCTCTGCTAATTCTGTAGTGAATAGAACTATTAGCAAAGAAGTAATAAATTCAAACGCCATGCGAGATGTGGTAGCTAATCACTCAGCTCTCTTTTTATGACGTCATCTTCTTGAAGTATATGTTGGACAATGATATAGTTTTTCAGGAACATTCAGTGGTATATGTAAATACTGCAAAATAAGTCGTGAATATTGTTATTAGTAAATCTAGAGAAAATTGTAACTTCAAGATTGATGCGGCTTTTTAACTGCATGAGCATCGACAAAGTAGTGAGCGGCATACTTTTTTTCTTGCTTCATTTTGTGGGAATTATCAGCAAGGACAGGTTTCCTAAAGGTTGAAAATTATGTGTACACTTCGTTGCAAGTTACTAAGTGTTAGGCCGGCCGCTGTGGCCGAGCGATTCTATGCGCTGTTGCTACGGTCGCAGGTTCGAATCCTGCCTCGTGTATGAATATGTGTGACGTCCTTAGATCAGTTAGGGTTAAGTATTTCTAAGTGTAGAGGACTGATGACCCTAGATGTGAAGTCCCATAGTGCTTCAAGCCATTTTAAGAAGTCTTATCATTGTCCAATATTGGATGAAAAAGTTCTGCAGTTTCGCTAGTTGTGAGCTACATTACTGTTTCACTTCGACCTGCACCCTTTTCATATGCAGGAGGTTCTTCCCCACACTGAGATTATACCTAGACAGTAAGTGATGTGAGTAGCAAGTGTGGTTGAAGTTGTGTTTAGCAGGAGCTGTGGAAGGTACATCAAAAAATTTATTGTAAACGTATATACATTTTTTCAAAATGTGTGGACGTCGGCGCGATTGTATTCATTCGTATGAATACACTCCTGGAAACTGAAATAAGAACACCGTGAATTCATTGTCCTAGGAAGGGGAAACTTTATTGACACATTCCTGGGGTCAGATACATCACATGATCACACTGACAGAACCACAGGCACATAGACACAGGCAACAGAGCATGCACAATGTCGGCACTAGTACAGTGTATATCCACCTTTCTCAGTAATGCAGGTTGCTATTCTCCCATGGAGACGATCGTAGAGATGCTGGATGTAGTCCTGTGGAACGGCTTGCCATGCCATTTGCACCTGGCGCCTCAGTTGGACCAGCGTTCGTGCAGACCGCGTGAGACGCCGCTTCATCCAGTCCCAAACATGCTCAATGGGGGACAGATCCGGAGATCTTGCTGGCCAGGGTAGTTGACTTACACCTTCTAGAGCACGTTGGGTGGCCCGGGATACATGCGGACGTGCATTGTCCTGTTGGAACAGCAAGTTCCCTTGCTGGTCTAGGAATGGTAGAATGATGGGTTCGATGACGGTTTGGATGTACCGTGCACTATTCAGTGTCCCCTCGACGATCACCAGAGGTCTACGGCCAATGTAGGAGATCGCTCCCCACACCATGATGCCGGGTGTTGGCCCTGTGTGCCTCGGTAGTATGCAGTTCTGATTGTGGCGCTCACCTACACGGCGCCAAACACGCATACGACCATCATTGGCACCAAGGCAGAAGCGACTCTCATCGCTGAAGACGACACGTCTCCATTCGTCCCGTCATTCACGCCTGTCGCCGACACCACTGGAGGCGGGCTGCACGATGTTGGGGCGTAAGCGGAAGACGGCCTATCGGTGTGCGGGACCGTAGCCCAGCTTCATGGAGACGGTTGCGAATGGTCCTCGCCGATACCCCAGGAGCAACAGTGTCCTAATTTGCAGGGAAGTGTCGGTGCGGTCACCTACGGCACTGCGTAGGATCCTACGGCCTTGGCATGCATCCGTGTGTCGCTGCGGTCCGGTCCCAGGTCGACGGGCACGTGTACCTTCCGCCGACCACTGGCGACAACATCGATGTACTGTGGAGACCTCACGTCCCACGTGTTGAGCAATTCGGCGGTACGTCCAACCGGCCTCCCGCATGCCCACTATACGACCCCACTCAAAGTCGGTCAACTGCACATATGGTTCACGTCCACGCTGTCGCGGCATGCTACCAGTGTTAAAGACTGCGATGGAGCTCCGTATGCCACGGCAAACTGGCTGACACTGATGGCGGCGGTGCACAAATGCTGCGCAGCTAGCGCCATTCCACGGCCAACACCGCGGTTCCTGGTGTGTCCGCTGTGCCGTGTGTGTGATCATTGGTTGTACAGCCCTCTCGCAGTGTCCGGAGCAAGTATGGTGGGTCTGACACACCGGTGTCAATGTGTTCTTTTTTCCATTTCCAGGAGTGTATTTTGATGGCTGAATAGGCTGCTCCTTTTTGTGTTAGATTAAGGCTAAGTTCTGGGTGAGGAATGCTATTCTTATTCCTACATCTACATCTACATGGATACTCTGCAAATCACATTTAAGTGCCTGGCAGAGGGTTAAAAGATGTATTTGTGAATACAACTATTATTTTCAAATTTTTATCCGACATTGACAGTATACTTCGCAAGAGTAAATACGTATCCAAGTTGTCAATATAACTTTTTTTTTTTTAATGGGATGTTGCGCATACGGCTTTTGTTACTGACAGCAGGTATTATCCTCACAACACATTGTCATGCAATGATTAATTTTGTGCTTATAAGTGGGATTGTTCCAAGATACTCTTCCATAAATTAATTAACTGAAATATGCAGGTAATCTAACTTTACGACGCTCCCATCACCAAAGTCATGAATTAAATCTGCATATGTAGTTGCTGACTATACTGATGCTTTCAGTCAGAGTGCGCAACCCATATCCGCCGACACAACGCCGAAGTCATTTAAAACTATTAAACAAGAGAGCTACCGCACTATCGACTTGACTGCTCAGGCATCCAAGTTGCTGACCACATTAATATGAGGACAACTGAAAATAATATAAAAGATATGTTAGATGATAGCCAGTTTGTCTTCACGAGACGTAAAGGCAACCTAGAGGCAGCTATGACGTCATTCTTCATGAGGGAAGCCAGACTTTAAAAATATTAAGACACTTTCATGGTACCTGGTGACCTACATAAAACTTCCGACGAACGGTGTCGCAAGAATTAAGTCATTAGAAAGTATGTAAACAAAACATATACAATATGTGTAGGACATACAGCGGAGCAAAAGGAATGGAAGCTGAAATGCACTTAGAAATAGCATGTGTAGGGATATAGTCTTCATTTGTAATCTAAGCAAAGGTGAGAGTATTGATGAGCAACAGGAATGAGAATAGCGGCTACCGCAACATCAGAATCGAGGGTCACATGGTAGACGAATTGCAGAAGTGAAGAGCTGGAGGAATTTTGCTACACTCAAAGCAAAATAATGAATAACTGACAAAGCAAAGGAGATAGACCAGTAAAGACAGAGCATTCGTCACAAAAAAGTAAAGTATAATCAAACTAAGGTCTTCATTTGCCACAGCAATTTCACAGAATGTGTACGAGGACCACAGCATTGGGTGGAAGTGAATCACGGACTATGGGGGAAAAGGGAAAATAAGAAAATCGTAACATTTTAGACGTCGTGTTACAGAACGTTGCTGAAAATCACGTTTGCTCAAGAAATAGGTAATGAAGAGGCTATTTGCAATATCAGCGAGAAAAGATGTATTGGAAACAGTAGCTATAAGATGGATAATGGCGAGAAGTAGAGGCCTAAACTGTAGCAAGGACACAGTGGAATTTATGCATTACGTCGTTTGGTGCAACTGGGGTTCTGAGAGGAAGAAAGTGCGACAAGGGGGAAAATCGTGCCGGCTAGCCGCATACTAACAAATATTATTACTGCTGTTATCATTATTATTATAAATCTTGGGTCAGTGTAATTTTGAAGTGTTATCTCACGTACGAAACCGTCATCAGCGAAGACAGTGTAATCTTTAATTTTCGAGTGTGTTGAATCTGACAAAAAGACAGTAAAGAGATGACGATTGTATTACTATTTCGCAGTGAAATGTAGGTTATTACAGGGAGTTCGTGTAACAAACTGTTAATTACTAAGTTTGTATGAACGCGATTGAAAGTCACTGACATTTATCCTGTTGTGTTGGCAGTAGAGCCAACACCGTGTTACGAGTGGAGGTTGAAATGCACGCGTTTTAGCTCACGCAGGCTGGCGTGAGGAGGGAAGAACGATACTGACGTGAGGTCTGCAACATGACAAGGAATTAGAATTCAGTAAGCGGACGTAACTAGTTTGATACTTAACTTTAATCCATTAATGATGAACGTCGCTCTTGACGGTACATATTCACAATATCAATATCAATAGTAACTGAATAAGGCGCCTTGCTAGGTCGTACCAAATGACGTAGCTGAAGGCTATGCTAAACTGTCGTCTCTGCAAATGAGAGCGTCTGTAGTCAGTGAACCATCGCTAGCAAAAGTCGGCTGTACAACTGGGGCGAGTGCTAGGGAGTCTCTCTAGACCTGCCGTGTGGCGGTGCTCGGTCTGCAATCACTGATAGTGGCGATACGCGGGTCCGACGTATACTACCAGACCGCGGCCGATATAAAGGCTACCACCTAGCAAGTGTGGTGTCTGGCGGTGACACCACATATCCAGTACAGCAATACTTTCACACTGATCAAAGATAAAAAGCTATTTTTAAAAACACCATGTCTATTCGCAATTTTATTTCTCCTCTGTCAGGATTACTCTCGCGGAGAAAGTATTCTGCCATTTACTAAATTTGTATAAGGTGATAAATTGGAGATAGTTCCTGCAGTCACTCCACAGAAAGTTTAATTTCAATCCGTTGACTTCATTCACGTTCAAAAGGGTGAAAATCGGGCCAAGCTCTTGCTCTTCAGATACTGATGAAAAAAGTTTGACAATCTTTCACACGCGACCGGTCGGCTAGAGCTCAACCAAGCTGCAAAGAATCCAGAATTGAGAACTTCAGCGATTCCATCGATAATTGATTGGTAGTCCCTGGCTGCAAAAAGACCGTGAAAAGAGAGTGGCCTGAAGAGATTTATTGTGAGGAGACTGCAACGGTCCTTCCACCTTCTCTCCACGCTATTATGTTTATAAAAAATAATTCCAATTTCGGAACTGGGATGTAGCAACGGTGCGATGGAGATGACTAACACTGGTCAATAAGAACATCTTACTTGTCTTTAAAAGATGCGTTCAAAAGGAAAGCAATAGTAAATAGAACGTAAGGAAATAGAAAGAAATAGCATTTTATCAAATCATTAGACGTTGTACAGGGCAGTATTAAGAATCTTAGAACTTTACTCAGTTGTGTGAAGCAGAATCAAAACAGGTACAAAGGGACAAAAAAAGGATATTTATCAGTTACGAAGTGGGAAATGTATAGTATGATAATTTGTTTTGTCGATAGGGAGGTGTATCGGAATATATTATGCTAGCAGTTCAGAGTTGAAAGATATGTGGACGTAGATGAAGGGTGGCATTATTCGAAAAAGGTATTTGTGGAAGCAGCAAACCACATAGCAGCTGTGAAGTGAACGAAAGTAAGGAATACCTAGAACAGAAGAAGGCAGTTATCACAGAGAAAACTATTCAGAAATTGGTTCGGGAAAATGTGATATGATACAGTAAATATATGATAAGAAAAACAGCAGTAAACAGCAGCAAGTGAAGTAGGTCTAATGGAATCTCACGCTGGATGCCACCACATATCAACAGTTAAGGCAGAAAATGATACAATAACTAATACCCGAGGGTCAACTGTGCAATTGTACATGATTTCCATCTCTTCAACTGTAGAGATGAGTTAGTTGCAGATAATTAATAGTGTATACGATGAGATTCCGGAAGTAAAGCCAAACGTGGTCTATAAAAGCATTCGATACATGAAGAATGGGTGTTTCTATGGAACTGACTAAACGTTTCATTAAGGGAGCAATAAATGTTATTTACATAATGACTTCCAAAAAGGACAGTTTTTCAACACCAGATAAATGCTGTAATAGTTCGCATTCACACAAACGGGGACAGACTAGATATAATTTTACTGAAGACGTTACAGGATACTATCCATAATATACAAGCTACTTACTAATATCACCACCAACCACAGACAAAGAACATGACGTTTCTATAAGGCAAAGAAACATGCTGGCTGTAAAACAGGATAGTGCATAATGGAGCAACTGAAAGCCGTGAATAAGAGTTTAGAGCTTAGAAAGAAATACCTCTGTTTGTATTTCATATACCTGCAGCAAGCTTTTTATCTATTTCAGTTACATCTGTACTGATAATCTATTAGAAGACCAGATGGAATAATAGAAGTTTCTACGTTGCACTTGGCTAACTGAAATGAAAGCTGCAGCCGTGGCCTATACTACCTACGCACAGCTTTAGCACAGGATGCACCTCACCATGATACTATCGTTGGTAGAGATGCTGAAATATTTTCTTTTAGCACAATATGAAGTCTGACACGGATGCTGTTGTACCATTTAAGGCACACTTGTAGTAAAATAAACTCTATTCTAAAATTAGTTCTCTCTCAGTGCTGCACTGTCCACACGTTATTCGTTCAAATGGCTCTGAGCACTATGGAACTTAACATCTATGGTCATCAGTCCCCTAGAACTACTTAAACCTAACTACCCTAAGGACATCACACAACACCCAGTCATGACGAGGCAGAGGAAATCCCTGACCCCGCTGGGAATCGAACCCGGGAACCCGGGCGCGGGAAGAGAGAACGCTACTGCACGACCACGAGCTGCAGACCCACCCGTTATTGCCACACATAGATCTGCATTACTTAGCCAAGCCACACACGTCTACCGATGGCTTTCTCGTCGGCATTATCATCATCTTCATCAAGATGACATCAGTCCGAGGCGGAAGATGAGTACGAATGTAAGCTTAGAACACGAATGAATTGACTTAAAGGGTGCAGTGCGTGTATCACTTGCACTACTCGTAAAGGTACCACTAGATAACTGCCTTTCACCCCTCAGATAAACGTATTAGCCTCACATCACACTCCAAACTCTCTATCGGGGGATCCCAGCACGTTCTTTTTGCGACAACCGCCGCAGCCGATCTTGCGGCAACAACAAAAACTTGCTGTCGTTTGACCATCATTCCCCTTACTCAGCATGCATGTAAAACAAAACTCTCACGCAGTGCAAAGTCCTAGGCGAAGTGGTTCAAATAGCTCTGAGCACTACGGGACTTAACATCGGAGGTCACCAATCCCCTAGAACTTAGAACCACTTAAACCTAACTAACCAATGACATCACACACATCCACGCCTAAGGCATAATTCGAACCTGCGACCGTAGCAGTCGCACGGTTCCGTACTGAAGCGCCTAGAAGCTCTCGGCCACCACAGCCGGCTAGTCCCGAGCGACTCGAAGGAAACTCATTTGAATCCTGTGCATAGGATGTTCGCAAATTCACGTTATAAATTTCTAGAACTTGTTGGGGCATGATTATTTAATATTTTTAATATTTTCGTAGTGCAACCATTTGAAAACATGTTGGTGACGCTGTAAGGTGTCAGGCAAATCCAACGCCTTCCATGAAAACCCTGACATGATAGCAAATCCGGCAGTATGTCACATAGCTCCGAATAAATCCTGACATTAAATTAACCGAAGTAATACGATCAACGAGTGAGCAAATGGAATACCACAGAGCAACACAAGAACGCCTAAATGCATGTCATACCTTCCCACCGTGAAACAGACGCAGTTCCGAGGCAGGAAACGAGAACAGAAGCCGAGAACAGAACCGTGTTAAGCTAGAAGGCCCTACGATAAGGGACAGACACCCACATCGCCGGCTGACCACCAAAAACACCCCCCAGCCCATGTTAAAAGAGAGAGCCCTCCAGAAGAACGGTATAGATCTTACGATAACACTAAAAGGGCCACACCAGCTGCAAGTTTTAGAGTGAGACTTTTTCGCGTCTCTGTTACGTTGCAAAAGCTAAAAACATTGCCCCACCACGAAAGTATAACGTTTCCCATTGGATAGACAGAATTTTTGTAGGCAGAGCTTAAGGTTAACATTGAGACCCTGATTGATCAGTTGAAAACACAACCAGATAGCTTTTTCTAAAACCAACTTCGGTAAATTGTAGTACGGAGAAGTTAGGAGAGAGTTGCTTCCGATACGGCGAGCTGTGTGGAGCTGCGCCGCCCGCCGCCCCCTGACGCTACCTAAACACAGTCAAGGTAATGAACGCTCGTGATGCCGCATAACAGCGCAAACGCTTCACTCAGAACTGCAGAAGTCTTATCTGTTACACCCCCTTTTTGCGTAATACTAGTGTCGATCGTCAATTAAAGCTCATGATATTCACATTTGCTACGTAAGTTAAAATCTGAAACGCGATGATTTTTCTGTTATATAATTATTGAGAAGCCACATCAGCCACTGTGATTCACTACAAGTTAAATAAGTAATTAAAGATAATTGAGGGTCACTGTAGACCATTTTGATAGTTTTCTCTTTTATGAAACTTAACATAAATCTGGATTATAAATGTGATATGGCAGAGGTCATCCTTCGATCCATTATAGAACCTGGGAACCCATTCAGGGAATATTCGTTCACATTTTTGTTGAGCGCGGTTGGTTTTTATCATCCTGTATTAAAATATTTCCTTTTATCAATAGTGCAATTTATAAACAATGTTTTGTGAGTAGAATAAAATTTCCAATGGTAAACTTAACTGCTTTTTCGACGTTATTTTACCTGCTAACTAAAAATAGGAAATCCTTGAACCCCTTCCACTAAATTTAGATAGTATTAATATTTTTTTTACAGGGAGTGCAGTGGAGCTGACGCTGAAATCGTTAAGTATTTGGTTATATCATCGCTAGTCTCACTGAACTCTTCTGAACTCTGCATGTCATGTGTGGTCTGGCGTCTCCTTACCAGCAACAGGTCCCAGGTTCAAACTAGTCAATTCCCTAAAAAACACGCTCAGAGCGTCGTTGCGCGAAAGTGGTAGGGAGACACGACTTAGAACAAACAGACACCACGCAGAATGTTAGAACGCGACCACTTTTACAAGTAACTGATTAGGCGTGACCCAGCACATCAGTTATTTTACAGTTTCACTCATTAATGGTCGAAGAATTTGTTCGTTTGCTCGTTGCCAGTTTCGCTTGAACGTGAAGCAGTACAGTCTCTTCCAATTCTGGTGTACAGCGTCACTCTGGAGCACTACAGTCGTGCCTGTCGATAGCGAAGGTACCCCTTTCTCGAAGCCGTTGCGTAATTGTGGAGAAAATGGCATACGATAGTGTCGGGCGCTGTGGAGAACGATATTGATAAAGGCGACGCTGACCATGTCGGTGTATTCTGCAGTCATGTACACAACCCTGTTGCTCTAACTCTCACAGGCACGTGAATGAGGCTAAAACCAGTTCCGAGAGGTAGGATAGACGACAACTGACATCAGCTGATCAGAAGTAACCACCGTTCAGCATGTCTACCGTGTTGCGTACCTCCCTAGTTTTGTTTTCAAACGGATGTAGCACGAAAACGGTACGTTTCCGAACGTGGGTTCCTATTAAAAACATTGTCCTTATTGTCTACACACGCCCCTCTGTAATTCAAAGAAAATTGTAACCGGAATTTCGGAACACTCCGCCTCAGACGGATAAGAACGGATCCGTAAAATCACGTAGCAATATCCTTAACATCGGTTTACTGCAAAATTATTAAACACATTCTCAGACTGAAGTTAATAAATTTCCTTGAGGCGGAAAAGCTTTTCTCCTCAAATCAGTACGGACTTGGAAGGTACCGCTCGTGCAAAACTCAGCCTGCCCTTTTTTCACATGATATCCTGCGAGCCATGGATCAAGGGCAACGGGCAGATTCCATATT
Source organism: Schistocerca gregaria (assembly GCF_023897955.1). Taxonomy (NCBI): domain Eukaryota; kingdom Metazoa; phylum Arthropoda; class Insecta; order Orthoptera; family Acrididae; genus Schistocerca; species Schistocerca gregaria. The sequence goes on along the minus strand of NC_064926.1, from coordinate 387,805,341 downwards.
CTTAGAAAGCGTTTGACAGCCGTGTCCACTGCAGGCTGTTAAACGAAGTTATGAGTATATGCTACGAGCAGGTGGACCCAGTTCGTTGTCCTCCAAGGAGAATGTTCAGTACCGTCAGGAGTGTTCCAGAGAAGCTTGATAGGACCGCTTTCATTCTCTATATACATAAACGATCTGACGGGCAGGGTGAACAGTAATCTGCTGGCTGGTCATACTGCCGTGTGCGGGAAGGTGACGTCATTGAGTATCTGTATGAGGATAGGTATGAGGATACAAGATAACTTAGACAAAATTTTTAGTTGGTTTGCTGAACGGCAGCTTGCTCTAAATGTATAAAAATAAAAGTTAATGAAGACGAGTAGGGAAAACAGACCCGTAATGTTTGAATACACTATTAATAGCGTATTACTTGAGGCAACGGATTAAACTGTATCGTCCCCTTAGAAAATTCAGTGAATTACTGTGCTGGTAAACCTCTTACATTATTTGATTTTCAAACAGCAGAGCAAAACTGAACGTACTGAGACATTTCGCTTTTTTACCTATTCTGATCAACACTAAACTGACACACAATATTTTTAGCTCTACGCAATCTGACTTTTAATAATCCCTACCAAAGAATGGCTCTGACTAACAATAACCTATACCTTTTATGAATCACTTACCTCACAACAATCTTCAATACTCGAACTACTGCAATACAGCGAGCGCCAATACTGCCAGCTAAATACAAGATTCTAACTACTGAAGGCACTAACTACTGATAGGCATAGTTAGCAAATGAAAGATTTTGATAGAGAACAAACAATGTATTTACCTTAATACTGTTCAAAACTCATTATATATATCAGTTCATGACATCCAGTCTTACAAATTTACTGTCTCTGATAGACACACGTCCAGATCATCCGCTCTCAAAACGCCGCCATCTCTCTCCCCACATCCACCACTGCTGGCGGCTCATCTGCAACTGCACAACGCTACGCACTGTTAACAGCCAACTGCCCAACACTGCAATAGCATACACTCCAACAATGTAAACCAACCACAGCCTTCACACAGCACAGTCAGTGATTTTTATATAGAGCGCTTGGTGGCGTTACCAACATAAAAATCTAAACAGCCTACTTACAATACATCTAGGCGTAAGTTTCCAAAGGGTTATTGAAGGAGCAAGTTAGGACGGCAGTAAGGAAGGCGAATGGCCGACTTGGGTTTATTGGGAGAATTTCATGAAAGCGTGGTTCACCTTGAAAGAGGTAGTGTGCAGACCACAAGTGCGACCCATTCTTGAGTACTACTTGATTGTTTGGAATCCCTAGCAGGTCCGATGAAAGGAACTCATCAAAGTAATTCAGAGGTTCGAAGAACACGCGAGTATTATGGAGGTGCTTCACGGACTCAGGTGAGAATCCCTTGAAGGAAGAGGGCTTTCTTTCCACGCAAACTATTGAGAAAATGTAGAGAAGCAACATTGGAAGTTATCTAGAGAACGATTCTACTGCCGCAAGGTACATTTCGAGTAAGGACCACGAAAACGAAAAAAATGTAGGACTCTTACTGAGGCATAAGAGAGTCTTGGCGAGTGTAACAGAAAAGGTACCCTTCCCCAAACATCAAACAGTGGCTTGTGGGCTGTGTGTGTAGATGTAGGCAAGTGGACTACTTTCACAATGATCATGTCCTCAACTACAAAAATAAATTTGAAGCACTTTTGGTCGCTCTGCGTATCATCGACTGCAGATACTTCCATCCATGAGGAGATGTAAATTAATTCACTTATTACAGCTACGATGTAAGAGAGGCCATTTTCAAGAAGAGAATTATGGTGGATATTCTTAAGAAGAATTACGCTTCTGGTTTACGAACCGTCAACGTGGAACGCGAACACGCCATTCCCACAACTAAGTGTTTCCTATTCGACATTATCAATGTTAGGAAACCCCTTCTTAAAAATTAGTTTCAAACGCTCGAGAAGCAAAACAAAATTCACTAGCTGAAGTTACATTAACGACTTCTTATAGTAACGTAACGTAATTCCCAGACACTTTAAACATTACTTCCAATAATTTAAAGCAGATAAACTGAAATTAATTTCTTTTATTATGTTTTTTTAGGAAAATATTATAAAATTGTAAATACTTTCTCTTTTGACATTGCTTCCAATCTTCCAATATTTATGTGAGTATTTATCTATCGTGATACAAAATTTATAATTTATATTTTGCCAGCCGGAGTGACCGAGAGTTCTAGGGGTTACTGTCTGGAACCACACGACCACTACGGTCACAGGTTCGAATCCTGCCTTGGGCATGGATGTATGTGACGTCCTTAGGTTAGTTAGGCTTAAGTACTTCTAAGTTCTAGGGGACTGATGACCTCAGAAGTTAAGTCCCATAGTGCTTAGAGCCATTTGAACCATTTTATGTATTCTTCATTTCTTTTACTTCGTTTGAGTGTTGTGTACATAGTTCCACGTAGTCAGCGCGTACACAACTTTCGCACTAGAGCGCGCCCCACTAAGCACAACAGCACAGGCACAGTGCTCATCCGTGTCTGCACTATGAGATAGCGCTGCCTTAGAGACGGACCAAATTCTGCTTCCGCTGACCTGCGCATTAATATGTAATTCAGCCAATGGAATTGCTGCTAATGGAGAACCTTTTCTCCTCGCTAATCACACTCGCGCAGTGATACCTGAATGCGCGAGGTATTATAACGAGTGTACAGACCTCCAATTACTCAGTCTGCATTTGTCTGCACTAGTCTGTACCAGTCGGCATAAGTCTGTAGTCAAGTTTCAGTCTCCACCTAAGAAGATTATCATATTCCTGTATATAGTCATGAAGATAAATGTATAGACACTTTTGTCAAGTATCAGGTATATGTGAGAATAAGAGTAAAGTACCAAGACCATAGGAACTTCAGATTGTCAATTGTAAACATCATCCAGAATCAAGTTACATAATGTCTATGCTTTTTATTATTTTAATAAATGTGTGTGAAAATTAATCAAGTTGTGTTTAAAGTTGGTCTCCGTGAATCTGCTACTCTAAGCGTTTAAGTGGCATTTCTATCATCTGAACTAACGGCAGAAGATAAACACGCCACGATAAGAACACGAGACGTATTGCTGACTCTCGCCTACTTCGTTAGAGCGACAAGTCAAATAATCTGATGGTGTGTGTACCGCAGGTCTTACAGTACGCACACCACAGTGAGCGTTAGCCCTTCTTTTTGCATGTCCATCGAAACTACAGGTCGAATTATGTGCTGTTTCAAGCAGTGTTCTAGTAAAATAGGCGTGTCTTATTTGGCTGCCATAAGCCAAGTGACTATGACTGATCAGGAAAGAGCATATTGGTTTTGTCATTGGTGAAGCCTTTAGACCGCGTGAGAACCCTTACATCTCCCAACCGGTCCTACTGCAGCATTCCAGAGGCACTGAGGGACCTTGCTCGCTTGTTTCGATGAATATCAGTAAATGTTTCAGTTCGAGTTCGAGTATAATAGTTAGTGAAATCTGGGAAAAGTCAAAAATTTATGTTTTTAGCTATTCCAAAATAACATGATAGAGACGTTACTCTCATTTTATTGGCAAAGTTTGATATAAACACGGTCACGTCTGGTAGAAGTAATATTCAGAAGCTACCTGCTTCCTTCCATGGTGCACTAATGATTGCGATTTCACCACCTATGTAGTAGATGAGGTATTGAGAATCCTCTCGCTCTTTCATTCTGAGCTGCAGATCCGAAGACAAGTCTGCTTCAGGCGATGACAAGTTTGCGTCTTCCTTGGCGTACATCCGATCCTTCCTACCGTGGTACCGAGCCGCTCTCCTCCATAACAGCATTTCACATCCTTTTGCGCTGGGTGGGCTTTAGTTGGTCAGCTTGTTTTATCTTTTCGCTGTGAGAAGACTGAACCTACTGATCTTTCCTTCGTGATGTACCACCGTCATATAGAAGTTTTTAAAACTAGTTTCCACTATTTGACTTAATTCTCCATATATTGTACAGAACAAAGATTTTGGGTTTGCAGTCATTTTCAAGTGGACGCTGAAAGATTATCATACGTCTGACCCGTCTGTGATACGTCATCGTCGAAAATATGTATTTCTGGTATTATTGAAAAGTTGTCGTATTTCAAGGTACAAGTACATATCGGATATACACAATATAGTTGACAGTGTGCACAATGAGAAACCATTAACATACAGTGTGGCATGTTTACCAGCTAATATCTTCCTCTAACCTGTATTCCCACTTCTAAGCAAAGAAAGAAAAGCAGAAAGGTGAAAGGAGTATATAGAGGGTCTATACAAGGGCGATGTATTTGTGGACAATATTATGGAAATGGAAGAGGATGTAGATGAAGATGAAATGGGAGATATAATACTGCGTGAAGAGTTTGACAGAGCACTGAAAGACCTGAGTCGAACAAGGCCCCCGGAGTAGACAATATTCCATTGGAACTACTGACAGCCTTGGGAGAGCCAGTCCTGACAAAACTCTACCATCTAGTGAGCAAGATGTATGAGACAGGCGAAATACCCTCAGACTTAAAGAAGAATATAATTCCAATCCCAAAGAAAACAGTTGGTAACAGATGTGAAAATTACCGAACTATCAGTTTAATGAGCAACAACTGCAAAATACTAACACGAATTCTTTACAGACGAATGAGAAAACTGATAGAAGCCGACCTCGGGGAATATCAGTTTGGATTCCGTAGAAATGTTGGAACACGTGAGGCTATACTGACCCTACGACTTATGTTAGAAGAAAGATTAAGGAAAAGCAAGCCTATATTTATAGCAATTGTAGACTTAGATAAAGCTTTTGTCAATGTGGACTGGAATATTCGCTTTCAAATTCTGAAGGTGGCAGGGATAAAATACAGGGAGTGAAAGGGTATTTACTATTTGTTCAGAAACCAGATGGCAGTTATAAGAGTCGAGGGACATGAAAGGGAAGCAGTGGTTGGGAAGGGAGTGAGACCGAGTTGCAGCCTATCCCCAATGTTATTCAATCTGTATATTGAGCAAGCAATAAATGAAACAAAAGAAAAGTTCGGAGTAGGTATTAAAATCCATGGAGAAGAAATAAAAACTTTGAAGTTCGCCGATGACAGTGTAATTCTGTCAGAGACAGCAAAGGACTTGGAAGAGCAGTTGAAAAGGAATGGACAGTGTCTTGAAAAGAGGATATAAGATGAACATCAACAAAAGCAAAACTAGGATAATGGAATCGTAGTCGAATTAAGTCGGGCGATGCTGAGGGAATTAGATCAGGAAATGAGACACTTAAAGTAGTAAAAGAGTTTTGTAATTTGGGGAACAAAATAACTGATGATGGTCGAAATAGAGAGAATATAAAATGTAGACTGGCAATGGCAAGGAAAGCGTTTCTGAAGAAGAGAAATTTGTTAACATCCAGTATAGATTTAAGTCAGGAAGCCGTTTCTGAAAGTATTAGTGTGGAGTGTAGCCATGTACAGAAATGAAACGTGGACGATAAATAGTTTAGACAAGAAGAGAATAGAAGCTTTCGAAATGTCGTGCTACAGAAGAATGCTGAAGATTATATGGGTAGATTACATAACTAACGGGGAGGTATTGAATAGAATAGGGGAGAAGAGGAGCTTGTGGCACAACTTGACCAGAAGAAGAGATCAGTTGGTAGGACATGTGAGACATCGAGGGATCACCAATTTATTATTGGAGGGCAGCGTGGAGGGTAAAATCCGTAGAGGGAGACGAAGAGATGAATACACTAAGCAGATTCAGAAGGATGTAGGCTGCAGTAGGTACTGGGAGATGAAGAACCTTGCACAGGATAGAGTAGCATGGAGGACTGAAGACCACAACAAAAACAACTTGTATCCATCACTTTTGTTCATCAATTACCAAATTTTAGGGAGAGACGTCTGGACCGCACTTTAAAAACCAAGAAGAAAAGTGAAGGGCGGAAAAGTCAAGAGATAAGACTCAAGAATTGGAAAGAGGTTGTGCCGTGGCGGCAGTATTCCTAATAGATTCTCGATCATTGGGCCTCCGACTGGTGTTTGTTTCTTCGTTGCGGGGCGCCTCCTGGCCTCGGGTGGTGCCGTCTCTGCCCGGTGGCGTGTGCGCGGGCAGTGAAGTTTGGGTGCGAGCGGCACGAGCATTGCCCTTTGCATCTGGCGGTGGGTCCCTCCGCGCTGCCGCTGGCCGGGACTGGTGCTACTTGCTGCTCCCCGGATCAGTGGTTGGAGTCGTCGCCTGATTACCAGCTCTCCTGCCCTGTGTGACTACCCTTGCTGAGGCCTGGGTGACGATACTCGTGCTGGATCATCATTCTCGCTGCGATTTCCCTGGACCGCGCCTTGCCAGGAGCTTGTGGCTGTGCTGCTCCCGGATATAGTTTACATGGCAGTACTTTTCCGTCATCAGAAGTTTGGTGCTGCTTGTGTGTTTCAGCGTGTTCTTATGATTCTGTCGGAAACGTGGGCAAACCCCAGTGTTGGTGTTTCTCGTCTTTCTGTGGGCTGATGTACCTTACTTAGTGTGTTTTTCTTGGCGTTATACTGTGCCGTTGCAGAACTTTGTTTAAGTGGCCTGTAATTTCGCTTGTTCCAAGATCCCGGGTTTTGAGGAATAATTGATTAAATTATGTTTTGGAATTAATGAGATTCTGTGTGTTTGTCTGGGGTTTTTGCTGGCCTGTGCCCGTACGATTTCCCGTTTCCTCGCCCGGGGGTCGTACGTAAAGTTTAAACTGAGTGAATTTAGGTAGTTCCCATCCAGTGGTTCGGTGTGCCCCATGACGAATTGTTTTTTGCACCCTGTCTGTCCTATCTCCCTGGTTTAAGGTTAGCTCCTCTGTGCCCGTGCGCGAGTGTGTATGTGGGCGACGTTGATCAAAAATGGTTCAAATGGCTCTGAGCACTATGCGACTTAACTTATAAGGTCATCAGTCGCCTAGAACTTAGGACTAATTAAACCTAACTAACTTAAGGACATCACACACATCCATGCCCGAGGCAGGATTCGCACCTGCGATCGTAGCGGTCGCTCGGCTCTGGACTGTAGCGCCCAGAACCGCACGGACACTCCTGCCGGCCTGACGGTGATCGTTTACTGACTTGTTTACCGTTTCTTGCCGACTGCTCTGCATAGACTGCCGAATATGTAATTTGGTCTGTGCCAGGTTATAGATGCTTCACGTTGGTTCGCATTCTCCTCTTGGGAGTGACAACTGCGCACCTATGAGATTGGATAATATTTTGAACTATTGTAAGCTGGGGGTTGTCACCGTGTGTGTTAAACTTTAACTTGTATTTGAGTTTTAGTGTAATTTTATTTTGTTAACTGAGCTAATTTTATCTTGCCTATTGCTGCGATGTCAAAAAAAATTTAACAATCAATAATATAATCTTACCTGTGAAGCCATATTTGTTGCGACTTGTTACTTAAATTTCATTCTCTTCCCAGTTTGCCCGTTGCTACTGTATTAAGAGTGTTTACTGTTTTGACTAATCGCAGCTGCTTGCCTTTAAGAACTAAAGCTGATTTGAAAGACTCAGAATTAGTGTAACTGTTCACTCCAATAAAGCCACCCTGTTAAAAGAAAAATTATGGTGCTTCCATTTGTTTCCCCCTTGTTTCCCTACCACGGCTCAGAGGTCATCGCAGAAGATAACAGGAGAGCGAAGTTTTCAAGAAGCTGAGAGGATGAGAACTGTTGGTATTTTTCATCACTAGGCACTAGTATTTGACGTACCAGGGGAGGCTATGAAATAAAGTAATGATGTCCTTATTGGCCTGCGGGCAGACCAGGGTCTACAGCATTCATGTGGACCTAGTTACATGAAGTGACTCTTTACTAATTTAGTGTTTCATTAAGTGAACTGAGAACGAAGTAAATATTGTAAATTTAGTTAGTGTGAGGGCCACTGCCGTCCGCTGTGGCCGAGCGGTTCACTTCGAGACCGCGCAACTGCTACGGTCGCAGGTTCGAATCCTGCCTCGGGCATGAATGCGTGTGATGTCCTTAGGTTAGTCAGGTTTAAGCAGTTTTAAGTTCTAGTGGCTGATGACCTCAGATGTTACGTCCCATAGTGCTCAGAGTTATTTGAACCGTTTTTTTTAGGGCCATTATTCAAACGTGAGAACGCAGTAAAGTGACGACACGCTGTTCAAATAAATCTTTGAGTGGTCGTCCATTGTTCTGTTTAAAGAGCTGTGTGACTATCTCAACCAGCTCAGCATATTTCACTTCATATTACATCCCAAATGTTTAAAGAATTTTCCAAATCAGGGTGGTGCGCTGAAGTGACTGTTTTATTAATTTGTTCATTTACGAGGTACTTCACAGTTATCTTTAGCTGCTCCTGCCTTATCAAAGACATGTTATGCACTTTCATATGCCACACCAGTTGACTCTTAGGTGAGGGAAGAGTTCATACCTCCCAACACATTTGTGAATGTTTGCATCGGAACTTTGTGTAGAGGTAGCCAACAGGGAAAGACATTGAGATTGAGACATTTATGTAGAATAATAATAAACTTAATATGTTATATTTTACAGTTAGTCTCTCTCTCTCTCTCTCTCTCTCTCTCTCTCTCTCTCTCTCTCTCTCTCTCTCTCAGTCGAATAATATGAATTATCGTTTAAAACATTAACATAGTTAAAGATTCCCCATGTCCTGCGTCATTAATCGTGTGTGAATGAAACTAGCACTGACATTTTTGTGAAATACAACTGAAACCAGAACTTGACATAAAATTCAAATTCATACATTACAGTAGCAGTCTTCCAAGAGGCATGTTTTCTACAGTTCCCATTCTATCATCACTTTATTCATACGTGCTGATAGCTTAGTAGATTCAATAATTCACAGTGGTTTAAGTATTTTTAATTTCATACAAGAAAAGTTCTAACTACGTTGATGCACAGCTTTTCTGTCAAAACATAGGCACAACTCACCTCTCTAAAGCCATACACATTACTAAAAAGCATGTGGGGCGGGTGTGTGTTTTCCTGTCTCCTCCTAGACGACTGGACCGACTTCAGCCAAACGTCGTACAAATATCCTTTGCTGTAAGGCAACAATCACTGTTGGAATAAGAACCACACACCTATCATAGTTCAGGAGGTATCACATCACAAACAATAAGGTGAAAGAAAAACTGACGAATCACGCACGACGTTTCAATTTCTTACTTCTTTATTCCTATAATCGCAACACATCTTGCATACAGAATCCAAATATGTCGTTGAATGTACCTACAAAATTATATCATTGTATGACACATATATCAGGAAATATGACGTCATAAACACTGAAATGCGCATAAACTGGAACATCATGCATGACGTTTAAATATTTTATTCTTTGCTACTAATTCTAATCGGAAGATACTTCGGAAATGGTATCCACATATTCCAATGAATGTACCTGCACAAGTACATCCTTGTACGATACATAGTTCAAGAAATACGACGTCATAAACACTGAAACGCGTGAAAAAATTTCCCACGATGCGTGAGCTTTTAATACGTTCATTCTTTACTACTAAGACACTCCTACAGACAAGTTTGGTGAATACCTGACAGTTGGCAGCGCATTTGACAGCTTTCAACTGCGAAGTGCTTACGCCTGTATACGAAAACATAGCCCTTTATGCAGCCATGAAGAGGTATTGCTTAAAGACTTTCACAAACTCGCGCTGAAGACACACGAAGCAGCTGTACTTATTATGCATGTGTACATTATGCATACTTCTTTGTGAGACTATTTCATAATTTCAAAGGTGTCATCACGAATACACTGAAATGAAATTTTTTGTTGTTTCCCTTTCTAACAGAGTATTGGCAGAATCAATACCTGGGCAATGTTAGGTTTGTCAGCAAGTAAACTTACAAGTATTGTTGTAATTTTATATTTTTAACGGCTCAATGTAAATTTGACTGTGTATATTATCGCGTCCCAAGCGTGGGTTTTGCAAGCGATTGAGCGACACGGTTCGTGAAAGGGATTTACTCGGTCGACCTGCTATTGTTATACCTTTGCAAAAAAAAGGGGATAGATCTGATGTCAACAATTACTGTCGAATCTCTTTTCTAACAGCTTTATCCAAAATTTTTGAGAAAGTAATGTATTCAAGAGTAGCTTCACATATCTGTAAAAATGGAGTACCAACAAAATGTCAGTTTGGTTTCCAGAAAGGTTTTTCAACAGAAAATGCCATATATGCTTTCACCAATCAAATTTTGAATGATCTGAATAACCGAACACCACCTATTAGGATTTTTTGTGATCTCTCAAAGGCTTTTGATTGTGTAAATCAAGAAATTCTGCTAGACAAGCTCAAGTATTGTGGCATGAGTGGGACAGTGCACAAATGGTTTAATTCATACCTAACTGGAAGAGTGCAGAAAGTTGAAATAATCAGTTCTCATAATATGCAAAGATCAGCACATTCCTCAGACTGGGGAACTATCCAGAATGGGGTTCCACGGGGGTCGTTCTTCGGTCCTTTGTTGTTTGTAATATATATTAATGACTTGCCATTCTATATTCATGAAGAGGCAGTGTTAGTTCTCTTTACTGATGATACAAGTGTGGTAACAGCACCTGACAAACAAGAATTAACTGATGATATTGTCAATAATGTCTTTCAGAAAATTACTAAGTGGTTCCTTGTAGACGGACTCTCACAAAATTTTGATAAAACACAGTACATACAGTTCCGTACAGTAAATGGTATGACGCCATTAATAAATATAGACCTTAATCAGAAGCATATAGCTAAGGTAGAATACTATAAAATTTTAGGTGTGTCCATTGATGAGAGATTAAATTGGAAGAATCACCCTGATGATCTGCTGAAACGTTTGAGTTCAGCTACTTATGCAATAAGGGTCATTGCAAATTTTGGTGATAAACATCTTAGTAAATTAGCTTACTACGCCTATTTTCCCCCCATGAACCATGGACCTTGCCGTTGGTGGGGAGGCTTGCGTGGCTCAGCGATACAGATGGCCGTACCGTAGGTGCAACCACAACGGAGGGGTATCTGTTGAGAGGCCAGACAAACGTGTGGTTCCTGAAGAGGGGCAGCAGCCTTTTCAGTAGTTGCAGGGGCAACAGTCTGGATGATTGACTGATCTGGCCTTGCAACATTAACCAAAACGGCCTTGCTGTGCTGGTACTGCGAACGGCTGAAAGCAAGGGGAAACTACAGCCATAATTTTTCCCGAGGACATGCTGCTTTACTGTATGATTAAATGATGATGGCATCCTCTTGGGTTAAATATTCCGGAGGTAAAATAGTCCCCCATTCGGATCTCCGGGCGGGGACTACTCAGGAGGATGTCGTTATCAGAAGAAAGAAAACTGGCGTTCTACGGATCGGAGCATGGAATGTCAGATCCCTTAATCGGGCAGGTAGGTTAGAAAATTTAAAAAGGGAAATGGATAGGTTAAAGTTAGATATAGTGGGAATTAGTGAAGTTCGGTGGCAGGAGGAACAAAACTTCTGGTCAGGTGACTACAGGGTTATAAACACAAAATCAAATAGGGGTAATGCAGGAGTAGGTTTAATAATGAATAGGAAAATAGGAATGCGGGTAAGCTACTACAAACAGCATAGTGAACGCATTATTGTGGCCAAGATAGATACGAAGCCCACACCTACTACAGTAGTACAAGTTTATATGCCAACTAGCTCTGCAGATGAAGAAATTGAAGAAATGTATGATGAAATAAAAGAAATTATTGAGATAGTGAAGGGAGACGAAAATTTAATAGTAATGGGTGACTGGAATTCGAGTGTAGGAAAAGGGAGAGAAGGAAACATAGTAGGTGAATATGGACTGGGGCTAAGAAATGAAAGAGGAAGCTGCCTAGTAGAATTTTGCACAGAGCACAACTTAATCATAGCTAACACTTGGTTTAAGAATCATGAAAGAAGGTTGTATACGTGGAAGAACCCTGGAGATACTAAAAGGTATCAAATAGATTACATAATGGTAAGACAGAGATTTAGGAACCAGGTTTTAAGTTGTAAGACATTTCCAGGGGCAGATGTGGACTCGGACCACAATCTATTGGTTATGACCTGTAGATTAAAACTGAAGAAACTGCATAAATGTGGGAAATTAAGGAGATGGGACCTGGATAAACTGAAAGAACCAGAGGTTGTACAGAGTTTCAGGGAGAACATAAGGGAACAATTGACAGGAACAGGGGAAAGAAATACAGTAGAAGAAGAATGGGTAGCTCTGAGGGATGAAGTAGTGAAGGCAGCAGAGGATAAAGTAGGTAAAAAGATGAGGGCTGCTAGAAATCCTTGGGTAACAGAAGAAATATTGAATTTAATTGATGAAAGGAGAAAATATAAAAATGCAGTAAATAAAGCAGGCAAAAAGGAATACAAACGTCTAAAAAATGAGATCAACAGGAAGTGCAAAATGGCTAAACAGGGATGGCTAGAGGACAAATGTAGGGATGTAGAAGCTTATCTCACTAGGGGTAAGATAGATACTGCCTACAAGAAAATTAAAGAGACCTTTGGAGAGAAGAGAACCACGTGTATGAATATCAAGAGCTCAGATGGCAACCCAGTTCTAAGCAAAGAAGGGAGGGCAGAAAGGTGGAAGGAGTATATAGAAGGTTTATACAAGGGTGATGTACTTGAGGACAATATTATGGAAATGGAAGAGGGTGTAGATGAAGACGAAATGGGAGATACGATACTGCGTGAAGAGTTTGACAGAGCACTGAAAGACCTGAGTCGAAAGAAGGCCCCCGGAGTAGACAACATTCCATTAGAACTACTGACGGCCTTGGGAGAACCAGTCATGACAAAACTCTACCAGCTGGTGAGCAAGATGTATGAGACAGGTGAAATACCCTCAGACTTCAAGAAGAATATAATAATTCCAATCCCAAAGAAGGCAGGTGCTGACAGATGTGAAAATTACCGAACTATCAGTTTAATAAGTCACAGCTGCAAAATACTAACGCGAATTCTTTACAGACGAATGGAAAAACTGGTAGATGCGGACCTCGGGGAGGATCAGTTTGGATTCCGTCGAAATGTTGGAACACGTGAGGCAATACTGACCTTACGACTTATCTTAGAAGAAAGATTAAGAAAAGGCAAACCTACGTTTCTAGCATTTGTAGACTTAGAGAAAGCTTTTGACAATGTTGACTGGAATACTCTTTTTCAAATTCTAAAGGTGGCAGGGGTAAAATACAGGGAGCGAAAGGCTATTTACAATTTGTACAGAAACCAGATGGCAGTCATAAGAGTCGATGGGCATGAAAGGGAAGCAGTGGTTGGGAAAGGAGTGAGACAGGGTTGTAGCCTCTCCCCGATGTTATTCAATCTGTATATTGAGCAAGCAGTAAAGGAAACAAAAGAAAAATTTGGAGTAGGTATTAAAATTCATGGAGACGAAGTAAAAACTTTGAGGTTCGCCGATGACATTGTAATTCTGTCAGAGACGGCAAAGGACTTGGAAGGTCAGTTGAATGGAATGGACAGTGTCTTGAAAGGAGGATATAAGATGAACATCAACAAAAGCAAAACGAGGATAATGGAATGTAGTCAAATTAAATCGGGTGACGCTGAGGGAATTAGATTAGGAAATGAGACACTTAAAGTAGTAAAGGAGTTTTGCTATTTAGGAAGTAAAATAACTGATGATGGTCGAAGTAGAGAGGATATAAAATGCAGACTGGCAATGGGAAGGAAAGCGTTTCTGAAGAAGAGAAATTTGTTAACATCGAATATAGATTTAAGTGTCAGGAAGTCATTTCTGAAAGTATTTGTTTGGAGTGTAGCCATGTATGGAAGTGAAACATGGACGATAACTAGTTTGGACAAGAAGAGAATAGAAGCTTTCGAAATGTGGTGCTACAGAAGAATACTGAAGATAAGGTGGGTAGATCACGTAACTAATGAGGAGGTATTGAATAGGATTGGGGAGAAGAGAAGTTTGTGGCACAATTTGACTAGAAGAAGGGATCGGTTTGTAGGACATGTTTTAAGGCATCAAGGGATCACAAATTTAGCGTTGGAGGGCAGCGTGGAGGGTAAAAATCGTAGAGGGAGACCGAGAGATGAGTACACTAAGCAGATTCAGAAGGATGTAGGTTGCAGTAGGTACTGGGAGATGAAGCAGCTTGCACAGGATAGAGTAGCATGGAGAGCTGCATCAAACCAGTCTCAGGACTGAAGACAACAACAACAACACTCGAAATGATAAAAAATATGATAATCCGTTTTCTATAGCAAACGGCCTGAGCCGTAGCGCTCAATGGGCAAGAAGATCTTTGCGAGAAATTTCGAGAGATCCCTTCGAGAAGAGAAACTTGCCGCCAGAGCTCGGCTCTGCGGTGCGAACGAGGAGCCGCTTGCGGAAGGATGTCGCGACACTGAGTAGAAGCGAGTGCTGTGGGTGTGGAGGGGCTGTGGAGACGAGATCAAAGTCTGTCCAGTAAGTTGTCCTTGCCCGCCCGGTTAGCCGCGCGGTCTATTTCACTGCTTTCCGGGAGGGAATGCGTGCCGGTCCCCGGCACCAATTCGGCCTTCGTGTTAGTGTTGAGGTCCGGTGCACCGGCCAATCTGTGAATGTTTTTTATGGCGGATTTCCATCTGCCTCGGCGAATGCAGGTTGGTTCCCCTTATTCCGCCTAAGTCGGCGATGGCTGCGCAAGCACTTTCTCCACGTACGCGTACACCATAATATTACTCTACCACGCAAACATTGGGATTACACTCGTCTGATGTGAGACGTTCCCGGGAGGGGCATCGGCTGGGAGGGGTGGGGGGGTCCACTGAGGGTGGGGGCCGAACCGCAGAATAACCCTGGGTTCAGTGTGAGGCGGAGGTGTCTGTTGTGGGGTTGTGTACCACTGAGGGCTACGGCAGGGACAAAGCATCTCCATCGTTTCTAGGTCCCCATTTCCATACAGTACAATACTTTGTCCTTCGCTGAAGTGGTCCGTGGAGCCATGAAGTGTGTAAGCTGCCCGATGGGACCAATTCAGGCGTTTGAAAACGAGGAGCCTTGCTGCACATCGCACAAAGCTGGGTGTAACGACTGTTTATAAAGTGGCGAGCAGAGCTTAATGCTTGGAGCTGCGTATGCTGGTTAAATGTCTCAAAAATGTAGTAGGCTCAATTATAAGTTTGAATATGACTTTATGGTGTAGCTTGGTCACGTGAATTACATGCCTTGTCTGTTAGCATTCACAACTGTAAACGGTCCCCTTCGTGTCGTGCTACTTGCAATTACATACAAAGAACCATATTAGGGCAAACTCGTAGTAACTTGGTACATTGAGGTTTCATTATTGTCAGATAACGGAGTTTAAGCTTGTCAGTGCTCATATGCCAAGCATCCCCTTCAGCAGTATAAGCTTTCGGTGCGGCGAACTATCGTTCCTTAGTACTATTATAAACTTAGTCTGTTTTAGTGCAGTACTCCTGTGGTCCTGTAATTGGCCGCCTTCCTCTCCATCCTGAAGGGCAAGCAATTCAAGCTGTTTATCGCGGTCCAAATAGTCTGAACTGAACAGTTGAGGGAGGAAGGAAACTTCAGAGTACAGAAACCGTAATTGTAATATTGCTGTGACAAAGAACAAGTCGGCGCCTTGGCCTTGTATTATTATGGATTAATTTATGTACACTCTTTGACATGAAACTCGACCGGCGGCCGGCCGCTGCAGAGGCTAGGTCCGCGCCGATCGCGACATGGTACAAATAAACTGGTCAACTCGCCAAGTCCGGCAATCTGCACAATCTGGCAACATTGTAGACTGTGTCACTTCCTGGAGGTAGTCTTGTCCCATATAAGAGAAACCACACGTTGTTCACGCCCGTGGTATAGCGGTACCGTGCGTTGTTTGTGTCTACAATGTCTGTGGGTCGGAAGTAGCTGTCTCAAAAAAATTTTATAGCCTATTGCAACTGAATGCTGAAGATATGAATTTAATGGTAATGCAGATTCAATCTATTTCACTTTCTTTCAGACCGATAACAAACTTTTAACCAGTAACCATTTTGCGGCATATTTCTTGCAGACTGTCCCCCTCTGGACGTGGCATGCGTCAAAGCTCCGGGATCCATTTGCTGGCTACTGGCAGCGGCCGTGGCGAGAGCAGCGGCGCAGCACTCCCCCGTTCTGTATCGAAAGCGCCTGCTACCGCTCATCCCTTTTGATAAGTTAAAGCGGTTTATTATTATTAAATGTTGCTCCATAGAAGATTTTTACGATTTCCATTCACGCTCGAGAGCAACATAGACCGACGCCCTGATTAGTAGATGGGTACTGCATTACATTCAAAAATGTTCAAATGTGTGTGAAATCTTATGGGACTTAGCTGCTAAGGTCATCAGTCCCTAAGCTTCTACACTACGTAACCTAAATAATCTTAAGGACAAACACACACACACACACCCATGCCCAAGGGAGGACTCGAACCTCAGCTGGGACCAGCCACACAGTCCGTGACTGTATTACATTAACCGGCAAAAGTGCATATGGTCCTAAATTAATTTGACAGACTTAGACGAAATTAAACCACCTCACTAGATTCAATGAAGTTATAAATGCTTCATACCTCTTTCTTTTCCTTTCAAAGTCAATTATATGTGCAACTTTTGGCCAATATTAGGATGTTTTCATCAAGCCAGAGTGAGCCTCTGTGGTGTAAAGTGTATTACAGCTTTTGTTTCATTCCTTATGGTACGTCTATCCGACAAACTGTGTAAATACCTTGCAATGCATGCTCTGTAGCACTGCAGGAACATTACACATTTGGAGTTCCATGTATGGATTCAGGAAGTATTTAACGTTGATCGGAAGTGATAGTTAAGGTCATCAGATTTAAAGCAGAAAAAGTTATCGATTTTGACGTTTCATAGAATGGAGAGGAATTGCTAACGCCGGTGTGAACAAACGTCTACAGCTAAATGCTACTGCAAAACTTAGAAGAGAGGAACTATATTAATCTACATGTTCACTTCATAAACAACCTCCTGACATGTTAGACCTATATGACGAACAAAGCTCAAATTCGAATCGTTGACAGTAGGTTTGAATCTTTTCGGAAACTATTTTACAGTGAAGCACCTTGGCATTTGCAAAACAGACATTCATGATATTAAACTAATTTACTAAGTCGAAATTGCAAGAAGATTTATGTGTAAAGGCATTATTCAGATTTAGCAGTTTGCAACTCCATTAGTTAAATAAAACTTTGTATTCAGCGGCCTTCACGGAGATTGGAACTGCCACTTCATATAGCACCAACATCACAATGCATAAGGGAATCGCTGAGCTAACGACACATTGGCGGCAACAGTCGGACTATAGTCATTGCGATATTGCCTGAGCCTCAAAACGCAACATTGAACACACAAACAGGTGTTACATATGTGAAGAATGCCGTTCTTCGAGTCCAGAAATTAAATATACTTTCTAAGTGTCGCATCTTACAGTGGATTATATCGTATGAATCTTCGATGTGAAAAACGAATTCCAAGTGAATTTAGCGACGTAACGCCGGGCTACACCCGGAGGTAAATGCACTCTCACAGTGTTGACGAATAATTGCTACGACGCTGCCAATTCTCAGCTCTCTTACGATACAGCTCTTTAGAGAAATGCTTGTCGTAGATTGTGCGATACGGTTCTTCAGAGGGGAGACGCGCGCGCACGTTTGGTTTTCATACGGCGTTTTCCCCTGATAGTTTCGGACGCCGCCTTGTGGGCTATGTATACATTTAAGGCATTCAGTTATCATTAATCCATAATGAATTAAGTTTCAGCTTCCGGCGTGGAAGAAGGCTGTTGACGGCGACATTATATCATTACAACGCAGGGAAATCAAAACGATGATTCAGTGTTTCTCATTCAGCATAAAGCATGTCAGAAAATTTTCCGTAACGTTCATAATCATCTCAAAATACAGATAAAGTAAAAATACATCAAAAGTTTATTTGAACCGAATATAACGTAAGATATCAAACACTCTGCACCTCGATGTCGAATGTGTGCACGTGCAATCTTTTTCAGCATACACACAGAATGTCATGATTTCCACGAGTCTTAATAAATATGTTAGTAGAGGTGGAAGCAAGAAGAGACACAGTCAACAAATATTCTATTCCACATGGCACTCATTTCATTTGAGATTTAAGAAGAAGTAAAGCGGGATATTACTTTCGTTAACACGAAAGATATGCCGCGCATATGGGTAACGAGGAAGTCTGTGTCTTCACACGTTTCCTCCTTGAAATGTGTATGCTCTATTATATACTAGGTAGCCTGATCATTGCTTCCATGATGTTATCCACTTGTTTGGCCCCAAAACAATGAACAGATTCCAAATGCATGTGTCTGCATGAAAGTAGTTGTTCGAACCCTTCCTGCGTTGTTTTTTGTGTATTTGCTTGGAATTCATGATGCAGACGGCTGTGCCTCTCCCCCTCGAGTGTTAGGTCTCCAAACTAAACGGTTTTTTTTTATTCACTGACATAATTTGTTCAGACAGCGTCAGTACAAGACATCAAAGAAAGCCTTCCATTTACAGATGCAACACACTAACCAGCAGCTGACCCAAGGATAATTTACGGTCATGGTCCGAAATTAGCAGCTCTCTGCCTCTGTAGCATAGTCTGTACTACATTTTTGATTTTGCAGCAACAGTTTATCTGGTAACACTTAAATCAACAGGAGTAGTAGCAGAGTTGTGCCAGAGTCTCTGTCCTCCTACTGACATCTTCATGTATCTCACTTCTCCTGAAGCGTTGATCACTAGGTGCCGAAGGAAATGAGCGTATTCTGCATGACGTAACATTCACTATTCCCTTCTTTCATAGCCACTCTACATGTGCATCGATACCAAATAGGGATGTGGAAACTCTTGCGAGTGACATCATGACAATAACAATGGTAACAACAACAAGCATTAATGAATAAAGTTTATTGCAATGGAGAACGAGAATAGCTGTGAAAATAAAAATCTATAAAAATAGGCTGATCGTTGAGCTGGCACAATGCAATTATCTTCTTAACATTTTGTTACTGAATTTAGTTCTGGATGTTTGCAGAGAAAAAGGAAAATTCGGTACTTCTCGCTAGTGTAATATAATGTGAACCAGCAACTACCCTTTTCTTAGAACACGACTCAAGCAGGTCCCCAAGTAGTTACCAAGGTACTGCAGCATTCTGCTCCCTGACATTGTTATGATGACGGTTAATGTAAATAATTCTGATTATGAAATGCAAAACATATTGCAGGTTAGTACCTAGGATCGTAATATTAAATTTGCGTTGTAGATGGCACTTGAACATGACGGCTAACCAGATGACTCATCACTATAAAAAGACAGTAATATGACATGAATTCTGAAACTGGGCGACTGACCGCAAAGTTGCTAAACGTCGTCAAGAATATACGAAGTCTCAATCGCACTAATAATATGAAGATCGTCTTCGACAGCTCGTCACTTTCACATTGCTATCTCCACCCCACTCCAGACAGCCCTCGGGGGAGGTGCACTAAGTTGCCGATGTAACTGAAGGCCTTCAAACCGACAACAGACCACAGACTGAAAAATACAAGCGAATTCTCTTGCAGCGTAAGCTTATTTTAACTAAACCTCAAATGACTATTCTGTTCAAAAAAGTTAAATGTTACACACTGTTGACGTCAAACGGACATTATCTACGTTCTGTCTTGTGTTCTACTCTTCAATATTATCAGGTGGACTACCAAAATGATTAGACATAATGGTTGCTAATGTAAAGCGTTGATACCAGATGGCGGGTTTACAACAATATTGATGCAAAAATAAAACACAAGTTCGGGAAAGTGTAGTTGTGCATTTTCGTACGTTTTCACCTCCAGATCTACCACAGATAATTCATACTAACAAACTTGGTCATTGTCCCTGTAATTTTTGCCCTCTTATTTCAGACCGAGTTGATGAACAAAGTAAAATTCGTGACTCTCATAGATGCTTCGAATCTGTTGAGTAATTTTATCAGTAATTTTGATGTGACTTAAGATAAGTGAGGTCTACGATCATGGCAACTCTTGCCAGTTTGCTAGGCCACACTTAAATGTGACAGCACCTGATTTAAAACTTACCGAAACGAATTGATAAGACACATCTTTTGCAGCAAACCTGGAACTGCTTTCGGAGGCAACTACCGTTTTATAAAATCACTACTTTACAACTATGATGCCAAGGAATTCCTAAATGAACTCACTCATTGCCATAATCGCGGCTGCAGTAAGTAAGTGATAACTCACAATGTGAAGGATGAGACAAGGGATAGATTCTGCATGAAATGACCTTATGCTCACAAATTATTACTAACCCAATAAGATATCATCGGAGGGAAATTTACAGTATTTCATACACATAACAAGAAAATGTCAGGCGAATTTAGCAGGATAAATCAGTCCCACAGCTGCAAATCATTGATTGTTATGCCAACAGGGTTGCCATAGGATGCCTACAACATTGCAGTCTGGACCACGTTCACAGCAAGAAGAACGTGTTTTCGTAGCCTGAATATTTCATGACAGGATCCAGACATCCAATCTATAGCGAGAGAGTCTGCTCTCCAAATTCTAGATATGTGGTGTGGCCATGTGCCTACAATTTAGTAATAACCATCTGACTGTTATTCCCATTTATGTAATTCGGATGACGAGAAAGCTCTACCATGGGTTATCTATATGTCTACTGAAAGCAAGCGACATAATATAATAGCAGGAAGCCTATCATATACTTTCAGATAATGTTTCCTGAGCGTCAGATATATATCGTATTAGCATCCTTACCCTATCAAAAAGGATTTCTTGTTATTGAATTTTACACACATTTTACTACTGAAGGCCTCAGGTTTCTTGCTTCCCACATAGCAAACAATGGCTACCATTCTCGCTGTCGCATGTCCTAACCTAATTCCTTCAGTATCATATGGTTTAACTTCGACTACAGTTCGTTATCCTTAACCATATGCCTTTACTTCAGAAACTGCAAATATCATCTCTAGATAATATTCACTGCGGGATTACTCAAGAAGCTTTTCGAATAGAAGCGAAAATCGTTTAGCGAATGAGAATTTTATTTTGTGGTACACTTCAGAACGAAAGAAACAAAATAACAGTAAGAGCAGTAGGCTCATCATATCGAGCATGGGCACCGTCAACACAGCGCCCTGAATTTGGCCATATTCCTCCGAATTTACTTCCTGATAGTCCAAAGGCGCTGCACTTCAAAAATTTCAGCCTATTCGCACGGGAATTACTATCCACACGTAATTGCTAGAATATCTTGTTACGTCAGGTATCAGGTATCTGTTATCAGGCGCTCGATCTGAGCTGTTGATGTTTATTGAACCAACCTGCTGTGTTTAGGAAATTGATCAGAGCAACTGGATGAGTTTATTATTTTGGTATAATGTATGAAAACCCACTTTTCCCACTTATCTTACCCTAAATAGTCCACGATTGGGTTGAGAGCAAGGTAAATAGTATGCATTATGGATAGAATGGGAGTGAATATTGAAACGAAATTATTAGAATCATGGGAAGGTAATGATGTATCGATAAGCAGTGACATGAGAGTTTTCTGAGGTAAAGGTCTGTCTCTGTCATTGGGCTAGGTTTGTCTGTATTCTTGCGTTAAGCTCATTGAGCAGAAAAGCGCGGGCAGATTTCATTGTGTGCTGGGAAGAAGACAGCCGGGAGTTTCAAATGCCTGAAATTCTGGAGCCTTGATTGTCCAGGGTGCACACCACCCTCGCCGTAGGCAGGGGGAGGGCGGTAGCGTGGTAAGGGAAAGGCATTGCCTGGGGACGACTGAAGCAGCCGGATGGACTGAGGGAGTGGCGGAGCAAAATGCTCTCCGCAAAGGGAAAGGAAATGAGTTATTTAAGGCTCTAATGTTCCACCTTACGTAGTAACATTCTCTTTCAGAGTATATTTAATTTATATAATATTTTTTGGGAAGAAAATTGTTTATAGACAGGTAAAAGATAGGCAAATATGAGAATATTATGTTGCGACCGCGAAGAGTAATTTGAGAGTTAACGGAATTTGATATTTAGATTGAGTAATTCGGTGAACAGTAAAGCGTTAGAATTCAATTGCAAAGCAGGTACGACACAAATAAGATACATGTGAGGAGCTATTATAGTCTAAAGACCTGGCATTTACCACATGGGGCTGATGAAGAAAATGATGAATAGTGGATGACTGAGTGCTAGGAACCATTAGTTTATAAGTAAGAATATGTTAATTTACCATAATTGTTTTTAAAATTGATGATTCTGGATAGTTTGTTTCAAAAACTGATTTGGAAGTGTAGGAAAATATTATCTCGTGGTTTAACTAATCGAGCTGCTAACAGAAATTCATGGTAGAAAGTAATGCTCTTAATTTTGATCTGAAAGAATTAGTATTCAAAGTAGCCATTTGTAGCTTGCGTGTGTTTTAGTTTGTAATGTGACGAGTTTCTGAAATTCGTGGATAAAGGCGAGGTTGCTAATTTAATATGAAAGAATAAGAAGTCACCTTTTGTGGAACGAGTGAATAGAAATTTACGAGTGAAGCTGATTTTTAGAACAACTGGATTTGAAAGATACGTGGGAATCACTGAGATCGCTTTCCTGAATTAAAAAAAGGGGAAACAGCATAATAGTAATTCGTGTTGCCATTCTATCCACGTTATACACGAACTGTAAGTACTGTGAAAGGTTCTGTGTGTGTATTTATGTATCTTTTGGAAGGGAGGCTTTCGATGGAATATTATTTAATGGTGCTGACATATAATTAGGAAATCAGTGTAGGTAACTTGTGGAGGGCATTTTTTCAGTTGAAATAACGTGCCACGCGCGAATATGAGGGGAACGTAAATCTCGGAATCGCGATCGCGTGAACTTTCCAGCCACGAGGGACTTAGTTAACATCGAAGCACGTCAATAAATGAGAGGTTTCATTGAAGAAGTTAGACTTTTTCTAATTCTGGTCCGCATGGAGATACGATCATTGCTTTGCCCAATGGTAATAAGATTGTGGGCTATCCTCTATTCCTTCCCGTGGGCGAGGAACCATAGGAAGTAAAATATCTTTATATGTGCTGTTACAAGATCAGCTGTTAGGAAATTTTATCCTGTATGTTACTGGTAAAACCGTTATTGTGTTTTGAGAGATGAACGTAAGACATAATGAAAAGAAGTAGCTTACAGAATGGAGGCGGAGTTATTATGCAGGCCCAGTTACGATTCCTGTTACTTACGTATTTCTTTAAACACCGTGGGATGATTAACAGTGTACCAAATTTTGGGTTAATACTACAAAATTAAACATTTATCCGTTGCGCGTACATTTGTTTATTTATTTCTTTAAGTAAAGAATTTAATTAGTAGTTGTTATGTGTAAGAATCACGTAGTGACGCATTTAATGAGAATGCACATGGACCATTTAGCATTAGTAGGTTTCCGGAACACTTTAGGACCTCGCAACTGGATTGGCTTTTATTTTTCTTTCAGTACCCTACCCATCCTCCCTCGTTGTCTATGATTGCCCGAAGGCGTCGGGGAAATGATAAGGCTAAATTCATCGAGAGATTGTGATGATCGTTTATCTCCCACCATGTATTCTCTATATTTTCCCACAGAGTTTCTGAATTCCTTGACCAAGGTGGTAACGACCTCGTAACCTCCGCCCACATATTTCCGCCGGCCGTTGTGGCCGAGCGGTTCGAGGCGCTTCAGTCTGGAACTGCGCAACCGCTACGGTCGCAGGTTCGAATCCTGCCTCGGGCATGAATGTGTGTGATGTCCTTAGGTTAGTTAGGTTTAAGTAGTTCCAAGTTCTAGGGGATTGATGAACTCAGATGTTAAGCCCCATAGTGCTCAGAGTCATTTTTGAACCACATATTTTCAGTGGGGTTGAGGTATGGTGATTTTGGCACGAAAGGAAGGAGTTTTATTCTCTGCTGACCTGGGAACCAGTTCTGGACGGCCCTGCTATTATGAATCGGGCTATGGTCCTGTAAAGAAATGATCATCCATTAACTTAAAGATTAAATACTTCTGACTAGTAGTATGAATTTCGGAGGATCCCACATTGCCAAATACTTTGCTGATAGCTGTTGACAAAAACCTATATTGACAAGGGGAGGGTGCTGGGACGACGATCAGAATATAGTTTAAGGCGTCAGTTATAAGACGCAGATAGGTCTTCTTTCAGAATATGCCGTCCTCCAACGCTTTGGTAATGATGAAGTGGGGTGTAAGTTGTTCAATACAGTGCAGCAGTCTGTTGAACTGTTGGACTCTGTTGCATGGTTGTAGTGCTAATCTGCTTCCCTTATTCAAAACGATTGGTAGCCTTCACTATACAATTCTTTTTTCTATCTTTCCACTGACAAAGACATATAGAAGAAAGAAATCTGTTTTAAAGCGAGATATTCTCTACGGACTCTACACGTGCTTCGCTCAATGTGTGGCATTTACTGAAAGAGACAGTGGCCGATGACGTCGCCTGTTCACACCTCTTGTCAACGCGGCCCGCGCTCGGAGTAAACGCCTACAGTTGAGATAAACAGCTGATTTCATGAATTTTAGAGAAATATGCACTCCCTTCATATTAGTGAGAACTAAATACGAGTACGTATCTTTATGTAATGCTCATTGCTCAAGAACAATTCGTGTATGCAGCGTTGCTGTTATGACTAAGATTATAAAATTTGTAAATCGTAACCCAATTCATATATTTGCACGCGCCTACGGAATATTAAACATGAAAACACTTTGTTTCTTTGTCAGATAATTTTTAATCAAGGCACTGCAGGCAGTTGTCTGCTGATATCAAAATTGAATGTAAATGAGGAATAAAGAAAAAGATTTACGAGAAACAAATTTCGTGAACAACTATGTACTATCTTGGAAACGTGCTGATGGGGCTATCTCGCAATTTCAAAGGAAGAGAAAACCATCCTGTCAACTTTCCGAGGACGATATTTCCTGACAAAAAGCACACTAGGGTGTACGTCTTTAGGTTGAGATACCAGGAACCACAAACTACGTCACCAGTACGTTCACTCTCCAATTCCTAACCCCGTCATCAGGCACTTCCCATTTCAAAGTCGATGGCAGAAACGAGCGCGAACGATCTGGGATTAGGTGACACAGACCTCGCCTCTCCTCTTTGACAGATGTGTTATCATTCACCCATCCCATGAGGTGAGGAAATACACTTACCAAACGTTGAACACATTTCAATTTTACATGTGGACGTTACTGCGCAATTATATTCTAAGTTTCGAGAAGTGACTTTGAGAAAAAGAGTGTATATCTTGGGGGATATGTTATAGTTCATGATTGTAATGTAAGTAAAGTACTGTATATTTTATCTTACGCTGAACTTTAAAAGAAAAATCAGCCAAGGCATTCAACAGTGAAAAGTACAGCATGTCCCCAAGAAACATACGAATATAGTACAATTTTAATAAAATGAAATATAGATCGGTTTATTGGGGCAGGCCTATTAGGGAACGAAATAAGAATAAGTAAATCAGTTACAGGTTTGTATGTGCTGCTCGTTAAATGAGAAGAAATGAACCGATAAAGAAATAATGCCTTCATTGATATAGGAATGGTTCGAAATGGAAGGTATAATTTTACTATTATAAAAAACTGTCCTGGACTGAGTTGATTGGTTCAAATTTTTGAATACATTAGAGCCCAATAAAAAATACAAATGGAATAAAATAGGAATATAAAGTCTGGAAATAAGTATGGAAGTCCTTTGTCTACATATCTGCTTCGAGTACAGGGTATTAAAAACAAGTAAACCACATTTCGAGAGCTGATAGGATGGACAGAAACAAGACAAACATATCCACTAAACAAGGGAAATTAGTCTGAAATCAATATCTTAAGAGCAATGAGCATTTCTTCACCTTCACTACTGTTAAACACATCTATTGTTCTACTTAAAACATTTCTCTTGTAGTGAAGAAGTGCATCTAGCTCCTACTAAATGCAGTTTGTCTTGTTTTAGTCCATACTACCGACTCGCAAAGTATGGAATACCACTTTCCTCAACACCGTGTATATATATTACAGAAGCAATACAAACAACAGAACAGTTAACATTAACAGTTAAATTCAAATGTGAAAATATACGCTGCATCACAATTTGTTAACAATTTCCTAATAGTTCCAGATTTAGAAACAAAATGAACAGCACTTTGCAGGTATTATCCGAAAATCGAGAAAAAAATAACACTGGATTGCAAGAACAACAACAAATGGCAATGACAATGAGAAAAAGTAATAAACATATGAACACAGCAATAAAAACTGATGACATTAAAAGTACAGCACTTTTGGACCAGAATGAGAGAGAAATATACGCTTAACAAACGTAAAGCGAAGAACAGCGATAGCAAACCATTTATGATTACGAATAATATTCTTTGAAGTAAACATATAAGTGATAGAAATATAGAAACACACTGCAAAATGGATGATGTGGAATACTCTTTTCTTTGGAAGTGAAAGATGGGAGCTGAAAAAAATAAAGTATGGTCCGCAAACAGGTCACAGGATACTGAATGTAGCAGAAAATGTCCAAAACAAGGTAGAAAGAGATAGAAACGAATCGCAGAGTCGTATAAGAATTAACTGTGGAGAGAAGCCTAAGAAGAGAAAATGTAACGGCTGGAAGCGTTGTCCTCGTGGGTGGTATACCAAACGCTAAAAACAATTGCGTGTTAATGCAAATATTCACAAATGCAAGGGGCACATTTATTTATCAGATGAAGGAGGAACTACTAAAATCATTATATAGGGAACAGTTTATTATTTTGTGCCTACTACAAATGTAAAGTCACTAACAGCATAAACTGATCACTTTATGGAGAAAATTTCGTGTCTCACTTGAACAGGGGCGTCGCTACAGGAAGAAAATATTTTATCATCCGAAAAGATTACTCTACTCAAGTCAAAGTCGATATATTCTGCTGAAAAAGCCATGTGGTCAGCCCTCTGATAATCGGTTAATTGCTGCTTT
The DNA here is from genome assembly GCF_023897955.1 of Schistocerca gregaria. NCBI lineage: Eukaryota > Metazoa > Arthropoda > Insecta > Orthoptera > Acrididae > Schistocerca > Schistocerca gregaria. The sequence goes on along the minus strand of NC_064926.1, from coordinate 387,778,231 downwards.
ATATCAGCTCTCTGACAATATAGTCCGACGTTTTTCAGTCTCCTCGTCACAGTCTTTCCGTTGCCGGGAAACTCTGATAGCTCTTTCAGGGCACGGATACTGAGGACTGGATTTGCACGTATATTCGCCAAAACACGTTGATCATCTGCTGCGGTAGACACACGGAGCCGTCGACTTCCTGTTTGCCGCCCTATATAGCCCCTTTCCTTGTATCCTTTCCACCAGCGTCTAGCTGTTCTTGCCGGGACTCCACACTTTCTCCAGCTTCTGATGCCGGTAGCTGCCACGCTCAGTCGGTGCCACCACATGCATCCTGCCCTCTCGATTCCGCTGCAACTGCATCGCGGTTGCTCTTGTGACGCTACTACGCGTTTTATAAGGTGAACAATTTACAACTCAGTCGAGAAAGACAGACTGACAAAAAAAAAAAGAATATCTTTTTTCAGTTATCTGTCAGACACAAATATAAACTTCATTAAAATGCTTTGTCAAGGATCACTATTAAGAAAGAAACGACAGTCATTAGGCAAGATATTACACAAAGGCTTGTGCTGATGCTGTCAGAATAAATTATGCCAGTGGATAAAAAACGGTTTAGTTTGGAGACGTAATCATCGAGGGGGAGACGCACAGAGGTCTGCATCATGAATTCCAAGCAGATACACAAAAAACAACTCAGGAAGGTTTCGAACAACTACTTTCATGCAGAGACATGCATTTGGAATCCGTTCATTGTTTAGGAGCCAAACAAGAGGACAACAACACGAAACAATCATCAGGCTACCTAGTATATAATAGAACATACACATTTCAAGGAGGAAACGTGTGAAGACACAGACTTCCCCGTTACCCATATGCGCGGCATATCTTTCGTGTTAACGAAAGTAATATCCCGCTTTACTTCTTCTTAAATCTCAAATGAAATGAATGCCATGTGGAATAGAATATTTGTTGACTGCGTCTCTTCCTCCGTCCATCCCTACTACAATATTTATTAAGACTCGTGGTAATCATGACATTCTATAAGTATGCTGCAATAGATTGCACGTGGACACATTCGACATTGAGGTGCAAAGTGTTTGATACCTTACATTATATTCAGTTCAAATAAGCTTCCGATGTATTTTTACTTCGTCTGTATTTTGAGATGATTATGAATGTTACGGAAAATTATCTCACATGCTTTATGCTGAATGAGAAACACTGAATCATCCGTTTCGCTTTCCCTGCGTTGTAATGATAAAATGTCAGCGTCAACAGCGTTCTTCCACGCCGGAAGCTGAGACTTAATTCATTATGAATTAATAATAATTGAATGCCTTAAATGTCTACATACCCCAGAAGGCACCGTCCGAAACTATCAGGGGAAAACGCCGTATAAAAACCAAACGTGCGCGCGCGTCTCCCCTCTGAAGAACCGTATCGCACAGTCTACGACAAGCATTTCGCTAAAGAGCTGTATCGTAAGAGAGCTGAGAATTGGCAGCGTCGTAGCAAGTATTTTTCAACACTTTGAGAGTGCATTTACTTCCGGGTGTAGTCCGGCGTTACGTCGCTAAATTAACTTGAAATTCGTTTTTCACATCGAAGACTCATACGATATAATCCACTGTAAGATGCGACACTTAGACAGTATATTTAATTTCTGGACTCGAAGAAAGGCATTCTTCACATATGTAGCACCTGTGTTGCGTTTGTTTATTTTTAGTGAAATGTAGATTAATTTGGTTCCTCTCTTCTAAATTTTGCAATAGCATTCAACTGTAGACGTTTGTTCACACCGGCGTTAGCAATTCCTCTCTATTCTATGAAACGTTAAAATCGATATCTTTTTCTGGTTTAAATCTGATGACCTTAACTATCACTTCCGATCAACGTTAAATACTTCCTGAATCCATACATGGAACTCCAAATGTGTAATGTTCCTGCAGTGCTACAGAGCATGCATTGCAAGGTATTTACACAGTTTGTCAGACAGACTTACCATAAGGAATGAAAAAAAACTGTAATACACTTTACACCACAGAGGCTCACTCTGGCGTGACGAAAACATCCGAATATTGGCCAAAAGTTGCACAAATAATCAACTTTGAAAGGAAAAGAAAGAGGTATGAAGCATTTATAAATTCATCGAATCTAGTGAGGTGATTTAATTTCGTCCAAGTCTGTCAAATTAATTTCGGACCATATGCACTTTTGCCGATTAATGTAATACAGTCATGGACTGTGCGGCTGGTCCCAGCGGAGGTTCGAGTCCTCCCTCGGGCATGGGTGTGTGTGTGTTTGTCCTTAGGATAATTTAGGTTACGTAGTGTGTAAGCTTAGGGACTGATGACCTTAGCAGCTAAGTCCCATAAGATTTCACACACATTTGAACAATTTTGAATGTAATACAGTACCCATTTACTAATCAGGGCGTCGCTCTATGTTGCTTTCGAGCGTGAATGGAAATCGTAAAAATCTTCTATGGAGCAACATTTAATAATAATAAAGCGCTTTAACTTATCAAAAGGGATGAGCGGTAGCAGGCGCTTTCGATACAGAACGGCGGAGTGCTGCGCCGCTGCTCTCGCCACGGCCGCTGCCAGTAGCCAGCAAACGGATCCCGGAGCTTTGCCGCATGCCACGTCCAGAGGAGGACTGTCTGCAAGAAATATGCCGCAAAATGGTTACTGGATAAAAGTTTGTTATCGGTCTTTAAGAAAGTGAAATAGATTGAATCTGCATTACCATTAAATTCATGTCTTCAGCATTCAGTTGCAAGAGGCTATAAATTTATTTGCGCCAGCTACTTCCGACCCACAGACATTGTAGACAGAAACAACGCACGGTACCGCTATACCACGGGCGTGAACAGCATATGGTTTCTCTTATATGGGACAAGACTACCTCCAGGAAGTACCACTGTCTACAATGATTTCCTGACTTAGCGAGTTGGCCAGTTTATTTGTCCCATGTCACGATTGGCGCGGACTTAACCTCTGCAGTGGCCAGCCGCCGGTCGAGTTTTATGTCAAAGAGTGTACATAACAATTGTGTTAAAGTTATTATGTTGAAAGGGTTGTTAAAGTGTCTCACTTAATTTTCTAGCCACTTTGAAATTTAACTGTTTTTAGGTACGTATCTGTGGGAGTCCACGCTATTTTTTTAATCACTGTTTACTCTATGTACATTATTAGGTTTTAGCCAGATGTGTGTCTTGAGAAATTATTTTTTGAAATGGAATAACTAACTGTCATATCCGTGTTTTCATTCCTGATGTTGTAACTTTAATCAGTTGTTTTCTTAATGTCAGTATTTTTTAGCCTCATGCTTCCTCACGAAATCATGGATTTGCTAGTAGTTGAAGATGTTGATTGCCTTAATAATGGCTAAATATGTAAAGAAAATAGCTTATTTAAATATAATTTTCCTTATATTTATTTGTTTATGTTATAAAGAGAACTTATTCTGTTGAAGAAATAATTGTCTTAATTATATCTGAGATTGATCAAGCAGAGAGAGACCTGTGAAAAGAAAAATCCTTAAGACTCCTTTATCATAAATAGATGCTATATCAAATTAATCTTGCCAGTTGTTAAATAAATTTTCTGTTAAAACGTTTTAGCTGTGAATGGTATTGTTGTTGTGTTACACTTTGGTTACCCTTCCACGCCATAGCTCTTTAGCTGGCCTTCACCTTCCCACCGCTAAAACCCATTCACGGCCGTTTGAAGGTAGCAACGTATTTGCAGCATGCCATCATTCTCCACAAGTTACGTTGTTTCTTTAAAGGGAAGGAATAACAAACCTCTTTGCTTTTCACAGTCGGTCACTGTAGTGCTAGGATCTCTTTAGAATCTGAGTTGAGAAACTGTCACGTTTCTTTTCGTGTGCAAGCCAAGAGCGTGGAGTCAGTTTCTGAAGACCGTTTTCGCTGATAAATTCGATGTGTCAAACACTCTACTGTTGGACATTGGTTGGTAAAAAAAACTTTCGTTACTCTTACATATATGGTGAGAGACCTTCAGCCTACTTGTCATGTAATGTTGTTGTGATCTTCAGTCCAAAGACTGGTTTGATGCAACTCTTTCTATCCTGTGCAGGTCTCTTCATCACCGAATAAATACTGTACATCCTTCATATTCAGCTTAGTGTATTCTTCTCTTGGTATCCCTATACAATTTTTAAACCCCCACGCTTCCCTTCAGTGCTATATATGGGATCCCTTGATGCCCCTAAACATGACTTACCAACCCATCCCTTCTTCTAGTCTGGTTGTGCCACAAATTTCTCTTCTCTCCAGTACTCTTAAGTAGGTCTCCATTAGTGACGTGATCAACCCAACTAATCTTTAGCACACCTCTGTAGCGTAACATTTTGAAAACTTCTATTCTCTTCTTGTATAAACTTTAATCGTCCATATTTCACACCCATAGGTGGCTACACCCCATACAAATACTTTGAGAAAAGACTTCCTGGCACTTTCATCTATGCTCGTTGTTAATCAATATCTCTTCTTCAGAAACGCTTTCCTCGCCATCGCCAACCTACGTTTTATATCCTCTCTACTTCGATCATCCTCAGTTACTTTGTTACCCAAATAGCAAAACTCATCTACTAATGTAACTGTCTGATTTCCTAATATAATTCCTCAGCATCACCTGATTTAATTCGACTACATTCCATTATCCCCGTTTTGCTTCTGTTGATATTCATCTTATATCTTACTTTGAAGACACTGCCCATCCCGTTCCAGTGTTCTTCCAAGTCCTTTGCTGCCTGTGACAGAATTGCAATGTCATCGGCAAACACGAGTTTTTTATTTCTTCTCCGTGGATTTCAATACCTATTTCAAATTTTTCTTTTGTTTCCTTTACTGTTCAATGTACAAGCTGAATAACATCGGGGATAGGCTACAACCCTCTCTCACTCGATTCTGAATCATGCTTACCTTTAACGTGCCTCAACTCTTATAGTTGCCACCTGGTTTCTGTACAAATTGTAAATAGCTTACGCTCTCTATATTGTAGCCCTGCCACCTCCAGAATTTGAAAGAGAGTATTCCAGTCAACATTGTCAAAAGCTTTCGCTACAAACGTACGTTTGCCTCTCCTTAAAATATCTTAAGATACAATAAGTCGTACAGACTCTATTTTCTTGCGTGTTCCTACCTTCCTCTGGAATCCAAATTGATCTTCTCCAAGGTCTTCTTATTCTGTAAGGAATTCGTGTTAGTATTTTGCACCTGTTACTTACTAAACTGATAGTTCGGTAACTTTCACACCTGTCAGCACCTACTTTCTTTGGAATTGGAATTATTATATTCTTCTTGAAGTCTGATGGTTTTCCACCTGTCTCATGCATCTAACGCACCATATGCTTCGTTTTGGCTGGCTATTAGTAGTTCTAACTAGTTCTAACGGAATGTTGTCTACTCTTGGGCCCTTCTTTTTATTGGGTGTTCGTATGTGAGCGGGCAAATTGGATGGGATTCAGTTACTGAAAAGGGGACATAGAATTCAAGGTTTATTTCCCCAATACAATTAATTAATTGTAATAAATTACACTGTGGCTTACAAATTATAGTGACACAAACAAATCAAGCTGCTTACAACATTAGGTAATAAAAATGTTATATAGCACAGGTAAACAGAGAAACTTCGAAACTGTTTACAATTTTATACATTAACAAATAATCATTTTGCATTAAACTACATACTTTCACCTAATACAGTTAAATTTTTAAATGTGTAGCACAAATGTATAATTATAATAAAATTTTTAGTTTGAAGTTACTCCTTCCGATACCTTCTTTAAAAGAGTGTTAAAATTTCCAACAGGTACCTCAATTAAAAATGCCCTAAAAGCCTTCACACAACAACAAGTACATCCCTAAATATATGTACGGCAGAGCCCAACATCAACAGTGCAGAACAAATTCAAACTCTCACCAACATGCTACGGTCGCAGGTTCGAATCCTGCCTCGGGCATGGATGTGTGTGATGTCCTTAGGTTAGTTAGGTTTAAGTAGTTCTAAGTTATAGGGGACTGATGACCACAGATGTTAAATCCCATAGTGCTTAGAGCCATTTGAACCATTTTGAATCTCACTAACTTGGGCCGCTTGCAGGTCGAAACATGTTACAACTACAGCAGTGGGCAAACAACGCAAGCCACCTAGCAATCTTGCCAAAATCAGTTTACACGAAGGAGGAAGAAGGGGGGGGGGGGGGGAATAAATACCATACACAAGCTCTTTTGCCAAACCGACTACTAAAAATACGGTATAAAAGGCTCTCAGTGACAAATCCGGGATAGGCCCGGCAATATTGCACCTGAGCGCTAGTAGCCAAAATAAAGTTGACAAATACCAAAGTCTGACATCATCTTAGGGCTAACTGGCAAAACAAATTAATAAGAGTAAAAGAACAAGCAAATGCCAATGCCCAAGAATTTAAATAGGATTAAGTATACACGAGGTTAAAATCAATTACTATCACCTTGGACATCGTCTTAGGCTTAATTGACACTAAAAATAAATGAAGGTAAAAGAACAGACAAATGACAATGCCCAGCAATTTAAATAAAAAAGCACAAGGCTAAAACCGATTGCTAGCAACTTAACAAGCACACATAAAAATATCAGACTGCTGCCACATCACAAACGGAACAGGCGCACGCGCAGTCCCCAGAAAGCTAGAAAGCCAATAACACTCACTCTCCAGCAACCGAGCCAGCCTGACCACAGTAATTTCAACTCAGAATCAGGGTGCGTGAGCACACCAGGTCCACGCAAAACACACACATGGCTCTGAGCACTATGGGACTTAACATCTGTGGTCATCAGTCCCCTAGAACTTAGAACTACTTAAACCTAACTAACCTATGGACATCACACACATCCATGCCCGAGGCAGGATTCGAATCTGCGACCATAGCAGTCGCCCGGTTCCGGACTGCGCGCCTAGAACTGCGAGACCACCGCGGCCGGCAGACTCTGGCTAAAACGGAATCACGCAGAAAATATAAACAACAGCTAAAGTAAGTTGAAACGGTCCCCGCGACGCAGACCAGACAGAGCAAAACACACAGAACCCCCCCCCCCCCCCCCCCCCCCCCCGGAGTCCTTACAACTCCTAGGTACGGAAACCCAAGCGATATCATGGCACTCTTTTCAGAGGCGGAGAACCTCGGGCAATTACGTGCGGGGATCCATCAGTTGTCCACTACACCACATCATCAAGACGCCACACTGCCCAACACCCAAATCAACGAGACCACACCTCCCTGCCGGGGTGGAAGCCAAAGTACCACGAGCTCGGTGCGAATCCAACTGCCGAGCCGAGCGCGCGCGGCCCCCCGCAAAAAACGCTCCAGAGGGCAGCAGCCGCCTCAGCGCCTGCGCAGGCCGAACCAGACCGAAACAGAAATAGAAGTCGCTAACGATAGTGCCGGATATGCAACCCGCCTTTCAATCATATTACCTTCAAGTACATCACCCTTGTATAGACTCTCTATATACTCTTTCCACGTTTCGGCATTCCCTTCTTTGCTTAGGACTGGTATTAGATCTGAGCTCTCGATATTCATATTGGTCGTTCTCCAAAGCACTCTTTTATTTTACTGTAGACAGTATTTGTCTTATCCCTAGTGATATATGACTCTACATCCTTATATTTGCCATGTAGCAATCTCTGCTTTGCCATTTGGCACTTTCTGCCGATCTCATTTTTTAAGACGTTTAAGCGTATTCTTTTCTGTCTGCTTCATTTACTGCATTTTTATATTTCCTCCTTTCATCAATTAAATTCAATATCTTTTGTGTTACCCAAGTGTCTCTACTAGCCCTCGTCGTTTTACTTACTTGATCCTCTGCTGCCCTCACCATTTCATCTCTCAAAGCTATCCATTCTTCATCTATTATATTCCTTTTCTCTGTTCTTGTCAATCGTTCCCTAATGTTCCCTCTGAAACTCTATGCAACCTCTACCTCTTTCAGTTTATCCAGGTCCCATTTCTTTAAGTTCCTACCTTTCTGCAGTTTCTTCAGTTTGAACCTACAGTTCATAACCAATAAATTGTGGTCAGAGTCCACATCTGTCATTCGTAATGTTTTAAAAGTTAAAAACTTTGAAACGTCCCCTTAGAAAAATTATACATGACTGTGCTTAAACTGACACACAATATTTTTAGCGCAACGCAATCTGACTTTCAAAATTCCCTACAATAGAATGGCCCTGACCAACATTAACCTATGCCTTTCAAAAATCACTTACCTCACAAAAATCTTGGTTACTCGAACTCCTGCAATACAGCGAGCGCCACTACTGCCAGCTAAATAAAAGATTCAAACTACGAAAGGCACTAACTACTGATAGGCACAGTTAGCAAAAGAAAGATTTTAATAGAGAACAAACAATGTATTTACCTTAATATGATCAAAAGTCATAATATATATAGCAGTTCATGATATCCAGTCTTACAAATTTCAAAACTCCGCCATTTCTCTCCCAACATCCACCACTGCTGGCGGCTCACCTCCAACTGCGCAACCCTATGCGCTGTTAACATCCAGCTGCCAAACACTACAATGGCAGACAACTATGCAAACTAGCCACAGACTGCACACAGCAAAGCCAGTGATTTGCATACAGAGCGCTATGTGGCGTTACCAATAAGAAAACCTATACAGCCTACTTACATAGCCCCCATGCTCCCCACAAAAAAATTTACAATTTGTTTTGGGCAGTGGCCAATACATATTTGAAAAAAATTTTCATAATTACAATAACAAAGATATCAAATGCACACTTATTAATACAATGTTGGTCAAATGCTAATATTTTCTCACAGTCTTGATCATTCATCACAGCATCACAGTAAAATTGCAGCGTTGTTCTCAAAGTCTGAGTAGTAAAAGAAAATGTACACTGAAGTAGTGGATTTCCATGCAGTCTTGAAGAAGTAGTGTTGTCCTTCCAACGGAAAGACAGTGCTGACTCTTGACATGCAGACAGGTAATGGGCCACAACAGAACAAACCCACAGCAGAGTCAGTCGACGTTTTGAAGAATATTGGTAGGTAGGTCATCACAGAGCAGACCCACTGTAGTCCTAGTAGAGATTATGGTATTGGTGGGCCACCAGAGGTGCAGACCCACTGCAGTCCTTGTGGAAATAATGGTATTGGTGAGTCATCAAAGGTGTAGACCCACTGTAGTTCTTGTAGAGATGGCTAGCAGCCAACTGTTGCGACTGTGCAGGTGCACAATCACCATCGAAGAGTCTTGTGGACAATATAGCAAGTCCATAAACCACCACTTGTCCACTCACAAAGAATTTGTTTGAAATGTCCTTAGAACCAGCAATGCTGTTCTCCAGTCCCTTGCTGAATTATTAACACACGCGCAAACACTAACAGTCCCTACTTCTCACATATTGTCCATATACTATGACCAACAGAAACGTGTGCAGTGAAATGTAACTTACAAGTTACTTAATTTGATGAACTGGTGTCAATTACAATTTTATAACATAAGAATACAACAACAAAGGTACAAAATACATCATTAAAACATAATAATACAGATAACTTTTGTAGTAAGACAGGCTTTACGAAAGAATAGAAATAAACATGCACATCAGTGATACAAAAATTATGATATAAGTACATACATAAAGATCAGAATAACTTTTGAAACATCAACTTCACACGTGAGCATTAGAACAAAACAGAACAAATAATGGCTAAACATCTTTACGAAGTAAATAAAATATTATTAATGCAAATTATATTTGAGGATAACAGTATTCCTCATCATAGTGAATGTACCTTAGTATTAGAAGAGAAAAAATTCTATGGAACAGTACACAGAGACAGGAAGAAAACAAATACACAAGGGTACACAAACACATAGTGGGATAACACAAAAGGAAAGGACAGGGTTTGTTTTCAGTGTAACATTTGGTACTGCAGCCCAACCCAAAACTTCATTCCATAGATCGTCCCTCTTATTTCATCATTAGAAGAGAAAAAATTCTATGGAACAGTACACAGAGACAGGAAGAAAACAAATACACAAGGGTACACAAACACATAGTGGGATAACACAAAAGGAAAGGACAGGGTTTGTTTTCAGTGTAACATTTGGTACTGCAGCCCAACCCAAAACTTCATTCCATAGATCGTCCCTCTTATTTCATCATTTGCTCCAGCCAAAAAAAATCCTATCCAAGCATGCTTTCTGTATTTATATGTTCACATATTTCTTACCTCATGAAACGTCCCCTTTGAAAAATTATTACAAGACTGTGCTTAAACTGACATAAAATATTTTTAGCGCAACGCAATCTGACTTCCAAAAATCCCTACGAAAGAATGGCCCTGACTAACACTAAGCTATACGTTTCACAAATCACTTACCTCACAAAAAACCTTCGTTACTCAAGCTACTGCAATACAGCGAACGCCACTACTGCCAGCTAAATAAAAGATTCAAACTGCTGAAGGCACTAACTACTGATAGGCATAGTTAGCAAATGAAAGATTTTAATACAGAACAAACAATGTATTTACCTAAATAGTCATAATATATATATATCAGTTCGTGACACCAATTCTTACAAATTTCAAAACTCCGCCATCTCTCTCCCCACGTCCACCACTGCTGGCGGCTCACCTCCAACTGCGCAACGCTACGCGCTGTTAGCATCCAGCTGCCACTGCCCAACACTACAATGGCAGACAACAATGCAAACCAGCCACAGACAGCACACGGCACAGCCAGTGATTTTCATACAGAGCACTACGTGGTGGCGGCGTTACCAATAAAAAAACCTAAACAGCCTACTTACATAGCCCCAATGCTCCAGTTTTGAAATTTGTAAGAATTGGTGTCACGAACTGATATATATATTATGACTATTAAGGTAAATACATTGTTTGTTCTGTATTAAAATCTTTCATTTGCTAACTATGCCTATCAGTAGTTAGTGCCTTCAGTAGTTTGAATCTTTTATTTAGCTGGCAGTAATGGCGCTCGCTGTATTGCAGTAGCTTGAGTAACGAAGGTTTTTTGTGAGGTAAGTGATTTGTGAAACGTATAGCTTAATGCTAGTCAGGGCCATTCTTTCGTAGGGATTTTTGGAAGTCAGATTGCGTTGCGCTAAAAATATTGTGTGTCAGTTTAAGCACAGTCTTGTATAATTTTTCTAAGGGGACGTTTCACTCATTATTTATTTTCTATCATCTTACCTCATCGCTTATTGCCAAGAAAATTCTACCTAAACCTGTTGTCCCTAAATCCCTAATTTTTGTTCATATCCTCTTTCAAAATCCATTTTTGGCCAAACCATTTTCTTATAGCTTCTCAATGCATTTCATCCAATTCATCACAACTCGTTCTCATATATAGTCTATCCCCTCTGAAGCTAACTTAAATCTACTGAGCTCAGATGCTTAACTAAGGGACGAGACAATGCAGCAGCACAAAACAATTAACACAAACAGCGATGACAAAAAAATGGAAATAGGCAAAGCAATTGCAATATTACAACTAATATAAGGCACTGTGCAGCAAACAAGAAAATAAATCCGTAGCAAAACTGGCTTAACGGAGTAATACAAAGTCAAATTCAGTAACATTATGCCTGGCAAACAGCAGCAGCAAATGTAATAACTTATACCTAAACATGACAAAGCTCAAGTAGAAAAAATATTACAGTAAAAACAACAATGCAGATAAGGGAAATGTCTATTCACATCTTAATGTCTATATAATTAAAGTGGTGCCCCACAAAAACTTATTCTATGAAATAAATTACCATGTACCTGAAAAGAAAGTTATGTTTGCAATTCCTGTGAAGGGAAATGTC